>NC_090440.1:1099942057-1100257378 GCF_031143425.1 Pleurodeles waltl | reverse complement strand
AACCCATTATCTATTATCTTGAGTCTAGCAGGGAACAGTAAGGAGTATGTAAGGCCAACCTGGCGTAGGCGTTTCTTATTCCCTGCGAAGGAGCCCCGTTGGCACTGGACCGTGGATGTGTAGTCTGGAAATAAATAGACCCAGGTGTTTTCATACTGGAGTGGCATTTCCGATTGCATTTTCCTCAGTGTTGTGTCTCTGTCTATGTAGTTGTGTAGGCAAATTAATACTGGTTGGGGCGGCATGCCAGGCGGTGGTTTGCGAGCCCACACTCTGTGCGTGCGTTCTATGAGGTAATGCAGGGATAAAGCCTCCTTCCCCACACTTTGCTCCAGCCAAGATTCGAAAATTTGGATGGGGTCTGATCCTTCTGCCCCCTCTGGGAGCCCCACTACATGAATGTTATTCCACCTGAATCGGCCTTCCGAATCCTCTGCCCTGCACTACAGTTCTCTAACCTTGTCTGTGAGAGACCAGAAAGTCTTTTCCATGTTCATCAGTGATGGTCGCAACTCTCTGAGATCACTCTGTCACTCTTGTAGACAGTTTTTTCTGGTCTTCACGGAATTAGGTGACCTGTGGTCTCAATGGCTTCCAGGATTTTGTCCAGCTTGTCCTCATAGTTGGCGGGAGGTGGGGCTGCCTCCTGGCTCCGCATAGCTGGAGCGACTGGTGGTGCAGTCTCCCGCCACTCCAGTGGGCTAGCGCTAGACCCTCATCTCCTACCCATAGTGGTCCCTCTCACGGGCAGTTAGCACCTACAATGATCTTCAATCAGTCTTCATCTCTCTGGGGCCAGGCATGGTAACTACGCTATGTTCAGTTGGATCAGAGGACGTATGTCCGGTGGCCAACCCCGTCAAGAGGCGAGCCGGTGGGGGCAAAGGGCTGAGTTGCCTCTACACTTCAATTCCCTTCAATCTGTGTGGGTCACCGTCAGGCCAAGGAGGCCTGCCTCTGCAGTGTACGCTGCTGGAAGGCCCCACACATAAAGGGGGGAGGATCTGTCCAGCCATCATCCTCTCCCCACTGCCTCTACCCCTCGTCTAGACCGCGGCTCCAGGCAACTGTCACGCACCTCTAACTCCCGTGCGCAGGAGAAAGTCTGCAACTGAGGGGGGAGGAGAGAGGCAAGACAGTAATGTAAAAGTGGGGAAGAGAGAGGAGGCCTCCAGCCGCTGCTCGGCCCCCCGCAGACTCCACTTTCCCTACAGCAAGTTCTGCTTTGCCGTGGCAGTGCACTCCCTCCTTCTCCTTCCCATGCCACCGGTCCGCACGTCCAGAACATCAGGTAGGCCTCACTGCTTGGGACCTCTCCTCCCTGCAGGGGCCCTCTGCGTCGCCTTCCAACAATGGGTCCGGTGGGAGGATTTGATAACAGCACAAGAGAGCAGGAGGGTGGGTCGTCCACCTCTATTCCTGCCCCCCCAGCCTTAGCCCCTGTCAGGAATAAGGCTGTGCGTGGTTCAGGGCCCACCTAAAACTCCGCTGCGCGTATTTGCAGCGCTTCATGCGCACCACTTGTCATCTCCTCTTGTTCTAGAAGTGGTTATCAGCGTCGCCTGCCCTGTGGTAAAGCTCATGGTCAGGACATTGGTAGACAAGATGCAGTTATCAGTGCTATTCTATTAATGGACTACAATTCCCAGGTTTTCTAGAGGCAGCGGCCATCTTGGGGTTTGGCAGCCCTATAAAGCCCAGCCACACCCAAGCACATTGCTCACTATTTTGAAGGCTTCGATGCAGTCAGACCTCGTGGGGTTTCCTGAAGAAGAGCAGATTTCCTGCATGGCAGATTGACAGCAAATCGGAGTATCCTTGTTTTCATGGTGAATTCAGATACGAGTAGGTCATACTCATAGCGGTAAGGTCATGATGAGCCCCATCTTGAAGGGAGTCGTTACTTCCAAAAGTAAAGCACCCCTTAGCACAACAAGCAAAGCGCTTTCAGTTCAAAGAGTAAAGCGCTCCTGGCACGATGATAAAAGCGCTTTAGGCCAAACGAATAAAGCGTCCTTGGGGCGACGATCAAATCGCTTCGGACCTCGTGAGTAAAGTGCCCCTTAGCACAACGAGCAAAGCGCTTCAGGCCACACGTGTAAAGCACCCTTGGCACAATAATCAAAGCGTTTCAGTCCACACGAGTAAAGCACCCTTGGCAAGAAAATCAAAGGTGCTTTAGGCCACACGAGTAAAGCACCCTTGGCACGACGGTCAAACCGTTCATGCCACATGAGTAAAGTGCCCCTTAGCACAATGAGCAAAGTACTTCAGGTCACAAGAGTAATGCGCCCTTGGCATGACAATTAAAGTGTTTCAGACCACATGAGTAAAGGTGTCTTGGCACAAGGATCAAAACGCTTCAGGGGACATGAGTAACGAGCGTATCACTTCAGGCAAAGCAAGTAAAAGCGTTCTCTGGCATAATAAAGCAAAAGCGCTTCATGTATGATGGTCCAAGCTCTTCATGAACAACAAACAAGGCGCTTCTGCCCAACGAACAAAGCACTTCAAGTTCAAAGAGTAAAACTTTCAGGCCTCAGTAGTAAATGTGAAAACGTTTCGGAGATAAGCAAATTATAGTTTCATTGTTTTTTGGGAAGCATAATATGTGAGATACATGTTTAAGTATTTGAGAATTTCTAGGCTGAGATCAAACGTTTATGTTATTAATGCATAATTGTTACATTATTGATGTTCAGAGTATGACCATAGTCCAAAGCTCTTGCCATCTCTAGGTTCAGAGGTTGCAGTTTGTTCTTGTTCCATGATTCAAAGAAGGGGCTACGCCCAATTCACAAAGGGTCTCAATCTGATACCACAGAGACGCCTTTATTCAAGAGTCTATTGTTGAGTTTATACTGTTATGAATGAGTATATGCATATTTGTTCTAACCGTTTCTTTTCAGATCTCTCTCCCTGCAGTTCCCTACCCTAGTTCCCTTCCCCCCGCCTGGCTTCATCATAACTCTGTGCTCTGATAGCTTTCTGAGTTGGTGACTCCGGGAGGTGGGCCTTTTGTTCAGCAGCGTCCAGATCCTGAGGAAAGGGCACTGTGGAAGCCCCTCCCCTCCTCCCTGGCCCTCCCCACCGTTCCTAGGCCCAGTCCGCCTTCTCTGCCATGCTGTGGCCGTTCAGAGCATTACAACCTACACAGTGGAAGTATCACTTCACTTTTTCTGGCTCTCCAGGTGCCCCCACTCCTGGACCACTCCGCTCCGCCATGCACTTCGGTCTCTGCTATCAGATGGCAGCAGGGATCATCGGATCAGGAGTCAGAGGGCAGGAGCTTTGCCAGACCCGCCCACCATCTTGCAGTGTCAAGCCACGCCCTCCAAGTACTTGAGAGATCAATAGAGAAAGGTGCAAGGAAAGTGTCCAGAGAAAGGGTTGCATCTATATTGCGAATGAACCCTCCTCTTACTCAAATAGATGTTCAAATGTTTTTGGGAATGGTAAGTTACTGTCACCAATGGATTCATAATTTTTCCATTATTTTCAAGCCTTTGCAGAGATTGACCCACAAAGACGTTACTGATCCTGTGCCTTTTGATGAGGCTTGTTTGAAAGCTTTTACTGAGTTGAGAGAGAGTCTGTGCAGAGCACCACCTCTGGGAAAGCCTGACTACACAAAACCATTTTTATTGTTTTGCAATATATGTGATTGCTGTACTCTTTCTGTTTTAACACAGGTACATGGTGGCATAAATCGCCGGTAGCATTTATTTCTGCTACTTTGGATCCCGTTGCTGTAGCTTTGCCCGGCTGCTTAAAAAATGTGGCTGAGGTTGGAATCAGCCTTGCCCAAAGTGAGAGCATTGTGATGGGACATCCTTTAACTGTTCTGGTCCCTCAATCAGCTGAGGTTTTGCTTACTAGGACCAAGACTTAATACCTGACAAATGCATGGATAACTTGCTATGAGTTACAGATTTTAGGTTTCCTGAATGTTAACCTTAAAATGTGCGGAGTACTTAATTCTGGTACTTTGCTGTCTGTAGACACTGCTGAAAATAAATATGTAAACGAAGTTGAACATGACTGCCTGGATGTTACTGAACTGTGCACCAAACCCACACCTGAGATTCAGGATACTCCGTTGGAGAAAAATGATCAAACAATTGTCGTCGATGGATCTTATCTAAGAGATACTGCAGGAACATTGAGATCTGGTTATACAGTATGCACCATTTCTGGCATACTCATGGCTTCAGGGAGTATTTTCTGCACGAGTGGCTGAATTGGCCACTCTTATTAGAGCATGATGTATTCCAGCACTGCTTAAAATTACAATTTTTACAGACAACCAGTAAGGATTTGGGGCTGTGCATGACTTTGGGCAGTTGTGCTCCGAGAGAGGTTTTATGATATCTCACCAATTAGGAATGGTAACAGGATTCATTAGTTTTTGAGAGCTTTACAACTGCCTGAAAAAGTTGCAGTAGTGAAATGTACTGTGCATTATAAATCACATTATACTGTCACCATGGGTAATACCTATGGAGACCAAGGGACACATTTATACTCTGCTTTCACCGGATGTAAGTCATTTTTTTTCACTCAAATGTGGCGCAAACTTAACTCCATATTTATATTTTGGCGCTAGACATGTTTAGTGCCAAAATATTGGAGTTAAAGTCATTTTTTGCTTTCGGAAAGCTACCTTGCGTCAATGAGATGGGCAAGGTAGGCGTTTGCGGGCAAAAAGTGACTCTAAGGCCCTAGCGCCTTATTTATCCTCCACTGCAAAAATCACGCACAGGGGAGGAAGGGTCAAAAATAGTGCCAAGTGTGTTTTGCACCATTATTTCATGCCTGAGTCAGGGCAGGTTTTAGGGAACCTGTAAGCCTATTTCCATGGTGAAACACTGTGGAATAAGCCCTCAGGTGCCCTCCCCTGGTCCCAGGGACACTCCCACCCACACCAGAGGGACAGCGGAGGATGGGGCCCCCATCCCAGGTAAGTACGGATAAGTATATATTTTTTTTAATTGCCACTGGGGACCCTGAAATGGGCCCCCCTACATGGCACTGAATGCAATGGCCATGCCCAAGGGACCCTGGTCCCCTGTGCTCACCATTTAGGTGGTGGGCATGACTCCAGTCTTTTCTAAGACAGGAGGCATGTGGTATGGATGGTTTTGCATCAGAAAATGACTCTAGGCACGTTAGAGTCATTTCTTTTTTACTCTAACCTGCCTAACGTAATTTTTTGGTGCAGAACCCCCTTCTTCCATACTGCCAGCCCCACCCGACTAATGTCATTTTTTTTTACCCTAGCCTACCCTTTGCACCGGCTTGCACCATTCCATAAATATGGTGCTCGGCTGGTGCACAGAAATGGTGCAAGCCGGTGCTCAGCTTTTTGGTGCAAAACTGCGTTAGTGCAGTTTTGCACCAAAAAGTATAAATCAGGGCCCAAGTAGCTAGGTATGTGCACTTAATTGCGCTACTTTCAACTAAGAATAGAAACATGTAAAATATACTGATAAGAAATTTTTTTACTGAGAATGGTTGATACAAGGGAAGAAATTAAAAGATTGCAAAATGAGGTTCTAGATGATGAGAAAAGAAGCTGAACAAAATTGGGTTGTACTCAAAGAGAAACTGATGAAATTTGGGTTTCAAATGAAGGGCAGGTAGTCTTGTCAAACTTTCTACTGATGCAAATAGCTAGATACTATCATGGTCAAACTCACATTGGCAGAGATGCAATGATTCGAACATGTGAGCAATCCTGGTTTAATCCAAAATGTAGACAGGTTGTAGAAGCATTTTGTCACAGATGCTTCACATACCAACAAATGAACATGGAAAAGAGAACTTTTGTCAATTTAACATTATGCAGATGGATTTCATTGAGATGCCTGTGTGTGGTGGTTTGAGACACTTTGGCTGTTTGTCTGTATATTAAGTCATTAGATTAAAGCCTACCCTACACATAGAAATGATAGCCTCACAGTAACAAAGCTGTTACTTAGAGAGTTGATCCCCAGATTTGGTTGTCCGGCCTCTTTAGAATCAGATAGAGGAAGTCACTTCAATAACGAGGTGATAAAAATGTTGTGTTCAGCCTTAAACATTGAGCAGAAGCTGCACTGCAGTTACCAACCTCAAGCTTCTAGATTAGTAGAGCAAATTAATGGCACTCTGAAAGCTCGATTGCAAACATGTGTGCATCTACTAATTTAAAATGGCCTAATGCTTTAGCTTTGGTTCTGATGAGCATGTGAAGAACACCCAACAGAATGACTGGACTCTCTCCACACAAAATTCTGATGCACAGAGCAATGAGGATGCCAGCAATTCCTGCAAATGCACTTGTAAACATAACAGATGGCTTGGTGCTGGATTACTGCAAGGATCTAGCTGATGTGGCTCGCTCTTTGTCTCACCAGGTGGAAGCTGCAGCCCTGCCATCATCCCAGGATCAGTGTCACAGTCTTCGGGCTGGTGATTGGGTGGTGATTAAGAAGCATGTGTGGAAGACTTGCTTGGAGCCTAGGTGGAAGGGTCCCTATTAGGTTATCCTGGTAACAATGATTGCTGTTAAGACTGCTGGAGTTCTGAATGGGGTCCATGGGAGCCATACTCGCAAAGTGCCATATCATTTGGGTGAACAAGATCCAGTGTTCCTGAGAGGACCAGCAGAAACTGTACAATCTCAAGAAGAGAATGTGACAGAGATAGAACAAGAGACTGCAGATGTAGAAATAGTGCAACCTGGTGAAGTTCCAAATCCAGGTAATCCTCTGATAGATGAAATTGAGGCCAAGCCTGGTACTCCTCTATCAGCAGGGATAGAAGCAAATGTAGCAGGAGAGTCAAGTCTAAGGAGGACTCTCCCAGGAGCAGACGATTGGGAAAAAAAACATAAATCAGATCTTGTTTCTTGAAGCAGCCGAAAATGGAAAGTCATGCAGATCTGACGCCTCCTGAAGTGACTAATGGTGCAAATGAAGCAACTCAAAGTCAATGAATAGCTTGTCAAATCCCTGCTGAACAAAGAAGAATCGTATATCCAGCTGGTGCCAACACTGTCTAAAAAAACTTTGAAAGGAGATAAAAGCCTTCTTTGCATGCAACTGAGAAAGTTCCTGATGTGTTGTCATTCATGAAGGAAGAAGCAGAAACAGCAAAAGGAACAGATCTGAGTGAAGGAGAAACAAGTGCAAGTCGATGAATGGGAACACAAGTTTATGTCCTTTTGTTTTGATTGTGAGAATCCAGTTCTACATTTTGGAACTTGATGTCGTAATTGAGCTGAGTTTTGAAATTACATGACCAAATGAGCAAGAAAGACATTATACTCTGGAAGTAATAGTTACTGATCCGCAGATTGTGATCTACTCAATGGATTTTGAAAAAGCTTATAAACCGATTTTGACAAATTCTGGAGAGCCTGAAAGCTGCTGACTATTTTTGATTCATGTTTTGGCTGCATAGTTAAATCTATTTTTCTTTTTCTTTCACTTCTTGATTTTTTACAAGCCATGCATTCCAATCGCAGTAGAAACAATGGGTTCAAGTGCGTGTGTGTTCTATTGGCAGTTGTATGCGTGTTGTTAAGTTTGTTATTGATCATTAGTATAAGTGTTTCTTATAAAGCTGAAACTAATTATACACCTGCTCCAGAGACTACTACACTTTCTGAGTTAGACAAGTTCCATAAATATGAGAGTTACTTACACTTAGATAGTTCACAAGGAGATCTTTCTTCTAATGTTTACTATCGTTTGTTGTACGAATATGTTGAGACAATGGATGTGAGAGGATGGTATGTGTGCACACAAGTTCCTTCTTCAGTGCAAGAAGGAATTACTTATTATAGTTTATCACTAACTTATTGCATCCGTTGTAGTCTTTTACTAACAAGGCTTTGTATTCAGGAATACATATAATATTTATGCTCCAATTTTGATTTGGTCTTATATTTTGTTCCAATTAACCAACGTTTGAGTAGAATTGCTAAAGCTAGAAACATAGACATTTTAGGAGATTTCTTTGAACCTACACTGACATTTGGCACCACATACTGTATGCCCAGAGAAGCAATTTAACATGCATACTTACTCAGCTAGGGAATAACTTCATGAATCAGGCTGATGATAGAAAAAAGGCAATGAAAGAGAAAATAAAGAAAGGCTTAGGAAAACAGCATTTCAAGAATCATCATGCATATAGTGTAACTAACATTTAAGGAAAGCTTGCTGTAGATTACCAATATATATGGAAGCTTTGTATATATAGCCCTCAATCCAGAGCTGATACTACATTTGTGAGAACGAGTGAATGCAGACATGTATTTCTATTTAAGAATACATGGGACTTTATGCTAAATGGACAGGATCCCATGATTCCTGGTACATTTTACATCTGTGTGAAAAATGCCTATTATTGTCTCCCTAGGGGATGGTATGGGACTTTTTACTTGGGAGTAGTCTTTCCTAAGATCAATCAGGTTGACAACATAAATGAGGCACATGAAAACTTAAGACCAACATCAAAAAGGGCATGTTATTCTGAAATAATTGGTGATATAATTGAAGCAATTATTTCTTCTATAGGAGTTGTTCTGAATGATATGAAAAAAAGGAAACTGTTGACTATTGTGGATAGAATGTTAACATACTTTTCTGGTGCAATTTTTTGATGGGCACTGAAATGGTTGCGATCAGTTTGATGGTTCTTCAGAACCGTCTTGTGTTTAGCAAAGGGAGACGTGGTATGTCGGTTGCTAAAGGTGAAACATTGTTGCAGTTTTATCCCAGATAACAGTAAAGAAATTCTTAATTAAAAGACCTGAAAGAACCAAGTGTGTGGGAAAATATAGGCAAAAGTGTCACTAAAATGGTAAATTGGTTGGGAAATCTTGGTCAGGGTGTTAGGGGCATGATACTGAAACCATTATTAATAGTGGTTGTGAGTCTCATTTGTATAATCAGACTTTACAAACTGTATTGATTCATACAAATAAGAAGGATGCAAAATAAACAGAGGAGGGAAGAAATAGAAATGGAAAAGATGAGAAGCAGATATTCTAATAATTTAAGAAATTTTGAAAAGCTGAGAAAGCCCCACTGTAGATAAACTAACCAAACTAAATTTTGAGCTGTCTCATTAATGAATTAACGTAGCATTCTTTGGTGAAGGTGATGAAGCAGAAAATGAAGGTTTTGATTTATTAACGCGTAAACGTAGTGCGAAATAATCATGTGTGATATTAACCGAACTAATTAAGATTGTACGGGGACAAAATGTGCCCTCAGAGTAGTTTGCCATCATTTATACGCGTGCTTTATATAACGTGGTGAATTAGAATTGCACTAATCCGACATAATCATAAACGTATGCTACGATTTGCTTGTTTGAAATGCTTTAGCTTAGCATTACTTTAGCGGAGGCTTTGGCCTAGTTGCCTGGTCTCACGGTTTAGATGCTCGTATTTTTCCACTGTGCTATTAAACGTGTATTTTTGCTTGAAGCTGTACTTTTCCACAGAAACTGTTCACATGCTTATCTTAAAGTTAGTGCCAGCCTGGCATATTTTCTCTTTAATTCAAGGTCGACTTGCAGGTGCGGACAATGGAGGCTCTGAGAGTAAGCTAATTGGGAAACAATGTTGCGATTTGCGTACCCATCTCCAAGGATAATGTATGCTTAAGTAAAAGCTTGAGAACTGTTGTTTTTGATTGGTCAATTTGAAGCTAACCTATGAACCCTCCAATGGAGACCCTACAGGATTTGGACTATTGTCTATAAAACCCAGGTGCACGAGGAGAAAGTAGCCATTACCAGCTCGATACCCGTCATTTTGACTTCGTAGCTATTATGGCCCACCTTGCTGCGACACCATCTTGAAAGAGACTTTGATGCTTTCTCTAATCGAGAGAAAGAGACTTTAAATGATTCTTGCCCTAGAGACTGTAACTTTGATTTGATCCCTTTGCATGAAGTATTAGTTTTACCTTGCCGCCGTGAGGCAATTGCCCCGTTCACCCCTGCCCCTTTTGTCCCGCCCCATGCTGATCGAGAAACGGTACCCATGATGACCGAAGAACGGTACCTGTGAGACGAAGACTTCCTTGTATGCTGATCGTAATTGGTAAATATGAAAAGAAAATTGTAAAATTGCATTGTGTTTCTTTTAGGTAACCAACTGCTGATTTTTGGTAAGATCCCTAGTTAGGAGTTTTTCTAAATTAATGTTACTAAATTGTTTTTGCATGAAGTCCCACATGCCGATGCTAATTTGAGGTTAGACGAGGATTCCATATGTCGCACGATGCAATTTGAGATCTTGTTATGCTGACTAAATGTATGCAATGAGTTCATTACAGATTATCGTATTAGTGATTTGCATTGCCATTATCGAATGCCTTGTGATTCAAATGCTTCATAGATTACACTTGTTTCGACGTTATGGACAGCTATTAATGTTCATATATGTTTATCATTTGGTGTTGAGACACATTTATATTGTGCTAGCTTTGTTAATATAGGGAAATAAATTCACTAACTTTGCAATAAACTGGTGTGGTTATTCCTGACTGAAAGGTCAGGGTTCGCCAAAATGTATTCTGGATTAATTGTTAAGTGTTATGTTGTTCAAGGTGTTGCTTATGTTCGTTATTGATTATCGATTTGAATGCAATTGATCGATATAAGAGTACAGAGAGTTCCCACTAAGTCAAAAGATTCATCGGCCTAAAGAGCGTCCAAACACAGGTAAATTATTACTACGGACCGCTCTATCAGTAGATGGTAGCAGAGGATGGTTACGTCTTTTGGGACCCTGTACTATTAAAGTACATGGTGTCGAATTAACGGTTACGCATTTTGAGACCCCATTCGAAAAGTTGAATTAGATTTTCTTGGGTAGAACGGATTGACAAGATGATGATGGGCTAGGTCCACCGCGACTTTCCCGGGATCTCGGAGCTTGCGGATGGAGAGAATGGAGGTGTTGGAACAGCGTTGGCGGTACTAGTGATGGTATGAGTGAAGTTAGGGTTTTGCGCTTGCACAGCTTATTGCCGCAGGGTGTGTGAAAAGGTTGCGAGGGTTTTCTTTTAAGGATAGCGGAGGTGCGACTCCGAGTGTAGAAGTAGAGAAGTCGTCGAACTTCATAGAGTTAGCGGAGGTGCGGCTCCGAGTGTGAGAGTAGGGAAGTCGTCGAACTTCATGTGAGTGTGGCGCTTTGTGCATAAAAAGGTCCACGTGGTTGTTGTTGTTGAGACGGGCCCTGCGAGGTCAAGAGACTCCGGAGTATGTTGATCCATGTTGTGGTCTGGCCGGTTTAGTAGGTTGATCGGGCGTGGTCAACAAGTCGGGTACGTGTGTTAGGGAGTGAAAGAAACTTCGACTTCGGGCTTTGACAAGATTCTAAGTGCACTAGAACAGATCATTGACAAGTTGAGAGTAGGTCTGCGGGTCAGATTTGCTTGCGAATGTGGGGACTGAGAAAGACCGAATAGCGGCCGAGGCTGGTGAAAGAGATCGAATAGTGGTCGAGGCTGGTGAAAAGTCCCTAAGGTCCTGAAGCGACTGTGTTACCCTTCCTGTAGTAAACCGACAGATCTGTTTTATTTTTTTGGTAGCTCGCAATATATGCAAAAAGTTGTTACGAGAGGAGGTGAGTGAAGGAAGACTAGCCGCGAGGCTTTGTCAGCCGCAGTGTGTGAGTGTGACGTCACTAAGAGCCGCGCTGGGATAGGTTGGTTGCAGAGAAGGGTCGCGCACGGATTGGACGCAGTCCGTGGGACTCGATTGGAAGGGGAAAGGCAGGTGAAGAGTATTCCGGGAATTAAAGTCACCTATTGATCACAAATTTTGTGGAATTAAACTTACCTATTGATTAAAGTTTTGTGGAATTGAAGTCAAATATTGGTTGTAAACTTGGTTAAATAAAAGACGAGAAACATGAAATTCCTTAAAGCATTCAGGAGTGCGATGAAGGGGGAGTCTTACATTAAAGCGAGCGTAGGAGAAGAGACGCCGCCTGAGGGTACACCAGCTTATATTGTAATGGAGGAGAAGGGGGTAGCTCCGTGCCTTTGGCTAAAACAATGGCACAAGTTGACAGAGAAACATGGGAGCGTAGCGTTCCCGATATACGGGACATTCAATATAAAGATTTTAGAGAATTTGAGATTCACGATGTATGACATGAAGGTGCCTCCAAGGCCAGCACAGTTTGAGGCTCTAGCAATTTGGGAACTAATGGCCAGACAGCAACAGCAGAAGAAGTTCGAGACCAGAATGAGGAAGGTAGAAAAGACACTAGCGGATGCTAGGTGGGATAATGCACAGAAGGTGTGGAGGTCAGATGTATTGCAGGGGATAAAATTGTTCCCCGCAATTACTAAGGAAGGAGAAGAGACAGGGAAGAAAGCTACCTGTAAGACAGACAGGAAGTGTTCCAAGGATAGAGAGGACGAGGAAAAGTTGAGAAGGGAAGAGGAGTTAGAGGATGAGGAGTTGATAATGCAATTGCTGAACGACCGTCCACCGCCTTATGCAGAGAATGGACAAGGTCCAAGGTCCAAGTACCAGTTCTGCCCCTCCAGCACCGGTACAGGGCAATGAAACACAGAGTCCAGGAACGTCATCGGGATCTAAGGACCCGAGTTTATTGTTCACCCCGCAGATACCGCAGGTTAGGAGAATATATCCAGATGTGCCCGTGTTGAAACCAGCAGAGAATTATCAGCCGCAGATGCCAGGGTACTACAGTAGTGATAACGGTGCAGGAATGATCCTAGATCCAACAGTAAGGGGAGTACAGAATGGTTACAACCCAACAATGGCACAAGCTGAATCAACTCAGTTTTTGATGCCTCAAAAGCAGATGCAGGGAGGAAACGCACATGCTCAGATGACAGGGAGCCAGATGGGCATGTCGGCGATGATGACCCATGGTGTGGGAATGAACATGACACAGAACATGGGGAATGGACAGAACCCAGACGCGATATCCTTACCTATTACTGTAGGTCCAGCGGTACCTCTGTATAGTCAGCCTAATTCGGGTCTGAACAGTCAGGGATCAATGCTGCAGAATGGGACAGAAAGAAGATGCATAGACAACACCCCAGGGATAACTCCGATAGCGGCTCAGCCAACTGGGTCTGGGTCCTTGATGGAGTTTAGTCCCATATGTGCCCAGTCAACACTGGTGAGGTCGAGCCCCCCGCTGATAATACCTCTCACATCGAACACTGAAAAGCTGCCGCAGCCATCGATGGCAGTCGATGTGAACGCTACCCTGATGGGGGTGAATGCGCAACAGCTGACACAGTGGTTCAACAGTCTAAATTCCACACAAAGTCCAGCTAGTGGGAAAGGAGAAGACTATATGAATAGGGTCAGGTTGAACATGGAAGCACAAGAATTGGTGGAAGGAACTATGGGTGTGAACAGGTTAGAGTCCTACACGGAAGAAGAGCTGAGGTATCTATGTCCCAGGATTACGAAGGAAGTGAACAAGATACATAAGAGCTTGCAGGAAGCAGCTGACAGAAACGGGGTTGACATAGACATGACGAAACACTTGAGCAGGAGCTACAGGTTAGATTTTGGGACCACAGATTTTGAACACATGAGGTCAGCAGGCATGAAGACACACCTTAGAGAATTGCTGCAGAGTGCACAAGTGTGGAGGTGCTTAGACAAATGGGAAAGCAGGTGGGTAAAGAGGAAGGACAAGAGGAGGGACAGTGCTACAGAGCATAATGAGAAAAGACCGCAGAGTAGTGATACAGTAACAATGTTACCAATGAGGGAGACAGCAGGAGGAAAATTAGTACATGTACCATGGCACAGAAGCGACATTCAGTCCTTTACGGATGATTTTCCCAAACTAAGAGAGAAGCCGATTGAATGGTATCAGCAGACTGATAGGTTTGTGAAGCTTGCAAAATGTCTTTGGGAAGACCTGAACACTCTCTTTGAGATTGTGGTTCCGGCAGATTTGTGGGAGGATTGCAAAAGAGCTGTAGGTTGGCCGACAAGTGAACCAGAGAGGAACAGGGAGACAGGTGCACCATCACCTATGGTGATGAGCTTGTATTATAAGGTGATTGAGCATTTGAAAACTAAGGTACCCGCGAAGAACGTGGATTGGCAGAAGATTGATCGAACTGCCCAAGAGACTAAAGAATCGATTCATAGTTACTATGAGAGGTTGTTAAAGGCGTTCAAGAATTACAGTGGCACGGAAACAATTGAGGCGAAGGACATGCTCCATTTTGTTTTCAGATTTGTGGAAGGGCTGAGGCCAGAGATAAGCCAAATGATAAAGTCGCATTTGATTTGTTGGCAATCTAAACCGATTGACGAAGTCTTGACTTATGCGAAATACTGTAGCGACGAAATTGAAGTGAAACAGAAAAGGCTGAAAGAGAAGGTGATGATGATGCAGCTTAAGGCAGCTCAAACAGGTTTGCAAGGTCTGCAAGGTCTGCAAGGTTTGCAAGGAATGCAAGGGTTCCAACAGCAAGTACCGCAACCACAGTTGCAGTTGCAGGGAAACATGGCGTTTCAGTCACAGGCCAGAGGCAGAGGCAGAGGAGGTTTTGTGAATAATGGTCCGGATTTGAACACTGTTGTGACGGGTGTGCAGGCGATGAAGAAGGTGATGCCGTGTCACGTGTGCGGAATCGTCGGTCATTGGAAACGCGAGTGCCCGATGGTGGTGCAGGAAGGTGCAGGTGTAGGTGCAGGTGTAGGTGCAGGTACAGGTGTAGGTGTTGGTCAGCAAAACAATGATGTCAATGCATATCAGACAATGAGGGGACCGAAAATGAGAGGTCCAAACCCAAATTTTCAGACTGTAAATCAATTGCAGGGATTACAACCTATGCAGCCGCAGCAGATGCAGATGCCTCGTATGCAGATGACGCAAATGCAGCCAATGCAACAGCAGTTACCTATGGTACCTAATCAGCAAATGCAAATACCCTTGGCACCAATGAGTCAGCAGCAAGTGATGGTTCCTCCACAGGTAACGGGTCAGGTAATGAGTACAAATGGCACTGTACAACAGTTCCCATTACACAGTGAGAGTGGAATAAACAACGTATGGGAGAGTGAAAGTTCAGGAGAAGAAGGAGATTGTGTGCTTGCGGCATCCTTGGAAGTTGATCAAAGGGGTCCGTACGTAGAGGGAAGAGTAATGGGTCATCGTGTCTCATTCTTGGTTGACACAGGAGCCACACGTTCAACAGTCAAGAGTAGTGAAGTTCCAAATTTGCCACTCTCAGGGAGGACAGTTCAAGTGGTGGGAGTAGCAAACAGACACCTGACGAACCCAATTACAGATCCGGTTCCAGTCAACATTGGTAACTATCAAGGGGTACATCAGTTTGTGGTGTGTGACTCAAGCCCGATAGTACTGTTAGGAAGAGAAATATTGTGTAAATTGGGTTGTTCGATAATGTGTTCAAACGAAGGAATAACAATAGAAACGAGCAATGATGGGGAAGAAGAGGACAGTGTAGAGGGGGATGAGATGGAAACAGTCGACGAAGAGTATCCTCTGATTTGTCTTTTCCCGATGATAACTGAAGAAGATATCCCAGCTGAATTACGAGAAACAGTCGGAAAGGAAGTGTGGGACTTGACAGGGAAAGAGGTGGGATTGATGAAAGGAGTGGAACCAGTAAAAGTGATGGTAAAGCCCAATGCGATCTTTCCCCAGACCCCACAATACCACATGCCACAAGATACTCTCATGAAAGTTGCTCAACTCATTGACGAATTCGTAAAGCAGGGAGTACTGAAAGAAGTGTTAAGCAGTCCATGTAATTCACTGATAATGGGACTAATAAAGCCAAGTGGGAAAGTCCGACTTGTGCAGGATTTGAGGAAAATAAATGACATCATAATAAAGTGCTGCCCTGTTGTGCCGAATCCAGCGGTGATAATGTTTCAAGTTCCTTGCGATGCTGAATGGTTCTCAGTCATCGATTTGTCACAAGCATTCTTTTCTGTGCCTCTTCATGAGGACAGCCAATTCCTCTTTTGCTTAAAATTCCTAGACAGAGTATACAGTTGGTGTCGAATTCCTCAAGGGTTTTCTGAGTCACCGTCAATATTCAATCAGATTCTAAAGAAAGATCTGGAAGCATTAGAATTGCCATTCGAGTCAACCCTAGTACAGTACATTCATGACTTACTGGTTGCATCAAAGACAGAAAGTGGCTGCACAGCCGATACCATTGCTCTGTTGAACCATCTGGGAAGGAATGGACATAAGGTGTCTCCTTCCAAATTACAGTTCTGTCAGAAGAAAGTGAAATACTTGGGTCACCAAATAGGGAAAGGGTCACGGAGAATAATGAAGGAAAGAATTACAAGTATACTCCAAATGAGTCCACCAAAGACAAGGAAGGAGGTGAGGACGTTTTTGGGAATGGTGGGATATTGTCGCCAGTGGATTCCCAACTTCTCGTCTCTAGCAAAGCCCCTACTGAAATTGACCCAAAAGGATGCCTTGGATGAAATTGAGCTGAAAGGAGACGAGATGGATGCTTTTGTTGAATTGAAAGAATGCATGTGCAGGGCTCCAGCTTTAGGTATGCCTGATTACACAAAGCCTTTCACATTGTTTTGTCATGAACGTGATGCATGTTCTTTGTCTGTCTTGACCCAAGCCCATGGTGGCGTAAACAGACCAGTAGCGTATTTTTCAGCTACTTTGGATCCGGTTGCAGCAGCACTCCCAGGGTGTTTGCGCGCCGTAGCAGCAGTTGGTATCAGCCTCACTCAGAGTGAAGGAATAGTGATGGGACACCCAGTAACAGTAATGGTCCCTCACTCAGTTGAGATACTTTTGACCCGCTCCCGAACGCAACACATGACTGGAGCAAGACTCACAAGGTATGAAACGATAATTCTGGGCTCACCGAATGTGCAGCTGAAAAGGTGCACTACGTTGAATCCAGCAACCTTGCTTCCTGGAGAAAATGCTGAAATTGAGAACGCTGAAGACGTCGAGCATGACTGCCTTCAGGTGACTGAATTTTGCACAAAACCTCGACCGGACATCAAGGATACCAAGCTTGATGAAAATGACCAAATTCTTTTTGTTGATGGTTCATGTCTAAGAGATGGGATGGGGATTTTGAAAGCAGGATATGCTGTATGTACTGTAACAGGTGTCTTGGAAGCGGGATGGCTTCAAGGAGTCTATTCTGCACAAGTAGCAGAACTTGTTGCCCTTACCAGAGCATGTCAACTGTCTGCATTGATGAAAGTCACCATTTACACTGATAGTCAATACGGGTTTGGGATTGTGCATGACTTTGGACAGCTATGGTCACAGAGAGGGTTCCTGACTTCTTCAGGATCTCCAGTGAAGAATGGGGAAAGAATAAGGGAATTGTTACATGCCATTCAAGTACCAGCTGAAGTTGCAGTGGTAAAGTGCAGTGCTCACACGAAAGGACAGGACTATGTGTCTCTGGGAAATGCATATGCAGATCAAGTCGCAAGATTTTGTGCTTTGAACTGTATATTGCTAAGGGATGATTGGAATACAATAAGTGAACCAGAACTCGAACCAGCTGAAGCATTTGCTTTGAAGGTTGTAGATACAATAGAGGAACTAAAAGCACTACAGAATAATGTCAGGGAGGACGAAAGAGATTCCTGGATTAAATCACAATGTATAAAGAGACAAGACGAGTTATGGGTTTCACATGAGGGAAAATATGTTTTGCCAAATAGTCTCTTATCACAGCTTGCGCGGTTCTATCATGGGCAAGCTCACCTAGGGAGAGATGCCATGATAAGATTGTTCAAAACTGATTGGTTTAACCCCAGATTTCGCCAAGCTGCAGAAGCAGTTTGCCATCGATGTGTCACTTGCCAGCAGATGAACCCAGGAAAGGGAACAGTTGTGAACGCGAGTCACATTGGTAGGGCAAGCGGGCCTTTTAGTCGCATGCAGATGGACTTCATTGAGATGCCTGTGCATGGGGGTCTGAAATATGTGTTGGTGATTGTGTGCATTTTTAGTCACTGGATTGAGGCATACCCTACACGTAGAAATGACAGCCTTACAGTTGCCAAGCTATTGTTGAGGGAGTTAATACCACGTTTCGGATTCCCGATCTCTTTAGAATCAGATAGGGGAAGTCACTTCAATAACGAGGTGATAAAGTTACTTTGCGAAGCGCTGAACATTGAGCAAAAGCTGCACTGTAGCTATCGCCCTGAAGCCTCAGGACTGGTGGAGCAGATGAATGGTACACTGAAATCGAGAATGGCAAAAATATGTGCATCGACAAATTTGAAATGGCCTGACGCATTGCCCTTAGTGCTAATGTCAATGAGAAACACTCCCGATAGAAAGACTGGATTGTCTCCGCACAAAATTCTCATGGGCAGGGCTATGAGACTTCCTGCAGTTCCCGCAAACATGCTTTTGAATATTACAAATGATATGGTGTTAGACTACTGCAAAGGACTGGCTGACGTGGTTCGCTCTTTCTCTCACCAGGTGGAAGCGACCACCTTGCCACCGATCCAAGGTCCAGGACACGCACTGAAAGCAGGTGACTGGGTCGTGGTAAAGAAGCACGTGAGAAAATCGTGTCTGGAACCCCGTTGGAAAGGCCCTTTCCAAGTGATCCTGACGACAACTACCGCTGTGAAGTGTGCGGGGGTTCCCAACTGGATTCACGCCAGTCACACAAAGAAGGTGCTGTGTCCCACAGATGAGGAAGTTGAAGCGCTGAAAGTACCAGTGCCTGATAAAGCAGTGCCGAGTGCTGAGACAGAACAAAAGCGAACTGAAAGCGAACAGGCAGAAGCAGGAGAAAAAGAAATATTCTCTGACGACGAAGACACCAACTCACTTGGGGGAGACCAAGGAGAAAGTTCAGACAGCGACGAAGAAGCTGCAGGTGACAAAGAACCTGAAGCAGCTGAGGGTAGCAAAAAGCCTGAAGCAGCTGAGGGTAGCAAAAAGCCTGAAGCAGCTGAAGGTGACAAAGAGCCTGAAGCAGCTGAAAGTGATACAGAGCCTGAAGAAAGTAACGGTGACGAAGGGCTCGAGAAAGGTGAAAAAGCAGGAGAGCCTGATCAGAGGAGGGCTTTCCCAGAAGCAGACGATACAGAAAAAGAAAAGGAGAACGTGATCGATTCCCCGGAAGAAGGGGATAAGGCAGAACAGAACGAAAGAGTTCAAGCATCTACAGAAAAGATTGCAGGTCCATCAAATGGACATGGTGCAAAGAGAAGACTAAGTATCTCACCAATAAAAGAAAAGGGTAAAGAAAGTTCGAACGAGGGAGGAAGGCCAAAAGTGAAAGAGAAAAGAAAGGAAGTGACTGTTGTGGAACAATCGTCAAGTGAGGAAAAAGACTTGACAAAAGAGGAAAGTACCAGCGAGGCAGAGTCGAAAAGGGAAGCAAAATTGAAAAGAAAAAGGATACCAAACAGGAGGTATTCCGGTCCTGAATGGGCATATGCAGTAAATGATGATTGGACTGATGAGTTTGTATCTCTAAGCATCGAGAACGAAGAAGAAGAAGAGATACCAATAGAAAAGAAAAGTTTCATAGACTCTGTCGATTGAAAGAGTAAATGATATTGCTCGCTACAATATAACGTGAAAGAAACAACCAGCTGAGACATTGTTAACCCGGATGAGACATTTGCTAAACCGATAAAGACTGAGTTATTGCCGAATTGAGACAAATGCTGCTAACCGATAAGTGACTGGCCTTTTGAAGAAGACGGTGTGAACATTGCGCTTGTTCAGCTTTGTAACTGAATCGCTAAATAGTTTCTTTATAAGTGCTTCTAGCTCTCTGATTCTATACAGATCATGACGCAGAATAATAGAAAGAAATATTGTAAATATGTGTGTATAGGATTGTTAGTAACATGTGTAATAATAATAATGGCAATAGTGTTCGGAATGCATGGAAAGGGTGAGAGTGAGAATATTACTGCTTCTACTATTGCTCCTGTTACTGTCACTGAACTAACACCATTGAAAAGACTGGCATTGGATGAGAGACTCTTGCATGATAAGAAAGAACTTTCGTATAACGTTTTCTATCGCTTACTAACAGAGTATGTTGAAACTGTGGATGCGAAGGATTGTTATGTGTGTACCCAGATACCGACATCGGTCAAGGAAGGGGTAACTTATCACCACATGCCTCTTACATATGGGATTACGTGTAGTATAGTAATGTCTAGGTTTTATGGTCAAACTAACATACAGTATTTTTACTCAAATTATGATGTTACCTTTGCTTATGTTCCTATAATAGCGCAGCTAAGCCAGACTGCAAAATATTGGGATTATAAAATCATGGGGGAATTTTTCGAGCCAATGCAACCTTTTGAAACGGCTCATGCTCATAGGGAGAACCTTACTTGCTCAGTCTCTGCTGTAGAAATAAGCTTTTTAGATCGCACAGATGATAGAAGGGCACAGATGAAGGCGAAATTAGAAAAGGAGCTGCATAAGAGGACTTCAGTAGATAATTATGATTTTGCTGCTATAAAGACACAGGGGAAAATAGCTTTAGATGCTTGGCATGTAGGGAAGTTTTGTATATATCGAGGAGAATCTTATTATGACAATATTTTTGTAGGAGCGAGTGAATGCAAACATACGTTTATTTTTAAGGCCAAATGGACATTCATGATGAACGGACTTGACCCTGTCATTCCAGGTGTATATTACATTTGTGGGCATAATGCTTATTATCGTCTTCCAAAGGGATGGTGGGGGAGATGTTATTTGGGTATAGTGTTCCCAAAGGTTTATCAACTGGATGACGTATCGATGATTCAAAAGACATCTGGATCCCATAGTATTCAGAAAAGAGAGACCGCAGCTGCTGTGGTAGGTGATATATTTGGAGCCATGATTCCTTCATTGGGAGTTGTGTTGAATTCCATCAAGATACGAAAGTTGTCTACTATAGTGGATAACATGCTGACAAAGTTTTCAGGTGCTATAATCCTGATAGATGCTGAGCTTGCAGCGGAAAGAGCTATGACTCTTCAAAATAGGCTTGCTTTAGACATTCTTTTAGCAAAGGATGGAGGCGTTTGCAAAATGATCGGTGCACGTCACTGTTGCACCTATATACCCGATAATAGTCTGAAGATTAAAACTATGCTTGCTAACCTAACAAAAGAAAGTGCAGATTTGAAAGAACTGAAAGAACCAGGAGTGTGGGAGAAGGTTGGAAAGGGAATAGCTTCAGTGGGACATTGGCTTGGGGGAATTTGGAATGGAATATTATTGAAAATAATAGAAGGAGTATTAATAGTAATAATTTGTGTATTTGGAATTTGGGGAATAAAAAGGGGAATAATAATGATTATGGAAAGAATTAAAAGAAGAAAAGAAGAGAAAATTATGAAAAGAATGGCGGAAGAATACAAAGCGCAAACTAGGGGAATTAAAAGGAAAATGGAACTGACAGAATTTTAATGGAATAAAATTTGTGGGCATGATTTGTGTGATGACAAGTAGTCATCAGAGGAGGGATTGATGAAGCAGAAAATGAAGGTTTTGATTTATTAACGCGTAAACGTAGTGCCAAATAATCATGTGTGATATTAACCGAACTAATTAAGATTGTACGGGGACAAAATCTGCCCTCAGAGTAGTTTGCCATCATTTATACGCGTGCTTTATATAACGTGGTGAATTAGAATTGCACTAATCCGACATAATCATAAACGTATGCTACGATTTGCTTGTTTGAAATGCTTTAGTTTAGCATTACTTTAGCGGAGGCTTTGGCCTAGTTGCCTGGTCTCACGGTTTAGATGCTCGTATTTTTCCACTGTGCTATTAAACGTGTATTTTTGCTTGAAGCTGTACTTTTCCACAGAAACTGTTCACATGCTTATCTTAAAGTTAGTGCCAGCCTGGCATATTTTCTCTTTAATTCAAGGTCGACTTGCAGGTGCGGACAATGGAGGCTCTGAGAGTAAGCTAATTGGGAAACAATGTTGCGATTTGCGTACCCATCTCCAAGGATAATGTATGCTTAAGTAAAAGCTTGGGAACTGTCGTTTTTGATTGGTCAATTTGAAGCTAACCTATGAACCCTCCAATGGAGACCCTACAGGATTTGGACTATTGTCTATAAAACCCAGGTGCACGAGGAGAAAGTAGCCATTACCAGCTCGATACCCGTCATTTTGACTTCGTAGCTATTATGGCCCACCTTGCTGCGACGCCATCTTGAAAGAGACTTTGATGCTTTCTCTAATCGAGAGAAAGAGACTTTAAATGACTCTTGCCCTAGAGACTGTAACTTTGATTTGATCCCTTTGCATGAAGTATTAGTTTTACCTTGCCGCCGTGAGGCAATTGCCCCGTTCACCCCTGCCCCTTTTGTCCCGCCCCATGCTGATCGAGAAACGGTACCCATGATGACCGAAGAACGGTACCTGTGAGACGAAGACTTCCTTGTATGCTGATCGTAATTGGTAAATATGAAAAGAAAATTGTAAAATTGCATTGTGTTTCTTTTAGGTAACCAACTGCTGATTTTTGGTAAGATCCCTAGTTAGGAGTTTTTCTAAATTAATGTTACTAAATTGTTTTTGCATGAAGTCCCACATGCCGATGCTAATTTGAGGTTAGACGAGGATTCCATATGTCGCACGATGCAATTTGAGATCTTGTTATGCTGACTAAATGTATGCAATTAGTTCATTACAGATTATCGTATTAGTGATTTGCATTGCCATTATCGAATGCCTTGTGATTCAAATGCTTCATAGATTACACTTGTTTCGACGTTATGGACAGCTATTAATGTTCATATATGTTTATCATTTGGTGTTGAGACACATTTATATTGTGCTAGCTTTGTTAATATAGGGAAATAAATTCACTAACTTTGCAATAAACTGGTGTGGTTATTCCTGACTGAAAGGTCAGGGTTCGCCGAAATGTATTCTGGATTAATTGTTAAGTGTTATGTTGTTCAAGGTGTTGCTTATGTTCGTTATTGATTATCGATTTGAATGCAATTGATCGATATAAGAGTACAGAGAGTTCCCACTAAGTCAAAAGATTCATCGGCCTAAAGAGCGTCCAAACACAGGTAAATTATTACTACGGACCGCTCTATCAAAGGCACATATTGCCATCAGAGGACGGATTGCTAGAGAGCAAATATTATTATTAAAAATGTGCCACTAAAACATAATGTGTAATAACAAGTATTAAAAGGCCTAACAGAAAGACGTGTCTTAGAGAAATAAACATGCAGCTTTCAAAGTGATTGACATGGTGTCCACTATAACGAAGTGCTATGTGAAATAATAAATGATAATTAAAATGTATTTTGAATAATTATAACCATATGCATTGACAAAACATGGTTAATACTGTTGTACTGCAAAACTAATGGTTTGAAATTATTATGAAATGTTTTATTCTTCCTGTTTAGCATTAGTTAAAAGGCCCACATTTTAGTATTGTTCCGAAGCACGATGTTTAAACGTCATGTTGATTTTACTTATTAGACCTCCTCACAGATGAAAGCTAATGCTTTCCCTGTCTTCCTTGTAATGCATTTTCTTCTGATAAAAATTGTAAATTTTAACAATGAGCTTTAGTTTTTGGCAGGAAGCAGCATGTCATGTTTCTGTGTCGTTTTAAATTGTAATATTCTACGGAAGCTGTTGACCGGAGATGAGCGTGAAAGTGACACTAGCTTGGAAGGTACAAAGAAGAGAAACAACTGAAACACACGTGATGTTTTATTAGCTCTGCACTAACTCACCTCATAGTCTTGTCCAACAGAGGCTTAGCGTAACTGTTTGAGACTTTAATATAGCAAGCTTTAGGTGATGCAAGTTTAGTTTAGTTTTTCTTTCAGCTCCATGCATTTCAGTTTTTCCATTCAACTATTTGCAGTTTACTCTTTTTTAATAGTTCAGTTACTTCATGCCCAACATTACTGAACTATTTTACTTTTCATGTTCCTGATACTGACTGAAGACCTGCTGTTCCTGTGTTCTTTTGATGAAGGTTCTCTATGCTGCTATCTCATTAGGAGAGGTATAATCAATTTGCATTTATTTTTATTTTGCAGGATTTCACTTTTAGAAATCCAACCGCATGTTTTGGTTAGTGTTTTCTAAATTACATGCTGTTTTATTTTTATTTTTGAATGAAGCCCACACATGTTCTCTGAATTAGTTTTTAGTAGCTAGGATGCCTGGCCTACTTTTTGATTTGAATGTATATGAATTGATTGTGATTAATTCAACTGCACAAACTAAATGTATGCTGTTTCTATAATTCACTTCATTCTGTTTTTATTCTGTGTTGTTCTTCTGGAGTGTTTAATGATAAACGCATTGGCAAGATTGAGATTCTTTAGACGTTTTGGACAACATGTGTTGTTTCTGTTTTGCTATAATTTGGGTTTGAGTATCATTCATGTGACCTTAGCATTGTTAATTTAAGGGCAATAAAAAATACAGACAAGCAAAGCCTTGTAATGATTGCTGGATATGGCTACTGGACAAGCTAATTTGGTGCTTGCTGGAATTGTGCACAGCAACATAAGATGAAGGACATACCAAAGTTTGCCTCAGAGACACTGCTTTAGGCTAAGGAAGGATGCTTAATTGCACGCATCTGCACACCTTGGGCTGGCTTTGAACATCCTGGGACACAAGACCAACAACAGTGATGCAGCATGTAGGAAGAGCATCCGCAGGGCCTCCATTTAGTTCTAGTCTATAGGAAATGCCCAGCATGCATCTCTGAGTTGAGGAAACACCATGACATTGTTCACACAGATGTAAGTAAAAGCCGGTCTTTCACCTGCTGGTTATGGTCGTTCTGGCAAGCTCAGTCCTTGGCAGTTGGCCAACAGCCCCATGCCTAAGAGTTCCGGTGTATTGTAAATGTTCAAAATGCACACCACTCAAATTAGAAAAACCTATTTTGTTTCAAATTAAGTCCAGAGTAAAAGGTGCAAATCTAACATGCAAGAATTTGACACTTGGCTGAAAAAGCCTGTGATTTCTATTACATAAATGTTAGGAAATCTTATTTTTTTTTACATTTGCAGAGAATTGTATTGGGATACACGCAAGGAGCACCACCACGGATTACCCTGGGTCTTCATATTTCATAAATGCCCACTGTTGGTATGGACCCTGGATGGCAGCTGACCCTGAGCCAAAATGCTGCAAGAGAGGGGCGTTTGTGCATATTTTTGCCATTTGCTGGACACTCTGGTAAGCAAACTATTGTAAGGATCAATGAAAACAATACCATCCTTATTTCCCCTGGGTTTCTAGGCTTCAGAAATACCTAGGATTGCCAGGGCTCCCTGGCTGCCAGATGACTCAGAGCCTGAACACTGCGGCCAATTTCTTTGGTAAGTGGAAGGAAATTTGGATTTCTTTGGGTATAGTTTTGACATAGACAAATAGAGAGGGGTATCCCCGGGGGGCTGAAATACTGTATCCTAATTGAAGGTCTTTCCTGGTGGCTTGTGGGCATGCTGCCCCCTTGGGTTGGAAAACTAGGGCATATATTCCCTCTCTACCCATCCTGAAGGGGAGCAGAAAGCCAGCCAGACCTCCACGGAAAGCAAGTGAGAAAAAGAATGAGATATAGGGCTTTGACATTTTGACACTGCCCAGTGGACAATCTTTCTGCCCCCTTAAATGGGATATGGGATGGTTCACCTTCAATCCTCCTGCCACGCGGAAGATGTTATGTTCAGCCTCTGGTCCCTGATTTGGGTGTGTCAGGGACTGAAAGATTGTTTGGCTGCAGGTGTGAGAATTGTAGCTTGATGCCAGTCCATGCCAAACCCCATTTGTTTTTATTTAAAAAACAAAAATCCCTGAGCCTAAATTCCACATTGGACACATTATCCCTGTTTGCACCATAGAGTACTGCTAATTTTATTGGCTTGGTGCAGATCAGAACAGTGGGCTAGTTGCAAAAATATGCTTGGTGCCAGTATGAACTCTGACAGTTCAAGCCTGCACTAAGTAGAGCATATAAGTAAAAGAAAGGACCATAAATTGAAACTAGTGGCCATTCTGCTCCCCTGGAAATGTTGGAATGTAAAACACTCAATCTTCTCAATAGGGCAGAAAGACTATATGGGCTTCAGAGAGGTGTGGCCTATGTCAGAATGAGTCGAGCTACACCTTAGCCTGAATACAATTCTTTAAAAAAATATTCCTGGTGTCTAGTGTGCTTTCTATCCCCAGAGGAGGTAAGGAGGTAGGATGGTGGGTCAATACTAGTTTGCTGTTCCTGCTCTCCCTGGTATCTAGTGTGTTGATAGCTTCTTTAAGATCACTTCCAGTGGCAATTCCCAATCAGGAACTCACCAGGGAGAAGTGCTGTTAGTCGGTGGAGAATATTTGCTTTCTAACAGCAACTGAGAAAAAGTCTCAGGCGGTTGGGGAACCTTTTTTCTTATAGCCCGAGGTGGGTGCCTATAACAGGAAAAAGGAAAACCCCTAGGTGCAATCATCATAAGGTTTCCCAGCTTTTAGTGTAAGGACGTAATGCTTATGCTGTCTGCATTATAAAGGCAGCAGAGAGGAGGATACTGTCTCATCCACTGCAATAAAGTGGTTGATCTAACATACATGACAATGATAAATATGCTTATTTTAGGAACTTACGCATCTTTTGCTGAAACTTTGAATTAGAATTTAATCCATCTTCAGTGAGTTTGGCGCACCCTAGTAGCATTTTAAACAAGAATAGTCTCAAATCATAGAGACAGTACTAACGCAATGAATTTCTCAAGGCAAAATCCCCTGGGGCAGTTTTTTCTTACCTTGTTTATGATATAGCTAGCCTTCTAGGAAATGTATTTGAAGTTGGCTGGATAAATCCAACCCCAGCACTAACCCTGGTTAAGGCAGTCATCTGAGTTATGAGGTTGTCAAAACATACCTCATAGTGTACCAGGAACCACACTACCACAAATTTCACAAGGTATATATTGCAGGTCAAACCTGACAATATTTACCAGTGAAATGTCCATAAAATACCACAACTTATAAAAACCACCATGTTAATCCCCAATGTGAAGGGCTTTATTCATAGTAGGCATAATTTTCCACCCATTAGATTCCGAACCCTGATGTATTGGATTTTGAGAGGTAAGATAAATATTCTATCAAAGGCCAGGGTACCAGTAATCAAGGATGTTGGACCTGGCCCTTTTTGCAGGGTTGTTCCCACACTGTTTGCCTTCTTTCTCCTATTTTTGTTGACTTTAGGATTGTTTGCACTTTACCACTGCTAATCAGTGCTGAAGTGCATGTGCTCACTGTCTAAATTGTATTAGTAATTGGTTTATCCATGACTGGCATATTCGATTTACTAGTAGGTCCCTAATATATTGCTGAAGGTGAGCTCAGGGCCTGAAAATTAAATGCTAGTAGCAGGCTTGCAGCACCTATTGTTCCGCCCACAACAGTAGCCATGAAAACATGTCTCAGACATGCCACTGCAGTGTCTGTGTGTGCAGTTTTAAAATGCCACTTGAATTAGTTCCCTCATACAAGAGTTTTGTATCCTGCTCAAACCTTTCCCACAGTGTTAGTGTTGTAGTTTCAGGTTTTGAAGCATTGTTAGTTGCTTTCTTATCCAACCACGGCATTCCCACAATCACACCTACAATTATTATTGCACACACAATACCCAATATAAGGCTTAACCAACCACACACTTTACCTTTCTTGCTACTACCTCTATTATAAGCCATGGTCTGTAAAGAATCAGACAGTAGAACAACTCAAAACAAACAATCAACTTGAGGATGACTTAAAAGCTCTCTTTTTTTTTTCTCTTCTTCCTTGATGCAAGTCTCTCTTTTTACTCTGCGTGTATTTACAGCGTTTCACTCACTCCAGGACCCTTTGTCAAATCAGGTTAGCAGCTTGTCATAATCGGTTTTCAAAGTCAATTCAGGGTTTCAATGTCACATCCCGTAATTTTTTCTCAGACTCTTTTTCCCAGCTTTTAAGCTTTCAATTTCAATTTAACACAGTCTCTTTCTCTATCTGATTTCAGGTATCGTAGTATTGGCCTGGTACTTCTCGATCAAAACAGAATGCTAAGAATTCTTGTTGTCATTCAGATGTCGTTGCATATGCCCATTCAGGACCTGCGTGCCTTCTATTTGCGGTTCTTTTTCTTTTCAACCTGCGTTCACTTTGTAATTCTCCTTCACTCAAATCCTCTATCCTTGTGGTATCGGTTTCTTCCGCTATTGTTTCACCTGGCACAACCCTTTCTTTGTCAACTTGTTTCCTTGGCCAGTTATCACCCTTATGCGTTTTCTTCCTGCTCGTCCTTTCAGGACGTTGAACAGCACCCTCCTCTTGTGCTATGGTGTTTTCTCTTGACGGACTTGCAACTGGTTCAGGGGATGCCGGTGTGCTTTGATCTCTCTCTACTATTTCCCCTTCTTCTTCTTTTGGGTCTGTAACAGGTTCTAGCTCTAACCCGTATCCGTCTACTTCTGGGAGAACCTCTCCTTGACTTAGTTCTCCTGTTGCCTCTACTGAGATAGGCTCACTGTCTCCTCTCTCGAGCTTGTTTACTGTTTGAGGGACTGAGCCGTCCTCAGTGGGCTCTCCTGCATTCTCAGTTCCCCTTTGGCCGTTCTCTGGCCCTGAGACATCCTTCTCTGTAGTTGCTGAGTTGGAAACTTCAAGTTCCTTATCTGTCAGACATGTTATCTCCTTTGTGTGACTGGCATGTATCCAGTTTGGAACACCTGCACATTTCACAGCAGTGGTTGTTGTTAGTATCACTTGATATGGTCCTTTCCAACTTGGCTCCAGACACGACTTTCTCACGTGCTTCTTGACAACCACCCAGTCACGGGCTTGCAGGTTGTGACCTGGATCACTGATCGGTGGCAATGTGTTGGCCTCCACCTGGTGGGAATAAGAGCGAACCACATCAGCCAAACCTTTGCAGTAGTCCAACACCATATCATCTGTGATATTCACAAGAGTATTTGCGGGTACTGCGGGCAGCCTCATAGCTCTGCCCATGAGGATTTCATGGGGTGATAGTCCTGTCTTCTTATCAGGGGTGTTTCTCATCGACATCACCACTAAGGGCAATGCATCTGGCCATTTCATATTGGTAGCTGCGCACATTTTTGCTATTCTCGACTTCAAGGTACCATTCATCTGTTCTACTAGTCCTGATGCTTCAGGGCGGTAACTACAATGCAGCTTTTGTTCAATGTCTAATGCAGCACACAAGAGCTTAATCACCTCATTGTCGAAGTGTCTGCCCCTATCTGTTTCTAAAGAGACCGGAAAACAGAACCTGGGTATTAGCTCTCTAAGCAATAGCTTTGCAACTGTGAGGCTGTCATTCCTACGTGTGGGGTAAGCTTCAATCCAATGACTGAAAACACACACAATCACCAACACGTACTTCAATCCTACACACTTTGGCATTTCAATAAAATCCATTTGCATCTTGCCAAATGGACCTCCAGCCCTCCCTATGTGGCTCATAGTTACCACAGCCCCTTTTCCGGCATTCATCTGTTGACAGATGATGCACCTGTGACAGGTAACCTCTGCGGCATGTCTGAATTTCGGGTTAAACCAGTCAATTTTGAACAATCTGATCATTGCATCTCTCCCAAGATGTGCCTGTCCATGATAAAGCCTTGCAAATTGTGACAAGAGACTGTTTGGCAAGAACAGTTTCCCCTCCTCTGAGACCCACAAGTCATCAGCTCTTTGTACGCATTGCATTCTTTGCCAAGAGCCTTTTTCCTCTCTGCTTGCACGGCTCTGCAGTGATTTTAGCCCATCTAATGTGTCAACAACTCTTAATGCAAAATTCAAACATGTCTCATTTTCACTTTGCGGTAATAATTCCCCACTGATCCTTGAACGATATACAGTTCAATGCGCAAAACCTTGCGACTTGATCTGCATAGCCGCTTCCCATTGACACAAAATCTTGTGACTTAACATGAGCGTTGCATTTCACCATGGCAATTTCAAGAGGTAACTGAGTCGCATGTAACAAATCCTTAATTTGTTCGCCATTTTTAACTGGAAAACCAGAAAAAGGTCATGAAACCTCTCTGTGACCCCAATTGGCCAAAATCATGTACAATGACAAATCCATATCTGCTGTCAGTATAGATAGTGACTTTCAAATTTTCAGCTGCGTGGCATGCCTTAGTAAGGGCAATTAATTCAGCCACTTGAGCAGAATACACTCTTTTGAGCCAGGAAGCTTCTATAATGCCAGCTATTGTACACACTGCATAACCAGCTCTCAGTATTCCAACTAAGTCTTTTAAACAGGATCCATCAATGAACATAATGCAGTAATTTTCTTTTAACTGCATATCTTGTATGTCAGGTCGGGGTTTGGTACATAGTTCTTTTACTTCAAGACAGTCATGCTCCACTTCCTCTTCATTATTAATTCCAGTATTTTCAACAGGAAGTAGAGTTGCCACGTTCAATACAGTACATCTTTTTAAGGAGACATTTGGTGACCCCAAAATAATTGTCTCATATCGAGTAAGTTGGGCATTCGTCATGTGCTGTGTTTAAGTTTGAGTCAACAAAATTTCAACTGAATGTGGAACCATTACTGTTAGGGGATGTCCCATCACTATGCCTTCACACTGTGTGAGGCTTTGACCAACTGTTGCTTCTGCGCGCAAACAACCTGGTAAGGCTGCTGCAACGGGGTCCAGAGTAGCTGAAAAATATGCTACAGGGCGGTTTGCACCTCCATGGACCTGTGGGACAAGATGGCCAAAGCACACAGAATGTAATGTCCAACAGTAAAGCAAGAATAGATATTCCTGATGTCGATCTGTAGGTTGGAAGAAGTACTGTATGAAGTTGAAATGAGTTTCAAATCCTGTTTGCAGATGGTGTCTTTATTTGTAGGTGTTAGAAATCATTGAGTCATCATGGAGATACAGCCAACACGTGTTTCGTCACACAGGTGACTTCATCAAAGCTACAATACAGTAATGAAAGCAAACATTGGATATATATGTGTGTTTTAGAATCTGGTGTGGAACCCAGAAACCGGTAACCAGTGGTACAAGCTTGTGTAAGTGAGCAATTGGTGAACATGGCTAGAAAGGTGAGTAGTGGTTGGGACCCAAATTGTGAAGCATGAAAATACAAAGTAAATCACCGTGGTCATGTGGATAGTGTCGAAAACAAAAGTGTTGGAAAGCTTATACCTTTAGTACTATGTAGATAGAAACAGCGTTATCTAGCAATTGGTATGCAGGTGGGAGAGTAGTGCAGGACGAAGAGAAACCAGGAAGAGAAGGTGAGTAGAAACATCAAAGAAAGAGGAGATACGGTTATGCACATGGTGGGAAAGCGGAGAAGTAGCGAGGGCGGGGGGCCCCGGAGGGCACACAAAAGTAACTCATACCTGGGGCAGCTGGCCGATGTGGGTAAGTGGTGATGCTAAGTAGCGAAGTAGCTCAGTGATCAGTTGAGTGGGCTGGAAAGAAAGTAAAGGAGATGAACCAAAGAGAGAAAGAGCAGAGAACGGGGGGAGGGGATAGGTATGGATGTGAATAGCTACTAGTGTGAAAAGGACAATTGGAAAATAAGCATAGGAACATACAGAGAAGGTAGTCCGGAGGAGAAATTTATGAGAAAAATTAGACTTGAGAGAAAGAAAAAAGTGGGTCAATAAGAACATACCTTAATATAGTGGTAAACCTGTAAGTAGTATGGCTGCGCCAAGCAGCTGCAGGTGCGTAGGTAGAGAGCTTGTGTGATAATGCAGATAAAGGAGGCCCTGATACGCCTGTGATCATAACCTATGTAAGTACCAGGAAAAAATAATAAAATCAAATTGGGTTTTAGCCTGGATGAGGGGAACGATAGGCAATGTAATTGAGATAGAGCAAGATCCGAGTCAGGGGTTGTGTGATAAGATTCAAGGCTAGTGGTGAGTCTTGTTCTAAAAATTCAGTAAGAGAGTCCTGACAAGGTGAGAGATAACCAATAAGTCTAAAAACAGGGAGGATTGCAGGCACGGGAAGACTAAACAAGGAAATTAGTGTGGAAAAGAAGGTAAAATTAAAGCGAACTACTATCGTGAATGCGATTCATATGAAGAATGTGGACATTAGGAAACCAGCGTGGTCACAGTACAAGTAGAAACAGCCCGTGCGGTCGGGTAATAAGGATTTAGCTAAGGGGTAATCCGCCAGAAGTTCAACCGAAACCTGTTTAAAAATACAGAATCGAAGCACACAGTAATGTCGTGTTGGGCACATAGCTCAAACTTAAATAAACCGTGGTTGAAAAAGTAGAAACAGCCCGTGTGGTGGTGGGCGGCTAGTAAGGATTTAACCAATGTGTACCGTGGTTCAAACAATGACCGCAGGAGCGTGGGCAGAGAATCAGTAAGTGGAAATGGCAGGAATTGTAAAGTAGTGTTAACGGTGAGGTAAACGCTACAGAATACGTTGTAAAGGCGAGCCTCAATACATGGAAATGGCAGGAATTGTAAGGTAGTGTTTAACGGTGAAGTAAACGCTACAGAATACGTTGTAAAGGCGAGTTGGTCACTTACCAGGAAAAAGAGTAGCGGTGAGCTTCCCGTAGTCGCGAGATCGTGTAATGGTCTGCGAGGGAAAATGCTCGCTAATGAAGTAGGAAGTGGAAGTGCAGCAGAAATAAATGAGGGACTCGGCTACAATGGCTAAAGCGGCGGCCATCTTGGGTGTAAATGGGAGCTAACGTAATGTAAAGGAAACAGGTACGAACAAACGCTGTCAAGATGTTAATCAGGATGCGGCAATGACTGTATTGATGCTAGGCACCGGGTGAGTGCCTAAAGCAAAGGTAAGGAAGATAAAGTCAAGCCGTAAGTGGGGAAAGGAAAGTAAGAGGAAAAAAGGAAGGAGATGAGGAGAAAAAGGTAACCAAGCACACACAGTGAGACCAATTAAAGTTATTTGATAGTGGAGAGTGTGAATCGAAATTATGTCATAGCTGGCTATCGGTTAGAGAACGTGACAGTGTAAAGGTGTCCAATGATATTAAGAGAATGTAATAATACATCGCTGGGCAAGGACACCAGTAGACGATAGATAAAACATATAGGAGCCATTACCATGAGATGCAGTGAAAGGGTGCAACAGTCAAATCGTTGTATATAGGTGTACTGTACAGTTGCGACAATAAATGAAACATGTAAGAGCAGAGACCATGAAGTGCAATAGTTAGGCGCAACAGTTAGAACATTGTATATAAGCATAAGTACATTAGTGGGATACACAGTAAACCACAACATTGAGAGAGATAATATTGTGTACATTGTTGCAGACAGAGGAAAAGAACAATCATGCGAGAAAAAAGTGTAGTTCACGATCCGTGTTCAGGCCTAGTTCAACTGCGCGGAGTTTTATAATCCATTTAGACTCGCATCTACGCAGGTCTCTGGTTCTGTCCCCCCATCTCGGTGAGTTGGAGACCTGAGTGATGCCATGGAACCTGATGTTCAGGAGATCCTGTTCCCCGTGTGAAGTGTTGAAATGAATAGCCAGAGGATAGTTAGTGTTAACATTTCTGATGGCTCTGACATGTTCCTGAATACGTTCCTTCAGTGGGCGTATGGAACTACCAATGTAGATCAGACCACATACACATATCAGGCAGTAGACAGTAAACTTTGTGTTGCAATTCATGAAACTCTTGATATGGTGCGTGGTCACGGTGTTGTAGGAAAAGGAAATGGTTTTGTTAAGGGCTAATTGGCAGGATATGCAGCAGCCACATTTGTAAAAACCATTCGGTTTCTCTGGAATCCACCCTGTAGGGTGTGTCTGAGGGGAGGGACAGAGAAAGCTAGGGCACAGAATGTTCCTAAGGGTCCGACCTCTGCTGTGTACGATGGTGGATGACCTGCCTATTGATTTCTAACACCTACAAATAAAGACACCATCTGTAAACAGGATTTGAGACTCGTTTCAACTTCATACTTCTTCCAACCTACAGAACGACATCAGGAATATCTATTCTTGCTTTACTGTTGGACATTACATTCTGTGTGCTGTGGCCATCTTGTCCCATTTTTCCTAGGGTACTCCTAGTACCCGTTTTGGTGCCTACTGGGTAGTAAGGCACAGGGCCGTTTTGCACCGGACTTTGCTTGTACTTCTTTACTTTGTAAAAACTATTTGTTTACTGCTTAGAGGTGCGGCGCCTCTCACCCTTACTACCCCTCCATGGACCTGTGTTAAGACAGACAAAGAACAAGCATCACGTTCATGACTAAACAATAGAAAAGACTTTGTGTAATCAGGCATACCTAAAGCTGGTGCCCTACACATGCACTCTCTCAATTCCATAAATGACTCAAGCTCTTCCTTAGATAAAGCTAGGGTGTACGGTTCATCTTTAGTTTCTTTCCCTGTCAGTTTTATCAATGGTTTAGAGATAATCCAAAAGTTGGGAATCCACTGGCAACAGTAGCCCACCATTCCCAAGAACATCCTTACATCTCTCTTTGTTGTCGGGGGGTTCATCTGTAGTATGGCTGTCACCCTTTCTTTTGATATTCTCCTGGACCCTTTCTCAATCAAATGTCCCAAGTATTTCACCTCTTTCTGACAATACTGCAGCTTCTTTGGGGACCCTTTATGTCCATTCTTTCCCAAATGGTTCAGCAAGGCAATTGTGTCATACCTACAGTCATCTTTTGTTCTGGATGCGATCAGCAAGTCGTCAATGTACTGCACTAGAGTTGAACTAAAAGGCAATTCTAATGACTCCACATCCTTCTTCAATATCTGATTGAAGATGGACGGTGATTCAGAAAACCCTTGAGTAATTCTGCACCAACTGTACACCTTGTCCAGGAATTTTAAACTGAAGAGTAATTGGCTGTCCTTATGAAGAGGCACCGAAAAGAACCTGGAAAATTCATCTTTGCGTCTTTTCTTTTATTTGTATTTAATCAAAAAGTGACTTTAATTCCCAGGACACTCTTTACCCACCTTTCTCAACCTATTGCCTCTCACGGACGGCAGCCAATCCGTGCGCAACCCCTCTCGGCAACTGACCTACCCCAGCGCGGCACCACTGATGTCACACTCACACACTGCAGCTGACAAAGTCTTGTGGCTTGTCCGCCCCTCACTGGATTCACACCAAGCTAATGCAAAATTACTTTGAGCACCTTTAACAACAATAATAACTCAAATTTTAGCTCAAATTGAGAATGGAGCACACTTTACAAAATTAACTTGAATTACATTTGCTGGTTGTATCCATGGAATCCTAGATTCTGCTGAAAGGTTTAGTACATAGACATGATATAGTCAAAAAGAAAAAAATTATATGGCAATGGTGTAAGATGGTTCCAAGACAGTACTATCACAATTACACTTTTAATACAAAAAAATACCTGTGTATTATACATATATACAACAGAAAAAATTATAAAAATAAAACATATATATCGAGACCATGTCAAATACAAACATAAATATCACACATTTAACATAAATCCTCTAGCCCTATCAAAACCAAATATTCTTCAGCAACTACAACGTCAAAGCACCATGCTCCAGTTGGTCCATAGAGCAAATAAATAATGTCCAATTCGTTCACTTGTAGCAATGAAAGTTCTTATCATCCAATGTAGAAGATCGATTTGCAGATTATTGATCAGATTCAGCCGACACGTGTTTCGTCCCATAAGGGACTTTATCAAGGCTGACAAAACAAATCATATCAATCCTTAATGTAACTTGTTTTCCCATTAATACTTCAACCATTGTCCATCTTAACCTAATGAGTGGATTTTAAAATCTATTGTGGTAAAAAACACAACATGCGTGTCAAATCATATGAACAACAGAAAGTGCAGATAAAGACAAGGACCACTACACCAAAGCACCACCATCATGCCATCAAATCTATATATGCTAAGAACAATTAGAAACCAGTCTACTATGTCTGATCCAGTGGCATCTCTACTATTTAAAGTACCAGAAAAGTACAATTATTTTTTGGGTAGCCAAAGAGAAGAATAATGTGCATGCTGTGTTCATGCAAGTTGATGTTAGTTGTTTAGCAAGGTAAGTAAAAGTTGATGTACAGGATTCCCATAAAGCCAGAGAAAAGGAGATAATCCATCTAACCATCTGTGAAATGACCTAATTTGTAGCTTGGTGATGAGAAAGAAATATTAAATCATATACCTTATTTTCCTGTACTCTTTAAGATTTTTTTTCAGGCTTTGGTTGGCCAATTATATACAACAGCACTGCAAAACAACAAAATGACAAACTCAGTGATCCATGTCCAATAAGAATAGCCACATAATGTTTCCATGTGCCAATTCCCCCAAGAGTGTCACCAACCTGTACTTATTTTTCTCTCGACTCCATTAGGAACGTTCACAGATACGATTTAATACTCTCAAGAGATTTCCAAAAGTCCACACACTATGTAGTCTGAAACATATTAACAAACAAGAAACTTTGATAACGTTCTTCCCGCAAAACCTTATGAGAAATAATTAAAGCCATAATCCCTACTGCCCAGTAATTATAAATATCCAAGACATCCAGGTATCTAAACATGTATGCTGTTCCATAGACGTGCATGCAGGGAATAAGTCCATATCTACAGACCACTGAGAGTTGGTCTCCTACCTTATTTAGTCACGACCCGGCTACGTCGAACACCTATCCGTGTAAACAGTAAAAACCGGAATGTCTGCTGAAGGTGTCTTTGTATAGTAAATAGAAATAAAGGTAGGACTCCCGGCGGCCGCAAACTCAAATTTGCCAGTTTACTACAACACATTCGCTTCAGAACTTTACAGAGATTTCACTTGAAGCCTCGGCCGCTACTCTATCCTTCTCAGTTCCCGCACTCGCAAGCAGAATTCAACTCGCAAATCCTACTCTCGACTTGTCAATGGTTTGTCTAGTGCACTATAGAACTCGGCAACTCTCCATCGAAGGTTTTGCTCACAAATTTAGATTCAAACTTGACTTGTCAACCACGCCCGATTGACCTATAAAACCGCACAAATTACAACATAAACCCAAATGTCTCCTACACTTGTCAATATACTCCGGAGTCTCAGACCACAACCCGTCCGTACATTAACAACCAACCATGTGGATAATTTTTGTGCACAAAGCGCCACACTCACATGAAGTACGCTGACTTCCCTACTCTCATACTGTGGAGTACACCCACTCCTACTAAAACAACTTTTACCTGGTCTAAGCACACATAATTTTCACAAATTACCTGCAAAATGCATAAGCTAAGCAAGCGCAAATCCTACACCACACATGCTAAGGCGCCGAGAACATTCCCAACTCACTTAGGCAGGCTCCTAGATCCCGGGAAAGTCATGGTGAATTTAGAAACACATCATATCTCCAATTTGCATTAGCTCAGAAAAACAATCTAAACAATAATTCTCCGTCCTAGGGCCCCAAAGGGCCAAACCGTCGATCTGCTACCAGAACTGATAACGCGTCCCTTTATGATAATTTATTACACATCAGGACTCGTTTTAGGCCAATGAATCTTTTGACCCAGTTGAGAGACACCTTAGGACGATATAGCTAATCAATATGTCAATCAATACGTCAATAATGTCATCAATATTTATTACCACAATGCGTTTCACTTTAGTCAAAGACATTAATCAATGCAAGACACCACCATGACCTGGCAGTCATGAATAACCACACCAGTTTAGTAGAAGTTTATGAGTTGTACTCCCTATTAGTTACAATTCTAAGAGCAAATGTGTTAATCTTAAAACCAAGAAGCAAAGTAGCATAGTCACAATATGGCAACTCTGATAAGATTTCATCAAAGCAAAAATCACGAACATCAGAACATAACACGGCGTGAACATAGATCAGTTTTAGCAGAATGTTATTAGCGCGTCAGTTCAACAAAGCATAGATTCAGTTGTTTGTCTATTTGCGTCAGTTAAACCTGTCCTAACCACTGATTAGCATTGGCATGTTGGGCTTCATGCAAAATGATTTAGAACATGAATTTGGAAAGCATCTAAACTATGGTCCCTGTCAAAAGTAAGCAGTTGGTACCTAGAAAGGAAAAGCAAACAGACAAATCAGAATTGTATTGTCATAGTTACCCTCCAACGTTTAGGTTAGTGCTCAGGTTCAGTCTTCGTCTTCAGGACATCAGTCAGAACGCCATCAGTCAGAACTCAGCTCCGGGGCAATAAGGGGCACTTCCCTCATCAGGAGGTAAAGTGTAAATGGGCAATCTAAGGAAGAGGATGGTTTTAATAAAACCAAGCAAGTCACCAAACAGAGTGACAGAGTTTCTGGATAAAATCAATAGCATTCCCTACCTAATTCTGTTTGTCCTCTGTATCATGGGTTTTTATCCCTTTTTCGTTGTACATTCCCCTATTATTTCATTGGCCCGTGGTTATACCCCACCATCTTTACCCAGTAAGAAAACAGATTATGGTGGTCATTCTGACCCCGGCGGGCGGCGGTCGCCGCTCGCCTGGAGGGAACCGCCATTCGGCCGCCCCGCGGTCAAAAGACCGCTGGGGCCATTCTAACTTTCCAGCTGGGCCGGCTGGCGCTACCTAAGGTAGCGCCCGTCGGCCCAGCGGGAAAGGGGCCTGCAACACAGAAGCCGGCACCGAATGGAGCCGGCGGTGTTGCAGGTGTGCGACGGGTGCAGTTGCACCTGTCACGCTTTTCACTGTCTGCTAGGCAGACAGTGAAAAGCAGGCTGGGGCCCTGTTAGGGGGCCCCTGCACTGCCCATGCCAGTGGCATGGGCAGTGCAGGGGCCCCCAGGGGCCCCAGGACACCCGTTCCCGCCAGCCTGTTCCTGGCGGTAAAAACCACCAGAAACAGGCTGGCGGGAAGGGGGTCAGAATGCCATGGAGGATTCGCCCAACCGGGGGAAATCCGGCGGGAAACTGCTGGACCCGGTTTTCCGACCGCGGCTGCAATGAAGCACCGCCAGCCTGTTGGTGGTGCTTCAGTCAGCCAGGGTCAGAATGACCCCCTATGTTATTAATCTTTCACCCCATATTATTTTACAGACATTTCATTGGTCCACATAATTGACGTCTTCAGAGGTAGCACGTCCGGTATGATTTCATCCTTCTCTAATTCTTTGCACATCTTTTGGTCAGTAACTCCATTGTCTTCACCGGTTTGAAGGACCTTGTACATTACATTAATCTACACTGCTGCATTTTGTCTAATATTTCTACAAGCGATGTGCATTTTCATGAGAACGGATCTACTATGGTTACATTCAGCTTCTAGAAAAACAAGAGGCCATGTCCTTTTGTGAGTCAGCACACTGCACGTTAGGAAAAATACATTCAATATGAGAACCAGGCAGCTAAACTTCGGCTCATGCTAACTTAAGGCCTACAAAGATTTTAGCACAATTTCAATAATACAGTGTAGTATGCATGAGAGAATAGTAAGAGAATCCTTAGGAGTAGTGTAGAACTGGGTGAGGTCATAGAACTGTGGGATGCGATGTAAGAGGCTGTGACAGTGAAGCTGGCAGTTGGATGATGTTTGGATGGGACCTCTGTCATTGGAATAAACTTATATTGGATTACATCTTTGGCATCTTCCTTTCATCTTGGAGCAACATACACACTATTACACTGGCGACTGAGGATGGGATGCGAGTTTTTTTTAACCCAATGCCATTATTTCATTGCACACGGGGGAACAGAGGTCTCAACAAGGAACTTTAAGGACACGAAGCACAAGAAAGGTGAGCGCTTTTTCCGTATTCAGGAAGTTTGACATTTTCTTCTCTAAACGCGTTCATTTAAAAAAAACAAACAATTTTGCCGCTTTCAGCTGAGGCCGGCAGTTGAACGCGTGCCAGCTGTCTTGCGTGCATTTCCATGGAGACTGCATAGCTTCAGCCACGCGCCAGCTACATTGTGTGTTTGGGACGTGCCGCGCGTCAGCTGTGCCGCGTGCGTTCCCATGGATATTTAACACGCGTGCCAGCTGCATCATCTGTATTCTGAATTTGCTGCGTGCAACAGATATTATAAGACTTCAGCTGAGCTGTGCGCCAGCTGCATCGTCTGTGTTCTTATATCTGTAAGCTATAAGCGGAGCAACAAATTTGAAATTCAAGCACCTCTACATTGTTCTACAGTGATCTAAGGAGTAACTAGGGATCAAATAGCAGTACTGGGCAGTAAATGCCACAACCAAAGCAGATGGACAGCCTGTAAGGGATAATAATTCATGATTTGAACTGTGAATTTGTAAACACACAGGAATAAAGATTGGAAACCACATTTCTAAATTCTGAGTTTTGTTTTTCAACAGTGTCGTGCCATTAAAAGACTTGCACTCTGGGAAGCTGTGATTTCATTCAAACGGAAGTTCTTCATGATGCAGAATGTCACTGCACCTTCTTTCTTTTTGGCCATGCCAGGAGAACCACCTATTAAATGGCAAAAGTGGAAGAAGGTTTTTGAGAGATATGCAAAGGTGTGTGGCGCATCTTTAAGCATTGAAAGGAAGACTGTGCTACTTTTACATTGTTTAGGATCAGAGGGTCAGGAAGTGTTTGACAATCTTCCAGACATTTTTGATGAGAACCTAAATGAATATGAGACATGCATAGAAAAACTAGATAGACATTACATTCCGAAAATTAGCACCATACTCGAAAGGTATCATTTTGGCAGGAGGAATCAAGGACAGTGTGAAACTGTGGAAGGCTATGTAACAGCTCTTAGAAAATTGGCTTCATCTTGCAAGTTTGGACCTTTGTCAGAGGAGAGGATCAGAGATCAGTTTATGTTGGGCTGTAACATAGAAAGAGTTAGGGAGGAAATTTGGCAAAAGGATGATCCATCATTGGATGAAGTCTTAGTGTTAGCCAAGAAAATTGAACACTCACTCATGTGTGTTGAAACAATGATGAAGGAAGAGAACAAGAGTGAGAATGTACAACTGGTCAAGGACAAACGAGAGATTCCAGTAAAGCAAAGTTATAGAAAGGAAAAGAGAGCTACTTTTCAAGGGAACTGTTTTCGTTGTGGCAAGCAGGGTCACATGGCATATGATAAAAACTGCCCGGCAATTAAGGTGGTTTGCAACTTGTGTAAAAAGAAAGGGCATTTTGCTAGTGTGTGCAAGACTAAAAATAGTGTATATGGTGTTAATAATGATTCAGACACCACTGATGGGGATGAATTCGAGTGTGGCCAAATCGTCCTTCAGGTTGGAGGAGAGAGAAGGAAAGGACCTGTTGATGAAGTTTTGGTGGATGGTGAAAGAACTAAGGTTCTTTTCGATTCTGGAGCAAAGATAACCATCATTTCGAAAGAATTCTATTTGGGAAAACTCAAAGACAAAGTAAAGTTATTCAAACCAGATATAACGCCTCATGCATATGGTGGAGAACCTATTAAGCTGCATGGGTATTTTTGGGGTATACTTCAATACAAACACAAATATAGTAATGCGAATATTTACGTGTCCAAGAAGGGTGACAGTGTTCTGAGTTGGTTCCATCAGAAAGATTTGGACGTGATACTTGATCCAAATAATGACCCCCCTGTGAAAATTAGAGATCAAGTGGGGGTGAATGAGATTGTAGAACCGGGAGGGGCTACTGCTCAACAAACCACAGGTGATGATGATTTTGTGGCAAAACTTAAGTTGAGAGTTCCTTTGATCTTTCAAAATAAACTGGGGTGTCTTCGACACTATGTACATCATATTCGCCTCAAAGAAGGAGCGAAACCTGTATGCAGCAAAGTTTGTGGTGTACCAGTAGCTTTGCGTGAAGAAATGAAATTGGAACTGGGGAGGCTTCAGAAGGAAGGGATCATCGAAGAAGTCGAGGGAACTGAATGGTTGGCACCAGTGGTTACAGCCAGGAAAGCGAATGGGAGTCTTCGCTTATGTGTGGACTTGAGAGAATTAAACAAACATGTGATTGTAGATAGATATCCCTTACCAAACATTTCAGATATGTTGATGTTGCTGCAAGGAGCAAAAGTGTTTTCCACAATAGATCTGACGTCGGCATATCATCAGATTAGGTTAACTGAACAGTCTAAAGATCTCACTGCCTTTGTCACTCCGTTTGGAACATTCAGGTACACCAGGTTACCATTTGGGTTGATATCTGCAGCCTCGGTCTTTCAAAGGATGTTGGAAAAAGTTTTGAAGGATTTGGAGGGTGTTAGGATTTACCAAGACGATGTCTTGGTATTTGGGAAAAATAGTTCTGAGCATGAAAGAAGAGTATTTGAGGCTGGGAGAGTGTGGTTTGACCGTTAAAATGGAGAAGTGTAAATTTCAAAGGGACTCCATTGAGTATTTGGGACATACGATCACTGGAGAATGTATATCACCAAAGAAAGAGCTTGTAGATACCATTAGGAAGTTACAGTCACCACTTAATAAAGAGGAACTGATGAAATTCATTGGGATGGCTGAGTATTATGGGAAGTTTATCAAGAATTTTGCTGAAATGTGTGTGAATATGAGGAGGTTATTACGGAAAGGTGTAGAGTTTGTATGGAGTGAGGAGTGTGAAAGTGAATTTAAAGAAATTAAGGAGAAGTTGGTTAGGGCTCCCTAATTGAAGAATTTTAATCCTAATCTTTCATCAGTTTTGATCACTGATGCCAGTGCGAAAGGTCTTGGAGCTGTTCTGCAACAAGGTGATCATAAGTCTGAGCAAGTGGTTTTGTTTTTGTCGCGAGCTCTAAGGAATGCTGAGTTGAACTACTCGGTAATCGAGAAGGAAGCTTTAGCGGTACACTGGGCTGTGAAGAAGCTCAAGAACTTGCTGTGGGGCACCAAATTCGAGGTTAGAACAGATCATAAACCTCTTTGTGAGATCTATAAAAGGAAAGGAGTTGATGCGATATCAAGTAGGATCACGAAGTGGGTGGTATCATTACAGGAATTTGATTTTGAGATTAGATACATTCCTGGAGCGCAAAACAGGGTGGCTGACACATTATCAAGGCTGATACGGTTGACAGAAGATAACCAGTTGGGAGAAGGGAGTGAAGAGGATTTGGATGATGAAGTGGTATGTGAAATTGAAGGAAGTGGTTTTGATGAGAGTGTTGTGACTAAAGAAAGATGGAGGAGAGAATGCGAGTTAGATTGCACAATGGTTGAAATACTTTCCTTGATAGAGAGAGGTTGGGAGAACAGGAATGAAGGGAGTTTGGAGACTCAGAAGTTTGGGCATGTGAGAGGGGAATTGTCAAGTAGAGATGGTCTGCTGTTTAGGGGTACAAGACTAATTCCTCCCATCACATTAAGACAGGAGCTTATTTCCCTTGCCCACTCGGGTCATCAAGGTGTTTCAAAAACCAAAGGAAGATTGCGTTTGACGTACTGGTGGCCAGGAATGGACAGTCAGGTAGAGAGAATCATTAGAGAGTGTATGCAGTGTGTAATGAGCGAGAAATCTATCAAACCCAGGGTTCAACCCATGGAGATTAGAGATCGTCCCACTCAGCCGTGGGAGGAAGTTGTGTTTGATATTTTAGGGCCTATTTGTGGAGAGGGTTGTGATGTATATCTCCTCGTGCTGGTGGATGTGTTCTCAAGGTGGCCAGAGATCAAATTTACTAGGGGCATTGAGACAAAGCACGTCATTGGTTTTCTGAAAGAAGTGTTTGGCAGAGAGGGTATTCCCAAAGTTATCCTCACTGACAATGGTGTGCAGTTAGTGTCTAGAGAGATGGAACAATTTTTAGCGGACTGTTCCATACGGCACAAGAAGTGTGCGCTTTATCATCCCGAAACCAACGGCATGGTAGAGCGTTTCAATAGGGTATTGAAGGAGACTATAGCTTTGGCCAAGGGTAGTGGATTGAATTGGAGGAAAGAAGTGACGAAAAGGGTTGAGGCTTACAGGGTCTCAGCTCACTCCACTACAGGTAAAACACCATTTGAATTACTCAGAGCCAGACACCCTAATACCTTTTTGTCTCCCAGGTGGGTGAATGATATGGAGTCAAGGACAGGTGTGATATTATCAGATGGATGTTGGAGAGAGAGGGAGCAAAAGGAAATAGAAGCTCGGAAAAAATATTTTCATTCAAGGAAGTCAACACAAACAACTAAAGTTAAAGTAGGTGATTGGGTACTTATTCATGGACCTTTGAACAAAGGGAGAGGCATGAATAAATCTAAGCCTGTAAGAGTGGTTAAAGTGTTCAACAATGCGATAAGAACAGAAGATTCTAGGATGTGGAATCTTAATCGGGTGGTGGTCCTCAAATGTAATAAGTTTAGAAAGAATCTTAATGATAGTTTGGTTAATTCTGTTTCACCAATATGTTAATTAGAACAAATGCATGTAGCAATGTTGTTTTTTCTTGATACTTATTCTTGAACAAATGTATATAGCAATTTTTGTTTAACTTTTAGTTCTTATTGTTTTTGTTTTGTTTGTTAGTTGATAAAAGGGGGAGGTGTGTAGTATGCATGAGAGAATAGTAAGAGAATCCTTAGGAGTAGTGTAGAACTGGGTGAGGTCATAGAACTGTGGGATGCGATGTAAGAGGCTGTGACAGTGAAGCTGGCAGTTGGATGCTGTTTGGATGGGACCTCTGTCATTGGAATAAACTTATATTGGATTACATCTTTGGCATCTTCCTTTCATCTTGGAGCAACATACACACTATTACATACAGTCATTAATAATTAGTATAGAACTTATTCAATTTATAATAATTCATAACATTAGTTACTTTTATTAGTCCACATATATATTGGCAGCCACTCCCCGTGGTCACATTTCAGATGCACGTTTAACCAAAAATAAGTCAATACAATTTCTATATGGCATTAACACATATTAATTCATAAACATTTCGGCTTAATATAGATTCTATAAGCTACGCTCTCTCACTACTATTAAGAAGTCTCAGGGACATCAAAGACTTAATCTGGCAGTGCCTAGGCTCTTCTGCTGAGAGTCCTGATTTGCCAAGTGGTGCAAACTGGGCCCTTGGAAGTGTAAACTGGTGATCTGAAGGAGAAAATTTCATGCACTAATGCGCCACGCTAGAATAATCCACACTGACCTGTCTCGCAACTGAAGAACTGATGCAGCGCCTGCCCCACGTCTGGAGAATTGACAAAGCACTTGTTCCACAGCTACAGAATCAACACAGAGCCTGTTTCAAAGTGGTCCCATCAGCACTGCACATTTGGATTTTCCACGCATTTTCCCTGGGTGCCAATTTGTCACCGCACTACAGTAAGGAACCGAGCCAACGTGTCCAGAAATTGACACATCGCCTTTCCTGTGCCTTTCCTGTGAGAAAAGAATTGACGCATCACCTCCCTTGCCAATAAGGAACCAACACATCGTCTCACCTGCAAGGAAAGAATTGACGCATCACCTCCGATGGGCAGTAAAGAAACGATGCATCGCTTTGCATTTCTGGCACCTCATCTCCCTGTGGACAGCATCATCTTTGTTTTAGATGCATCCCAGGTACTTTGTGCTAAAGAGATACAGTCATTGATTTCTATGGATTAAGACTTGCTGAAACATTTTTAAAAAGTGATATCTTGACATGTGTTTGTTGGATTTTTGGTGTTTTGGTCTTGTTTTACTGAGATAAATCTTGACTGTTTTTTAAACTGGTGGGAATCCTTTTGTAGTGTTTTCACTGTATTACTGTATGAGTGACTGTGCAAATACTATTCACGTTGCCTCCAGACTACCAGGGAGGTGAGCAGGGATTATGTTAGCTGTGTGACTCCTTTACCCTGACTAGAGTGATGGTCCCTACTTTGACAGGGTGCAAACCACTGCCAACTAGAGACCCCCATTTCTAACAGAGGAATAGATATTTTAGGTTGTTTGTGTTCTTCAAATACATTTTTACTTTGAAATAAATGCTGGCAAGGGCATGCTTGCTAGTGTCTAGACATCAATATGTCCTAATGCATAGTGAATACAGCCTTTACAAAGAGAAACAAATGCACGCAGAAAAACCTGTATCTGTCATTGTTCTGCGGGCTTTAAATAGTTTAGTCACAAATTTCACCGGCTCTATGTCACCAGCACAAAGTTTTTTTCTGTTCCTTAAGGGTTTTCTTTAGAAAGGCACTCGGCATCTGCCTCCCTTGCGTACGAGCAGGGTATTGGAGCATCGTGGTGGTCTGAAAAAAGATGATTAAATCCGCGACCCATCAGCACTCGGTATTTTGGAAGGAAATGCAGCCTAGCATTTTGCGAAAATAATGAGCATTTTACTTCATTTGACCTGCGGCCTTTTTCACACTGACAAATTATCCTGGGAGAGCTGGGCATTCAAAGAATTATATCTAACTAGTCAGCAGATTTCGCTCTATGCCAAATGCTGAATTGGTAACTTGTAAATTCTCTTCGGGTTGGAAAGAAGACATTCCATTCAACTAAATATATAGTAAACATATGTGTGTGTATATCCCGGCACTAAGGAAAAAGATGGAGAAATGTGTTTTTCGTATTTACATTCAATGCTTGCTAGATACTGCTGGGATTTCTGCATTTTCTTATTTCTAACAAATGGTAAAGATAAAGATGTGTTAGACCTTTGTGGACACTCCACCTCCTATTTCAAAACAGCCTTTGCAACAGCTTTATTCTTTAAACTAAGAGTTAAAATAACTTCCAGTCAGAGCAGAGGTTTAAAAAAAAAATGCATACATTAAGGCCCAGATTTACTAAGATTTGAAAAATAAAAAAAAGAAATGGAAAGCAGCAGACTGCCTTGCATGAACTTGTGTCAGGTACATGAGCATTCCTATGCATTCATTGCTGTATTTTGAGGAAAACCAATATGTACAACGACTTGTAAACATGGGTTTGCGCCAAAATGGTGCGCCTACCTGAGACTGGGGTAAAAAGAAGAAATCTCTTATTTTTTCTGCCTTATATGCAACACACATGCAACGAGAAAATAGTGTCTAAAGATAGCTGTTGTGCAGAAAGGCATGCCTTCACATACTAAAACTATCCTGACCACCATGCAGGTGCTCTTGCACCATGACGGAAGGGAGCCTGCATTGGTCATAGTAGCCACATGTGTTCCAGCACTTGGAGAGAGCAGACCTGCACCATATCTTTGAAAATGTGTTGCTGCTCTGCTCTCTTCCTTTCAAACAAAGCAGCACAGTAATTTCACTTGCTGCACTATGTTATATAAAATCTTTGTAAACCTGGACCTAAATGTCAGACTGCTTTTCACGAATCTTCCCCTCAAGACTTCATCCCCTTTTAGTTGTCACACCATGACCCACAAATGATGGGCTCCCGGAGTTACGTTTTCAAATTCCAGCACTGCTGTAAGGATCTCACACAGGCCACAAAGCAAGGCTGGAAAATCGTTTCACTCCGTTTCACTCCTGGCTCGCATCCACCCTGTGATTTTTCCCAGCATGACCATTGTCAGAAGAGCGAAAAAATCACCAGGAAGATCGACATTCACTACATACCATCTGAAAATATGAGAACCCATAATGTTCGTCTATTTGTTTCCAACCCCCTAACCCTGCATTAGCTGCGTTGCACCCTACCTTCCGTTGAAGCTGGATCACACACTGCCCCCAAACACAAAGAGGAAAAAGAAACCAGAGACTGCTGGAGGAGAAGAGTTTACTGTATCCAGATCTTTATTCCAGCTCTTGGTAAGCACTACTACCCCAGCCAGACCTTAAACCATTCCACTTCAAAAAAAATACTGCATCCAACCTTTGACCAAAATGCTGCTCCTGTGGTACAGCACCAGCTTATTTCTAAGAAAATCTTTCCGACTCCATAGGCTGTGCCCAAGTGTAGCATTACTGTCAAAGTCCCTGACCTGGAATAATTGTCTGCAGGGACGATGCTCGCCTTCCACTTACCTTTAAGGCAACCTCCGACCGAGGCTGTTACCCCAAATCAGCACATGCCCTAGAGGGGAAGAGAGTTAGGAAAGAGAAAAAGATAGAGATCTTTAACCTCTGAACCTTAAGTAGGAATCCCTCTGAAAGATGGCCTCTCAACCTGATTGATGGGTCTTCAGTCAGACATCTGCTTGTTCCAGCTCGGGAGGTTTAATTTCCGTAATGTGTGCAAATCAAGGACAGCTGGAATTACTCCTAACATACAGTGCATTTAGTTTCATGAAATGTGCTAAACAGTATACTCAATGTACTTAGAGCTATGTAGTTATTAGACACGTTAACACACGTGATCCTTATTTTAGGAATGCCCTAGCTCTTTCTTTTATGTTCATTGTAGGGATTACATTTTTAGCTTCTGCTCATCTTATAAAACAAGTTAGGTTCCCAGTCTACAGGTAGGAATAATAGTAATTGTTAAACACAATTAAATCAGTTCCAGAATTGTCTGAAAGGTCTTTAAGTAGAAGCTATATGTCTAACTATTAAACACAGTTAAAGCAGATTCAGAATTATCCAAAAATGCCTTTCTGCAGATGCTCAAGGTATATGCCCCTCTGGCCAGACAATGCTATTGATGAACTATAAAGCAAGTCAATTTTCATGAGCACCCTGTATGTAACCTAGATTCTTAAAGTACATTGAGCAACATTATAATCTATTAAATGAAACACAAGCGAAAAATGTGCCTAATTCACAATGTCCAAATCAGTCAGTAGATGGACATCTCTTTATTTCTTCTGTTTTACACCGAAGGATAATGTTTTGTGCTTAGTTCTTGGTGCATGAGGTTAGAGTGTGACTGGCAGGCAGAAGCTACATGAAAGTCAATTGTCAAGTGCAATCTGTGTGTTGCCTAGATACTATCTAAACAATGGGCAACATTATAGCTGATTAAGTCAAACACTAGAGACAGATTTGCCTAAGATCACACAATTTAGTCATGCTGAAAATCCCGGGCTGAGCCACGGTTTTCTGCTTTCGCACTGTTCATTTCAGCCACCAATAGATGGACATGTCTTTTTTTCCCATTTTACATTAGAGGTTAATGTTTTGTCTTCATTTCTTGGTGTATGAGGCTAGAGCGTGGCTGGCAGACAGAAACCACATGCAAGTCAATTGTCATGTGCACCATATTTGGCCTAGATTCCTATTATACATGGAACAATGTTATAGTTGTTGATTTAATCACACAAAAAGTTATTTGCCTACTGCTCATAGCTATATATCTAGCAAGAAAGAGGGGGCAAACCATGTAACCCATGGACCCGGGTAGTACATCTAACAATAAGAATGTCTTGGTCCGTTCGTGAGGAATGTTAGCCTGGACTCCCAATGCAAGAAAATATAATAATGCCCTCCCAAATGAGAAGGATTCCTTGTGATAAATTATGTTTGCTTAATTCTTCTTTATTGCCTTAATAATGTAAATTCTTTCATAGAACGATACCCACCACTAACTTGAATTCAACCTAAAGATAAAAACAATTAAGACCAAAAGTAAGAATGTGGTGCTCCTACAAAGCGACGGCACAGTGAAAAGTGAGTCAGTGAATATTAAAGTTCACTATAAAGTGTATTACAAGCATATAAACATGAGGAATTGTGGCTGTCAAAAAATCAGTGATTCCATAATACACAAGGTATCATGAATCCTCGAATATGTTTCATATGACAAACAGTCCACATTAACTTGTTGTTGACATTCAGTTACCAATTGGTCATCATCAGGACTACAGAATAATGTAGGAAGCACCAAAGAGGTGCGGAAGATTGCCAACCACTCAGGCCATACACAAATTGGCAAAAACTTGCAGCTTTATGTATAGAAACAATCTGTCATAGAATAAATCAAATAGGCTCAACATCTTTCATTCAGGCCAGCATCTGTTTTCAACACACTGATATCCCCTGTATATAAGAATTAGCACTGCATAATTTGTCCGACCTTTCAGGGCGAGGATGCCCTTACTGCTGACATCTTTTTCTTTGTTTGTCAGATGTCAGCTGTGAAGGGCTTCCTCACCATGAGAGGTCGGTCAAACTGTGCAGTGTTATGACTTGCTGAGGATACAGTGAATAGATGAGCCCACAGGCCAGTGTTACTGTAAACAAGTAGGCCTTCTCCAGTTCACCGTGTTTGCAGTATAACACATCTAGGATTTCCAAAGTTCTTAAAAACGAGCATCGTCTAATGTAGAACCTGATTACTGGCAGTTTTTGGTGTCTCTCACTCTTCCCACATCTCTATAGTTGGATAGCTTTGCTATGCAACCTAGCAATATTTTCTTGAGAAGCCAAATATGTGTATTTAAAAGTGGTAGGTGGAACTTGAATTGCATGTGTCCTTTTCTTGTGAGTTAACTTTATCACCATTTCCTTCTTGTCCTTGTGTACTGTGTGGCTCAGAGCTCTTTTAACGTGGAGCAGATACTGCCTACTGTGGAATTTATCATCCATTCCTTGTGTGGGTATTCTGGTGATACTGATTATAGGATGAACTTTTCTTTGATTGCACTGTTGAATATGAGAGTGATTTAAATATAGATATTCCAACAACAGGAACACATGAGATGTATGCTGCTGATGTAGAGGCGACAACCTATTAGGGGAAGTGTGTAGTTTGTAAAAACATAAATGCAGATCCCCAAACTTTTATTTAGGGTCCAATCGCTGAAAGCCATGGTTGCTATCACCTTTTTCTTTCACTACCGTATACTTGCTTTGAATTTAACTTATTCTTGCGAGTTCTTATTTCATCCCCTGCAATGACTTTAACTTAATCGTGAAGGTTTTTTTTTCAACCCTCTTTCTGCCTTCATCATAGTTTTCCTATCTCTCGTTCTCTGTCTTTCTTCTCTTTCTGTCTTTTTCTCATGCTCTGGGCAATGGTCTATTAGTGAAAAGTGAGCCCCAATCTTCTAGAATGAGTACAGTTGCCCACCACAGAAACATTAGGTGGTGCCTAGGGCTTGGTAAGCATACCTCATATAGAAAGTGCAGGCAGCTAAAGCTATCACATCTACATGGAAAAATGTAATGCATGCAATAGTATGCTTGGTGGAGTGGGCTGGTGGTGGCATTAGTTTGTTTAATCCTTGGTTAAAGGAAATTTTAATTTGACAAAAGGTAACAGTATTTTATGCATAACTTACAAAAGTGAATCTTCTGCCTAAATCAGGTATGTTGGAATATATACTTCCTGTCCCTAGGCTTCATAATCCCCTTCACAATCTCTGCAAACATGCTGGATGCTTTCAGACCAAAGCAAGGATTAGGTTCACTTGGTGTCCCATGCCTTGACCATTGATCCATCTGACAAGTTTTAGCACAGTTTTCTGCAATTACTAGGGTCTCACTCTTGTCAATGTACCTACCTCATAACATTAAAAGTTCCTAACTCATCTGATTACATCAATGTTCCAAAATGGTGAAGGGTTGAGGTGGTGTGGCTATGATTCAACTGAATCTAAATGATACACATAGGTCTCTACAGTAATAGACTATTAACTCAAAAGCTAAACTTTCAATTCACCACTCTGTTCTATATTATACTGTACATATTTAAGCCTTTTAAGGATTTTAAAAATCTACCCACTTTATTATATTTTATATTTTTGCTTTACTGATATCGACCACTTGATCTTTGGATGCAGAAATGTTCTTCCTATATTTTTTCGAAACTTTTTCTTAGGACATTTTAAGATGTGGGTTTAAAGTTGAAGGAGTTATCCCCATAAAGCAGGCATGGGCAGCCTATGTATGCTCAGCAAGTGCTGGCTGTACATGTACTTAAGGACCCTGGCTACAGTAATGGCCATAGAAACACCCTCCTAAAAAGCTCTTCAAACAGATGCACAAGAGACTGAGTGGGTGTAGTTTGTGTTCTTCACTAATGTTCACTAATGTTCATAGATTTAATGGGCCCTCATCTGCCTCTTTGAAATCCATTACCCTATGTTAATAGATGGCTGACTGTTCATTGCCATGCAGATTATAATCAGTATAGGAAGGTAGATCCTGCTACCTACCTATCACAAAGAAAGATAGCAGATGCATGGTATTTCTAAGAGATTTTGTTACCCACATGTTAGGAATTCAATGATGTTAAAACTCTCACTAATTACTCATTTCTTTTGGTTAAACATCCTGTGGCAATCCTCTGTCAATAATGTTCGAATTATTATATGTGCATAATATCCAGTTATAACAGTTCATATGGAATATGTTTGCCATGTTCAGAATATCAAATGCAATGTGCAACTTTGTTAAATAATGGTCAAGTGTGCTAAAATTGTCAGTGTGTACAATGATCATAGATAAAGTAGGGTAATACATTTTTTAAGTTTTAATATTCACAATTGTAGTTGGCAATATTTTTAATACAATGCATAATACTGTGCTTTGTTCCTGGTGCCAAGTTAACTATGCTTAGCTTGTAGCAGTTAGTGGCTTGTCCACTCAGTTAGCAGATGCCAAACTTCAGCCATATTTGGACTATTAATTCCTTCAAACAGGAAACTCAAGTCACAGGCTTAAGTACTGGTCAGTTTTAATTTGTTGAATCTTGTAATGGGCTCAAATGTACTCTTGACAGACCTGCTAAGCACATGTATGAGAACGTAAGACTTGATGTCACTTCATGTGATGTACCTCCCTTTAAAGTCATGGGTTGTGATGTTAATTCCTGTGATCTCAGGTGTGATATCACACGTTGTGATGTCAATTGCATATTGCCTAACTTGGTAGTGCTCCCACTTCTTTTTATAGGACTTGTGCCCAGGTGGACAGGGTGCACACAGGCAAATGCAAATTTACCTTTGGTGCCAAAAACCTTCACTCCTTTTTAGAGTCAAGAAACGGTGGTGAGGCAATATCTGTAATTTGTCTGCAAATTAGGAATCTGTTTCTAAATTAGCATCTCTTTGGTTTAAGATTCCTTTGTAAGCATGACTGCAATTGGATAGACTTCTACCAACGAGAAATGGTTTAATTGACTGAAAGTCAATATCCATTACGACCATTAATGAAATCTACTCATGAGTAGAAACATAAAAGAACAAAATGGCTTTGTTGTGGTGGGAACCTGGATTTTAGAGGTCTTGCTAGAACGTCTGTGCTATGTCTGTGTGATATCACACGTGTGATGTCAATTGCATATTGCCTAACTTGGTAGTGCCCCCACTTCTTTTCATATGACTTGTGCCCAGGTGGATAGGGTGCACACAGGCAAATGCTAATTTCCCTACTGTGCAGTAAACCTTCACTCCTTTTCTGAGCCAAGAAAACGTGGTGAGGCAATATCTGTAGTTTGTCTTCAAATTAGGAATCTGTTTTTAAATTAACATCTATTTGGTTTAAGATTCCTTTTTAAGCATGCCTGTAATAGGATTGACTCCTAACAAACGAAAAATGGTTTAAATGACTGAAAGTCAATATCCATTACGACCATTAATGAAATCTACTCATGAGTAGAAAAATGAAAGAACAAAATGGCTTTGTTGTTGTGGAAACCTGAATTTTAGAGGTCTTGCAAGAACGTCTGTGCTGCGTCTGTAATCTAAGCCACAGCTAGAGTCCAGAAAAACATTCCCCACTTTTTGGCTTGCTACCAGAGTTGCACTTCTTTGTCCAGTGCAAAATATTGGCACATGATTTGCTTTTCCCAACTTCAACACTGTTTGCTGATGGTCGTACCTTTTACTGAAACATTTCACACTTTTCAAGTTAGTCATAAGAATAGCTTTATATTTGTTGTTCTGTCTGCGCTGTTCTGTTAGACCCTGGACCTTGCTGATCTTGCTAGAACCCCTACACTAGAACTAAACTCCTCTGTTATGCACTTCAAATCTCCGTTCACATCTTTCAGGATTGCTCTCAGGGAACACCTCATATTCTAAGAATACTATTTAGCATAGTATAACCTTAATTCTAAACTATATCTAGCACTCTAAACATATACGTATGAAAAACATGTCATTGTACTATCCTGCGTATGTCGAACATCTGACATCCACCAAATCCAGCATTCTTGTCTATGTGTTGCGTCCCAGTTCTGCTTCTAGCACACACAACTACTCTCTACAGTATTAGTTGTCATAATTGTACTGTTGCTACATCAAATAAATACATAAAATAAAAAGGAGGAAGGTCGTGCAGTTCCTTTATGCAAAAATGCTTGCTTTGGTGTTGCAAAGGCTTACTTCTCTTCTAGTGGTCTCTTTGTGTTTACTGCAGCCATAGTGTACTCAGAGTCCTTGCTTGTTTTTCTTGGAGGAGACCTTACCATGGCCCATCATGCTTCTCTATAGGGGCCAAGAAGTTGTACAACAACAAGGGCAGAGGCAAGGCAAACACCTATGCACTGGGTTATATATCGCAAAGAATGTCCCCCATCAGGGTATCTTACAGCGCACTTTCTTGCTTTTCTGGCTGCGCTAGTTCCTCGACAGAGGTTGCCGAATTAATATCTGAAAACAACCTTTTCTTTACTTTATTCTGTAGAGAAAAGATGAACCACCGCACTCCATGGTCACTGATGACACAGTTTATTCAGAAATGCCCATTCTGGCAGCAAAAAGCTCTACTCGTTTTGGTCTCTTCAACCTTGTTCACAAGAATGTTTTTAGGAGTTCGTCATCAGTGTTTATATACAATTACTGCTGCTTAAACGGTCCACTCTATCAATTTTTGTCTTCCCCATTATTTGATGAACAAAATTAAATGAAAAGGGTAAAATATAAATGTACACAACTTGTAAAAAAATCATTAGATGCCATTTCGTAAAATGCATTGTCTCTTTGTTGACAACATTTTCTATTTGCCAGATGGCAAATCTTTTCAACAATGTAGTGCAACACATTTTATGTGTCTAATCATGCCATTGTTGAAAAATACAACAAAGGAAACCCCTCCTCTCCAGGGGAGCTTCACATTCATTATGCATTTCATTCTTCAACTGTGAATTATTTTTTCCGGCACTAGTGCCTTGTGAAAATGTACAGTGCTTTTGCTCCCTAATGTTTGTGCCTACTAAATCTCTGCACTACTGCATGTACATATGTGACTTCATGAATCAATTGTTCCATGCTGTTCCATGCTGATTCCTAAGAAAAACTTTTCTTTCCTTGAAATACGATTTTGGCTATTAACTCCGTAATCCTATTGCACCAGTGCTGGATCCCAATATACTGATGTTCTCAGACCCTATTGTCTATTTTTCCGTGTGTACTACATTAATCATGTTGTTGCTATTGTTAACGTAACCCAAATTTCATTTTAAAACCTCAACCAAAATTAAAATTGTGACAGATCTTAACATGGTGAAAACCAATGATTATTATCCTTCACTCTTCCCACATTTGATGTATGGGGAAACGTATAGTGATTCCAATTCTACACCTCACTTAGCTCTTACTCTGTACTAATCATAAATGTACATGTAAATCTTAATCAGAGTTCAACCCCAAGGCATGAGGGTCTGCATCTCTATTATGTGTCTCAACTCTTTTTGTTGGAGCAGTTTCTCACGAACCTCATTCCATTTTTAAGATTTGATCAATTGCATAATATTTCAATTTTTCACAGTCACTCTGATGTTCAAGTTCCATATGTCTCACTACTGTGTAGCTCCTGTACAAACTTAGGGCCATATTTACACTCCGTTTGTGCCGGATTTGCGACGCAAATTCGACGCAAAACGAACTCCATATTTATACTCTGGCGTTAGACGCGTCTAGCGCCAAAGTCCATGGAGTTTGCGTCATTTTTTAGCATAGACACCTACTTTGCGTTAATGATATGCAAGGTAGGCGTTCCCGTCTAAAAAATTGACTCAGAGGCAGGTGAGCCGTATTTACACTCCCGGGCAAAAATGACGCCCAGGAGTGGGCGGGTCAAAAAAAAATGACGTCCAGCCGCTTTTGCGTCGTTTTTTACCGCCTGGTCAGGGCAGGCGTTAAGGGACCTGTGGGCTCGGAAGGAGCCCAGAGGTGCCCTCCCATGCCCCCAGGGACCCCCCTTGTCACCCTTGCCCACCCCAGGAGGACGCCAAAGGATGGAGGGACCCATCCCAGGGAACATAAGGTAAGTTTAGGTAAGTAATTTTTTTTTTTTTTTTTGTGCCATAGGGGGGCCTGATTTGTGCCCCCCTACATGCCACTATGCCCAATGACCATGCCCAGGGGACACAAGTCCCCTGGGCATGGCCATTGGGCAAGGGGGCATGACTCCTGTCTTTGCTAAGACAGTAGTCATTTCAATGGGGGTTGGGAGTCCAAAAAAATGGCGCAAATCGGGTTGAGGCGAAAATTTTGCCTCAGCCTGACTTGCCCCATTTTTTGGCGCCCAAGCTCCATATTCCCCTACGCCGGCGCTGCCTGGTGTACGTCATTTTTTTTGACGCACACCAGGCAGCTCCGCCGGCTAACGCCGGCTAACGTCATTGAATAAATACGGCGCCCGCATGGTGCTTCAGAATGGCGTTAGCCGGCGTTAGATTTTTTGACGCACAACTGCGTTGGCGCAGTTGTGCGTCGAAAAGTATAAATATGGCCCTTACTGTTGCCAGTATGAGTTCCACCATCCTTTTCCTTGTTTCTCAGACTGTGCTTCCCACCTATTTAAGTCCACAAGGACTCAATAATATATATACTATATCTACTTCTGCATGTTATATGTTGTTTGAGCTGTTGATTTTTCCCATTCCTGTGGAATACTCATTTTTATTTATTCGGATCACACAGGCCTTGCACTTATTATAGTTCCAAAATCCAGGTTGTGTTAGCCATGATTTACTCAAGTTTCCAAAATGGCTCCTCACCTATAAGTTATGTTAGGATGATCTCCTATCAAGCTTCCTATGACTTGATTCCTTTTTAGGACAGACCAGTGTTTGTTGAGAATCCTTTGTACCTGTTTTGCCTCTGATGAGTATAACGTTATGAATCTTATCACTTCTTCCTCATTTGTTTTTTGATTTTTAACTTGATGTCTAAGTGTTGATCCTATCATTCCCTTCAGTCTTTCTTTTGATTTATTGATGCATCTCCGAGGATACTTTCTCATCATGAATCTCTTTGATGAGGCTTAAGCGTGATGTTCATATTCATTTGGTTCCAAGCAAATTCTTTTAATCCTCATAAATTCTCCATAGGGAATACTCCATTTTGAACTCGGTGGATGGAAACTATCTGCATGAAGTATTGAATTTGTTGCTGTCACTTTCCTATGCAGCACAGTGTATATTTCTGTATTTAAAAAAGCAACCCTGTTTTTTCCTATTTGGTAAGTAAATGTCAACTTTGCTGCATTGTTATTAAGTTACTACGATACTGACGAAATTCCACTTCTGTTTTGCCCACATGAGAAAGAGATCATCTATGAAATGAAGCCAAATCACAATTTTTGCACAAACATTTCATTGTGTTCTGACCAGGCAACTTGTTGCTCAAACCACCCCATTGTCAGATTCACAAAATTTGGGGAAAGTTAAAAACCCATGGCTGTACCCTTCATCTGCAAATATATGGAAATAGAACGGTCAAAAATAAAGAAAAATTAGTCAAACACATTCTAATCATCTCTAGAAGCATATTGTTGTGTAGATACAGTTGTTTGTTATGCTGTTGTAGGAAATATTCACAAGTTTTCAACCCTACTCATGTTCAATGTTGGTATTTAATACAACTACATCCATGGTTACCGGTTTAGATGTTTCATGCCGTGGGACTCCCGCAAGATGTTTCATAAGATCTCCAGTGTCTCTTAAATAGGAGTTCAAATTTTGTACTAATGGGGCTAAAAAGTAACCTATGTAATTCGAAATAGAATCTAATAAAGAACCCATGGCTGACACTATCGGCCTGCCAGGTGGGTTGGTTTCAACCTTATGTATTTTGGCTAAAAAATATAAAGTAGGTGTTCAACAAACATATATTTACCTTTGTCTGCATCCACAAAACCCTGGTCCTCCCATTCTTTTAGGTTTAGTTGTAAATCCATATGCAGTTGATTTGTAGGGTCCATCTTTATTGTTTTATAACACGTTGTATTTGACAGTTGGTGTGCTTCTTCCTTCACATAATTTTCCTTGGTTAAAATTACTATGTTATCATCTTTGTCCGCTGATTTAGTCACAATTGTGTCATTCATTTGCAAGATTTTTATTGCTTGTTTCTCTTCCCTTGTCAAAACTACCTTTATATTTGTTGGACTGATTTTGATGTAAATCATTTGCATTTGAAAGCAACGTTTGAACAGAGCGGAAGTCTTGGTCACTGGGGCAGAATTACGCTTGATAAAACAACCAAGGTTCTGGCAGGATGAATGAACAGGAGGCCAAAAGGATTAGCACAGCAGCAAACATAGTTTTAGATGAAGGAGGAGATCAAGTAACACAGAGTCATACAGAGATTCCTAATACATTCAGTAAATCAAACACAAAGAGCAAATTACTGGGCAGTATAGTTTGGACCATTTTTTCCATAGACATAGGCCCTCATTATGACATTGGTTGTAAATCCCACTTACCCCCATGCTGAATGCCGCCAGCATACTGCCACAGTGGCAGATATCCGCTCACCATATTATGACACACACATATCAATTCATCACTATTCAGCCACACACACAACTCCACCAGCCCAAAGGTCAGTGATAAAGTGGCAGTATAAAAACCCACACCGTTACGCCAACAGAACTACACCCACAACATTATTACCCACGAAGCACGATGGCGGACATTCAATGGCGGTAAACCATTGGCGGTTCATACCGCCGCGCTCAAAATACACACAGTCAAGTCAAAGAAACTTTATTTCGGCTACAAGAGCCATAAAAGCGCATAGCAGCAATAAATACAAATAAATACACATGGTAATAAATATAACAATACATAAAATGATAAAAATGGAATAAAGATAAAATACACTCACACAGTGCGATGGGACAGTCTAGTTGGAATCATTAAACAGATAAGAATTTCCCTCTGACAAACCAGCTAGCTCAGAGGAACTTGGCAATGGCGATCACTAGCATTGGCCTAGTGTCTGATCTGAGGATTCGCCGGGATATTTCAGAGCTGCGGACGCCCAGCAGTCTACATGCCGGGGCCAGCCGTTTCCTACGTGAAGGGGTGTACGCGGGGCAGACAAAAAGGACATGAGGGAGATTCTCGATGGGGGCTTTACAGGCTGGACAGGCGGTTGATTCATTGTGTAACCAGCGGCTGGTGAAAGTCTTAATGGTAATGTTCCAGTGGGGAGCTGAAAGTACAGTTTCCTTTCCCTTGGGACCGAGATTATGTCCCAAAAAGCCTCATACTTGAATGTCTCTTTTAATTTAACAAAGTCACAGGATAATGTAGACTGAAAAGTGCAGCCCCTATATCTTCGTGATCTGCCATTTGCCAATATAGTTTCTTTAATTCGCTTTTCGAGGGAAAGACGGAGGTGGTTGGTGAATTCCAGAGTTCACTGAGCCCGAGTGAGTAGTATGACCCCTTGATGTATCATAGCCAGGGGATTCTATGAAGGTGATCAGCTTTTAAAATGACCTGCAGGGCTTCAGTAAAGGTTTCAAGCTCTGGAGTAGTCCAGAGACGCTGCCAGTACAGCAGAGGGCGTAGGCGGGCTTTATGACCGATGCGTTTTATGCCAAGATCCTTAAAAAGGGGGAACAGTGGAGTGCTTGGCGGAAGGGACACAAGGTTTCTCAGGAAGTTGTTCTCTGCAATGGTTATGTCTTGGATTTTAGCATAACCCCATAGTTCGGCCCCATAAAGTGCTGAGGTCACAGCCTGGGCTTCGTATATATGTATTGCTGGGCGAATTGGTTTTGTGTGTGAGAGGTAAAAGTTTTTTGATAGTACCCCTGTTGTTTGCTTTAGTTTTAAGGCTTGCTTTCCTATGTGCGATTTCCAAGACTTGTTGTCAGTCAATGTTATACACAGGTAGCTAAAAATTTCCACCTTCTCAAGTGTGGTGCCCTTCAGTGTAAACTTCCCTCTAAAAGATCTATGGGGATTAAGGGTCATTAGTTTTGTTTTAGAGGCATTGATTTCAAGTCCCGACGTTGAGGAGAATTTCTCAAAACACGTTAGGAGTTTCCTTAGTCCACTAGGGGTCTTGGATATCAAGAGAGTATCATCTGCAAAGAGCAAGACAGGTATTTTTTGTGTGCCAAGTGATGGTGCGTCAGCCTCCACTCTAAGCAAGGAAGGGATGATTTTATTGATATACAGAGAGAAGAGGGTCGGGGCGAGGACACACCCTTGCCGCACACCCCTTGATACATGGATTCTATCAGTTAGTTGACCCTTGTTGTCCCACCTAACTTGTGCATAGTTGTCCTACTGGAGCCGTATCAATATTGCTAGGATATGCTCCGGGGTTCCCATTCAGGAGAGAGTGTCCCATAGCTTGTTGCGAGGTACTAGGTCAAAAGCAGACTTTAGATCCACAAAAGCTACATAAAGGCTCCCTTTGCCAATAAGAACTGTTTTCCAGTATAGAAATAGGAACCTGAGGGCTTGATCAGTGGTCGATATTTTCTTTCCGGAAACCGGCTTGGAGGGGACTAAGGATATCATGTTCGGTCATCCAGTCTTCGATCTTTCCCAAGAAGCAGTGGCAGAAGACTTTTTGCACACAGTCAATTAGACTAATTGGTCTATAGTTGCAGGGAAGTGATCTGTCGCCCTTTTTAAAGATTGGGATAACAATAGCCCCTTTCCAGGAGTCTGGGATAGGCGCCCCAGATGCTATAGCGTTTGCTATGATGGTGAGGTATCTTGACCAGGATGCTATGTCGGTTGAGAACAGGTCTGCTGGGACACCATCCGAGCCAGGCGCCCTGCCGCGTTTTATGGTGCCTAGGGAGTACGTTATGTCACTTTGAGAGAACAACTGGGGTACTTCAGTGGTGGGGGCTAGAGAACTATTTAGGTAGGGGGCCAATGCGGAGAGGAGTGGGGCTATCATGGTCATGGGAGTACAGCCTGCTAAAATGATCTACCCAGTCCTTAGGGCAATGTTGGTTGTAATGTCCAATCCACTGCTTTCTGGGCCTCGCATGGCCAGGGACCAGAACGGACTACAGTTCCTCTCACGGACAGCGTCACTAAGTGCTGTCCACCACTTGTCATCTTGGTCATGCTTGGCTTTATGTATGGCTGACTTGTAGGACTTTCTAGCTAGGCGGATGGCAGTGGCATCCTTGGATTTAATAGCTTGGATTAAACGCTTATTTAGGGACCGACACATTTTATTGAGCCAGCGGTGCCTACCTATGGGTCTCATGCCATCATGGGCTGGGGATACTAAGAAGTGGGCTGCGATATCCCTGAAGCATGAGGTGTGGATTAAACTTATTTCCTTATAGGGGATTGCGGGACCCACCTCTAGGTTCATTAATGTAGTCTTTAGGGTGTTATTGGCTGCGTTGATGAGTGCGGGCCAAGCCACAATCTTGTCCCACTTTAGGTGTCGTTTGTCGTTAGCCAGGCTGATACCCTCTGGTGCTGCTACTGAGGAGTTAATCATGGGCAAGAGGTCACCCAAAGCTAACGTGTGAACAGAGAGAGGATTATGAGCACTTTCAGTTCTTTCAACAATCGTCATATCGATAACTAGGGGCCATAATCTTATGTTGAATAGACAGTAGTCGATTCTGCTGGTATGGTTGGTTTTGTTGAAGGTGTGATGGCCTTTGGTGTCTGATTTGGTTCTGCCATTGAACGCCCTGAGCCCAAATTCCATGGTCAGTGACTTAACTTGGACAGCATCCTGCGTCCATCTCTTGATGGGTGGAATGGACAGGGCGGGGATAGACCAAGCTCGATCCTCCTCGTGTGTGGACCTGAGATCATCCCAGTCTAGAGGTTCGAATGTGACATTAAAGTCACCTGCCACAATGGTTTTATGATGGCGGGGGCAGTTTTGCAAAAGGGCTGCCAGGTCACAAAGGGTTTTGGAGACTTGACCCCCCCCTGAACGCTCGGGTGTAGATATTGAAAATGTTCACAACAGTGTCAGGCCCAAATGATAAACGAAGACCTAACAGGTCGGGAGAGTCAGAGGGTAGCTGTAATATATGACAGTTAAGTGATGTTCTGATCCAAACGGTCAAGCCCCCTGAAGGCCTGCCTCTAGTACTAGGTACGGCAGGGATATGGAAGTTTGAATAGCCTGTTCGAAAAAGTGGATCGGTTGACCATGTCTCTTGAAGAAGACATATGTCATGTTCATCAATAAAAGAGGTGAAGGATGGAAGAGGGAGGATAGATTTCAAACCTGCCACGTTCCATGAGACAAGTCGTACCCCAGTGAGCGGTTGAGCTATCCTGTCTAGATGCCTGGTATTTGCATGATTAGCTGCCAGAGGTTGATTTGGCAGGTGTGGTTGAGTCAGAAGAAGTGCATCATTACCCATATTGGTCAGTGAGACCAAGGGTGAGTGGTGATGTTCCTCTAGTGGAACTGGCCTGGCCCTGGTGGGGGAAGTGCTTGCAGGCTTAGCTATTGCTTCTTGATTTGGTGGGTAGTATTCCTGCAAGATGAAAGATGCAGTATTGTCATATTTGCACAGTGAACTGTCAAAGGTCTTGGGGAATATATTGTGAATGGGAGAGAGAATACTTGCACTGGCAGTGTTAGGGATTGCAGCAGACCTGGGGGTGATTGATGTTAGTTGGCTGCGTGGTATGTCAGCATAGGTTTTGGATGAAGCTTTAAGTCAATCGTTCTCGCCAAGGGTGGATACATTGTTTGCTGGGCAGTAGCTCGGACGATCCCCGTAGTGCGTAGGTGGCCTAGGGTATTTGAACTGGATGCGCAAATGTGCAGGTGGGCTTGTTCTTGCATCTAGGGCCACCAAATTGTCCACCATGGTCCCGTCCTTGAGTGTCAGTTTTAAAATTTCAAAATGTGTTCCCAGGGCTGGCCATCTTGCTACATTGATTATGTCCTCGCGTATTACAGAGCGACAGCCTCTTACATGGCGAATCCAATGGATTGCCTTGTTTTTAATAGAGTCTGCCCCTTCCTTGTGTGTCGATGTGTTTAATTTGGGGACGTTGACCATTAGAACTACATTGTCTGATTGAGACCAATTATTGGCAGGTTGTGCAGAGTATTTTGGGGCAGTATTGCTCATGAGTTTGGGGATTTAGTGATGGTTGTCTAGTGTGTTTCCTGCGCCTAAACTGTTGTGCAAAGGAGGCTGGAGTAAGTTCTTAGTCTTAGCACCAACTGGGACGATGCCATCACGGCTGGGTGCCGAAAGAATGGGCACATTCGTCATGGGGCCTGGTATGGTTGGGCTCTGGGTAAGGGTTATGGTGGTCGTGTCATCTGCAAGAGTTAACTGTTTTACTACTGCAATTAAGGAGTTAACCATGAGCTTAAGTTCTAGTACTTCCTTTTTTAAATCTTGTATGCATTGAATGTGCTGTGGGTTAATGTGAGTTGGGTATGTGCTTGCGGGTGCTAGCCCATCTACCCTGATACCTGGGTCGATGTCGTCATGTGATTCTGGGGTGTTAATTAGCGGGTTAAAGTGGTTGCTACACTGAATGAAATTGTTAGAATCCAGTGGTAGCTCCTTCACTAGAGATGGAGCAGTGTGGGTGATAACATTCCTGCCCTCTCCCTGTCCTGTAGTGGGTGTGTCTAGTTGCCCGCAATTCACGAAGATTTCAGCAATTTTCTTTGGGCCAGCCATCCTATTGGTTGGGGAGTGCTCCCCCCAGTGCCGTTAGAATTATTTCCCTGAGGAGCAGTTAAAATGTCCTTGCATTCACCCAAAAGAGAGTCAATTCTGTCCATAACGCAGTTACTAGCTGCTTGCTTGTGTCTTTTGCGCTTAGCGTTTAGCACAGCCCCTGCCCCAGCCTCTATTGCTTTCCTTTTACCAATCTGGGATGGTTATTGGTGATAAAACGTTCTATAGAGTATCAGTATAATGGTGCAACCTACGGGATGGCACAGTATTGGCAATAGCGCATAGAGCTAAAATCAATGATGCCTACTTGAATAGTCAATGTTAGGGGGGTGGACCAGCCTCATCCGGGCTCTGACGGGCGTGGACGAGCCCGCCCTTGGCCTGGGCTTCACCCGCGTCCCGTGCAGCGAGGTGCCCCCATGCGCTTTATAGCGCTAGTTGGTGTCAAGTGGGTGCAGGTGAAAATGGCCGCCTCCTGGGGCCTCAAAGCAGCTTGGGATATGTAGTCCCTCTCAAGTCTTTTAGCGTGTCCCACGCAGCGAGGTGCCCCCACGCGCTTTATGTCGCTCGTTGGTGTCAAGTGGGTGCAGGTGAAAATGGCTGCCTCCTGGGGCCTCAAAGCAGCTTGGGATATGTAGTCCCTCTCAAGTCCCCCCCTGAAGGAGTCTTTTCCAGCTCTCCAGTGAAAGTACCTGAACGGAGTCAACCACAGAGCAAGCCAACAGCTCCTTCAGTTCACAAAATGTCTTGACTTGCAAGCCATTCTGCTGGCGCCCGGCCGGCTCTGCGGGGCTCTAGGGGGGCAGGGCTGCGGCTCCCGTGCTGCTCCGAAGGGGCCTCAGCTGCTTTTTATACCAGCGGTGCACAGCCCCTGTCTTGCCGCTCTCATCAGACTGCCTCCACCGGCTGCTCCTGGGCTGTGTGCGGCTTCACGGGGACCCCTGGCCGGCACTAAAGAGCCCCCGGGCCTGCTCCAGGCGGAGTACAGCCGCTCTGCCTCTCGAAATGCCCCTGGTTGGAGAAATAGTCCCGCAGACGAGGCAGCTCACGGCCGTTCTCCAGCAGCTCCGTTTGCAGCTCCAGCGGCGTCAGCACCAGCAGCGATAACCTCATACACACAAGCCAATGCTGTCTTCTAGCTACCCCCAAGCGTGGGCCCTGGCTGACACGGACACAGGATCACTTGGCCCCGTTGGTGCTGGTATTTCCCAAAGGAACAGTCAACCACTATAGAGTCAGCATCTCTGTACCCCTTTAGCTGGGGCCGGCCCATTGACAGAAGGCGGGGAAGTGCAGCAGCTAACTGCTGAGCCAAGGGCACATGCGTCACCCACACACACACACACTCAAAAAAACCAACACCACATTGGACAATTCAAACAACACACACCTGACACACATACACACACCCCACCCACATACACCACTATAAAACACACACTCACATTACCCACAACCCTTTCTGACTACAAACAATTGCCAACAGAGAGAGACAGCAAAAGCACCCACTCAACCAGAGCCACATACCACCATCACCTACACACCACCCACGCACCTTACATCACACACCCCAACACATCATCCTACATACCCTCAACCACACCACTCACACTACACCCATGGCATGACAACAACACCCCAGATTATCTGAGGAGGAACTAAGGGTCACGGTGGAGGAAATCATCCGGGAGAGCCACAGGTATTTGGAGCACAGGTGCAGCAGATATTCATTGCTAGGAAGATGAAGCTATGGCGGAGAATCATGGACAGGGTCAACGCTGTGGGGCAGCACCCCAGTGCAAGGGTAGACATCAGGAAGAGGTGGAATGACTCACGGGGGAAGGTGTGTTCTATTGCAGCAAGACACCAGTACGCAGTACAGAGGACTGGAGGTGGACCCCCACCTCGTCCCCCACAACTTACAACATGGGAGGAGCAAGTCTTGGCAATCATGCATCCTGAGGGCCTGGCAGGGGTAGGAGGAGGACCGGTCTCTGGTAAGTCAACTCTCTATCACTACAACCCCCCTACCTGCATGCCATCACATATCCTACCCGCCATCACTCCCATCACTCATCCACCTCCCACACACCCCACCATCACAACCCACTCATCCCAATGCCAAGCCCAGCATGCACCACCAATGCATGGACAAGACTCGCAGACAACATGCACATTAGAGAGAATCACCTAGCTCACCACATAACAACTCACACAAGGCAAAGCTGCCAAGGCAATAACAACCATAGAGGGCAACCCACCCATGCACAATATGTCACACACAGAAATAATAACACTGCATTTACATCCCCACAGGTATCCCAGCCAATGTCACCGGAGAAGAGGTGCCAGCAACATCCAGTCCCCCCACAGAAGAGGCCAACAGTGATGACAGCGACTTTGCTCGCCTGGATCTGGATGTCCAACCTGGCCCATCAGGGACCTCTGACAGTTGGCTACCCAGGCACAGTCACAAACCACCACAGAGCCTCCCTCCTCAGGAAACACCACCACAGCACCCACCCAGCATGCCCATACCTCTGTCCCCAGGACATGTCACTCAGCAGTGTGACCACCACTACAGGGACCACAGGGCACCCCATGAACCCAAGACAATCAGGGATCTGGGGTCAGTGGCAGTGGGCATACGGATCAGGGGACAGAGGCACAGGACAACAGGGAAGCTGGGAGGACTGCTGTGTGCCAGGGGGAGGACACACACAGGAAACTGCCACCAGGAGGCACTCACTGCAAACCTGGGAGCATACCAACATTCCCAGGATACTCTGGGCCAGATCCTGGACAAGTTGCAGGAGAACATGCAGTTGAAGGAGGGACAGTACCAGGGCATCAGGGAGGACCTGAAGTCCATTAACATCACCCTGGTCTCCATTGCAGGGCTGCTGGCAGACATGGCCAACATTATGAGGGAGGCAGTGTCACACCAGCAGGCCCCTGCCACTAGCCAGACTACTGAACAGGCCTCCACCTCCACTGCCGCTACTGGACAGAAGGCCCCACCACAGGGCCAACAGGCCACAGGCCACTAGCACCCCTCTACCTCCCCCTGCAGAAGGAAAACCATCCTGCAAACGTTCCCTGTGATCCAGACAGAAGCCAGAGACTATTGCCAAGACCCCCACAAGGAAATTATACTCTCCTGATTGTCACCATTGTGTCCCACTCTGTCACCCTGTCCACCTTGAACTGCCATTGCTTCCCTTCCTATGCCCCCTTTGACAATGTACCTGTGCTACAAATAGGCTGGACTCTACCCTGGACTTTCCTCCATCATCACCCCAGCCCATTGCACTTATCCCTTTTCTTCATAGCACTGCAATAAACAACTTTGAAAATATACACGTATGGAGTATGTCAAATGATTTAATTATGTATTTGTTTCACAACATTTAAACATTGCAATTCAACTGTACAGTAATATTTACATAGGAAAGACCTGTAGTTGGCAGCAGTGAACACACCAGGAGCGAAAGTGGGGCAAAAAGAGTTGCCAAAGGGTACAGTGAATGGCCATAGAAGTGGGAAATAACAGCCTGCCAGTGACAATGTCAAACAAAAAACTGTCATGGAAATGTGAAGTTACACTGTCTTACCAGTTGTCATTGGAAGTACTGCTAATCACTGCAGTTCTGTTTTCCTTGTCCTCATCCTCTGCCTCCTCATCTTCACCCTCCACAGGGTCCACTGCTGCTGCACGGCCATCTCCAGCCTCCTCCTCCTGCAGAAAAGACACATGGCGTCTCAAGGCAAGGTTGTGCAATATACAGCATGCCACGATGGCCTGGCAGACCTTCTTTGGTGAGTAGCACAGGGATCCACCTGTTAGATGGAGGCACCGAAACCTGGCCTTCAGGAGGCCAAATGTACGGTCAATGATCCTTCTGGTACACTCATGTGCCTCATTGTAAGGTCCCTCTGCCCTTGTCCTGGGATTCCTCACAGGGGTCAGTAACCATGAGCGGTTGGGGTAACCAGAGTCACCTGCAAATATCAAGGTACAACTGTTAGCCAGACACTAACCCTTATGGCCCACACCATACCCATACACCAACATTCACTGGGTGGGAACCATGGCTCACCTATTAGCCACACCCTGTGCCTCTTGAGTTGTGACATTGCATTTGGGATTCTGCTATTCCCCAGGATAAAAGCATCATGCACCAAGCCTGGATACTTAGCAATGACATGGGAGATGTACTGGTCCGCCCAACACACCATCTGCACATTCATCGAGAGAATTTTTTTTTATTTCTGAAGACCTGTTAATTTTGCCGGGGGGGGACAAATGCAATATGTGTTCCATCAATTGCCCCAATAATGTTGAGGATATGTCCCATTGAATAGAAGTCAGCCTTCACTGTGGCTAAATCCTCCATCTGGGGAAAACAATGTAGCTGCACATGTGTTTAATCAGGGCAGACAACACTCTGGTCAGCACTATTGAGAACATTGGCTGTGACATTCCTGCTGCCAAGCCCACTGTCACTTGGAAAGGACAAGTTGCAGGTAAATGGAGCACTGATAGGACTTGTACAAGAGTGGGGTGACGGATAGCAGATATCATGTCAGGCACACAGCTCCGTGATTGTGACCCTGTCAAGCCTGTAGGTGACAATAATGTGCCTGTCCTCCATTGTCGCCAAATCCACCAGGGGTCTGTACACGGGGGGATGTCTCCATCTCCTTTTAATACGCAGCGGTTGCAATCTATGGGGCAAAAGAGTGTAGAGCCAGACATAATCTGTACATTGTAACCACTACAGTTCAATGCATGATGTGTTTTGTTAATGTATTAGTGACATATGTTCTGAATGTACAATTGTGAACTGTGACACAGTTATGATCCGTGGCTTGTCCCCCCCCCCGAAATGGTGTCTGCCTGTCCAGTATGGAGGGACAGGTGGAAATGAGGTAATTCCGCTGACATTGTGTGCCATCGCGGAAGGTAGTCGGGAACCACCGTGCAACTCCTCATGGTTATCATTGGGCCCTGTGGGTATAGTGGCCAATGGTGATGTACGCCGGCGGTGACGAAGTGCACCACCACGAACGTCACCACCATTTTCTATCTGTTCACTCACTTGCTACCTGACCTTCAACAGGAGAGGACCTACACTGCATGTGCTGCTGCTGTGACCTGTGTCTGGAACCTACCATGGCTCTTGTGACTGGGGAAAGGGCCCCTGCCTTCACTTCGGAGAGACTGGTTGATGGGGTCCTACCCCAGTACCAACTTCTGTATGTGCCTCCAGACCAACAGGTGTTTACACTGTGAGTACGATGCATGGGGCATGAATGCATGGAGTGCTGTGTGTAAAGGCCTTGTGTAGGGGGGTTGGTGGATGGGCCCTGGGCAGCGTGCAGCCTATATGCTGGGGCATGTCGGTGCTAATGGAGATGGGAAGGGGCATGGTGGGCCATGCATGCCAGGCAGGACAATCTGACATTTCCCTGTATCTATTTCCCCTGCAGGTCAGCGGCCATCACAAGAAAGGGTATATGGCATGCCATCGCCAAGGACGTGCGTACCCTGGGGGTCTATGGCAGGCGGAGCACCCACTGTCGGAAACGGTGGGAGGACCTGAGATGCTGCACATGGAAGATGGCAGAGGCACAGCTGGGGATGGCCTCCCAACGAGGAAGGGGTGCCGTCGAACCCTGACCCCCCTGATGGCCCGCATACTGGCGGTGGCCTATCTGGAGCTGGATGGGCACTTGGGGGCCTCACACCAGCAACAGGGGAATGAGTACAGTGCCCTTCATTACTACTTACTCCTGGTGGGGTGGTATCCGCGTGGGGGTTGTGGACCTGTGGGTGCCCCTAGGCCAGGCCTGACATTGAAAAGTACGTCCCATGTTGGGAAGGGTTCTGATGTGAAATTCCTCTAACCTAGCTAGTAGGCATCCACTACTGGGTAAGGGAGTGTGGGTCCCAGGTATGCTGCTGTTGGCGGTATCTGTCCCTACCTATGGCCTGATGACTAGCATTGTAACTGGTAGTGCATTGCCTAGTGCCCAGGGCTGTTCCCTGTGTGTGTGTGTTGTGTACACCAACAGTGGTGTTGGTGCCGCCACTGAACAAGTGTATCCTTTGTCTCCCCCCCCTTTTGTTTTGTCACCCTGTCCTTATGTGCATTAGCCTCATCTGGTGGCGGAAGAGCAGAGGAACCAGCAACAGAGGGAGCTGCATCCCACAGGACCCAGGGGTCCGAGTCCACCGACGGTGAGGGCACCAGTGGGACGGAGGGCGAGGGGAGCACCATGGTGGAGACTGGAGGGAACAGTTCGGACTCGGATACCTCCTCTGATGGAAGCTCCTTGGTGGTGGCGGACACCTCTGTGCCCACCCCAGCTAAAGATACAGCCGCCAACCCCGTACCAGCACTGCCCTGCCAGCAGCCCCTCAGCAAGTTTCCCGTGCCCGCTCACCCAGGAGGGTGGGCATCTCCTTCGCCCCAGGCACCTCAGACCCTTCCCCAGTTAGCCCTGCTGCCCTGAGTGAGGAGGCTATTGACCTCCTGAGATCCATCTCTGTTGGGCAGTCAACCATTGTGAATGCCATCCAGGGGCTGGCAGCCCAAATGCAACAGTCCAATGCATTTCTGGAGGGCATTCACACTGGCTTGGTGGCCCAACAGAGGTCAATCCAGGCTCTGGCCTCCTCTCTGATGGCAGCTATTGTCCCTGTCTCCACCCTCCTCCTCCAATTTCCTCTTCCCAGTCCCGTTCCCCTCAACCCCAACCTATCCCAAGCACACAGGCAGATGAACATCCACACAGGACAACACACAAGAGTGACACAGGCAAACACAACAGTGACACAGGCAAATACAAGCACCACACTTCATCCCACAGGCACTCACACAAACACCATCCAGATGCAGACATACCAACATCCACTGTGACCCCCTCCTCCTCGTCGACCACCTCCCTCCCAGTTGCGTCTCGACTCACACCTGCATGCACTACATCCTCATCCACTACCACCATCACCAGCACACCTATCAGAACTGACACCTTACTGGCAGTCACCACCCCCACATCCATGCACACGTCCCCTGTGCCCTCTCCCTCTGTGTCTGTGCCCCCTCCTCCCAAAATACACAAACACAAGCACTCAGACACCCAACAGCCCTCCACCTCACAACAGCATCCAGCCCATGCACCTGCACCCAAACACAGCAGACTGACACCTCCTACAACCGCTCACTGTTCCTCCACTCCCACACCTTCTTCCTCTTCTTGCCCCAATGTCCCTAAGAAGCTTTTCCTCTCCACCGTTGACCTCTTCCCTCCCTCTCCTCCCCCCAGTCCTTCACCTCAGGCCAGGGTGGTCAAAACCCAGGCAACCACCTCAGCCACCCAGTCCACGGGCACAGTAGTGTCCCCAGCAAATCCAGGGGGGAAAGGATACCGGCCATCAGCCAGCCAGACAGAAAGGGTGCCTGCCCCAAGTGCTTCAAGGAAGGGCAAGGAGCCAGCCCCAGCTGCAGGAAGGTATATCAAGGAGCCATCTTCAGGAAGGAAGGGCAAGGACCTACCCCAAGCTGCAGCAAGGAAGGGTAAGGAGCCACCCCCCGCTGCTGCCAAAAGGAGCAAGGAGCCATCCCCAGCTGCTGGCAGGAAGGACAAGAGGCCTGCACCAGCAGGCAGTGAGGACAAGGGGCCTGGTGCTGGGACTCTGTCGGAGCCCACACCACTAATCATGGTGGTGCAGCCGTCCAAGGCTGCAGAAGATGGGCTGGCGCCTCCCCCACCACCACCACCAACTCCACCAGCAGCACCAATACCAGCACCAGCAGCACCAGCGGGCAGCCGTCCGAGGCTGCAGGGGATGGGCTGGAGCTTCCCCCTCCACCACCACCAGCTCTGCCAGCAGCTCCGACAGCAGTACCACCACCAGCAGCAGCAGCACCAGTGTGCGGCCGTCCGAGGCTGCAGGAGATGGGCTGGTGCCTCCCCCCCACCACCACCAGCTCTGCCAGCAGCACCACCACCATCACCACCACCAGGAGCAGCAGCACCAGTGGGCAGCTGTCTAAGGCTGCAGGGGATGGGCTGGGGTTTCCCCCCACAACTAGCAGCAGCAGCACCAGTGGGCAGCGATCCGAGGCTGCAGGGGACAGGCTGGAGCCTCCCCCCATCACTACCAGCAGCATCAGCATCACCACTGCCACCCCTAAATATTCTGTAGACCTGCCTCCATGGGCTGTTTTGCCGCCTGCCCCCTGCAAATCCTGTGGGTATGACACCCACCTGAGAGACTGTGACCTTGCACGCCCCTAGATATGCATCACAGGGCAAAATGCCCCCTCCAGAACCAGTGGGGATGATACCCACTCACCTCATCCTCCACAGGATAAAGATCACAGGGCACGATGCCCCCTCCAGAACCAGTGGAGATGCCATCCACTCACCCCATCCTCTCCAGGATGAAGATCACAGGGCACGATGGCCCCTCCAGAACCAGTGGAGATGCCATCCACTCACCCCATCCTCCCCAGGATGAATATCACAGGGCATGATGCCCCCTTCTGAATCAGTGGGGATGACACTCACTCACCCCATCCTCCCTAGGATGAAGATTACAGGGCACAATGCCCCCTCCAGAGGCAGTGGTCAAGTCACCCACATGAGATACTGTGGCCTTGCACTCACCAGGACGAAGCAATGGGCATGTTGGCCCCTCCAGAGCCAGTGGACAAGTCACCCACTTGAGAGACTGTGGCCTTGCACTCCCCAGGACCAAGCACAGGGCATGTTGCACCCTCCAGAGCCAGTGGGCAAGTCACCCACTTGAGAGACTGTGGCCTTGCACTCCCCAAGACCAAGCACTGGGCATGTTGCCCCCGCCAAGACCAGTGGCATTGTAGCTTTTGCCGGCTGAGGTGCCCCCCGTTCCCTGTCCCCCTGAGGTGCCTGCCTATTTTTTAAATGATGCCCCTGCAGTGTTCTCTCTGTGTTGTTGCAGGAGTAAAGTGGGGCCTTGGACTTTGTAATGTGGCCCTGTGGCCCACAAACATTTAGGACTGGTCAGTGTCCCTTCATTTGTAAATATGTATATACTTTTTTATTTGGATGCACGTATTGCTACTATTTTATCTTATTACACTCTTATCTATTGGAGTTGCCCTTGCATTATTTCTGAGGGGTACGGGGTAGATATGTTATGTTGCTGCACCTATTTGTGTGTATGGCTGTGGCTGGCGGTGTTGCGTGTTGCATGTGTGCGTCACTCCCTTTTTACTCCCCCCGTGTTCTAGCCAGCTGTACTCACAGTGGGCATCTTCACCGTCGTTGGTGTTCGTAGTGGAGCAGGTCATAAATCAACATTGGGAATATGTACAGCTCAGGCTCAATGGCGGCATGGTTCTTCCCTGAGTCTCCACAGGTGAGTCCTTTGACTTCTGAGATCTGTTTCTCTTAGGCTTTTGATGTCGTTGGTACCACCCCGGAGAAGGTGGCGGTTTCCTGTGTCTTAATACAGTGGGCTGTAGGCAGTTACTGCCGTGGTGCCTGTTGATTCCGCCCTGGCAGTCGGTGTGTTAAAGTGGCTGTCTGCCTGAGCTGTTTCCTCCATGGTCATAATTTGGTGGTATTTACTGCCAGCCTGTTGGCGGAATTACCACCATGTTATCACCAACCACCAGGGTTGTAATGAGTGCCTTAATCCTTAGAAAACAGTGAGAACGCTGTTATTGGACAAACGTGCCTGGGTATGTTCAAAATCAAGCAGCAGGGGCGAGTATGCGTCAAAAAAGGTCAGTGATGCGTTGATTTCTCACTTGCAAGTGAGACTATGGGTTGTTCCTCCTCCAGTCGGGTCGGTGTGCATTGTTTCTTCTCTCCCGCAAGAGAGCGATGCGCCGATCCCGGACAGGCACTTCAGGTCCCGGCAGGCTTCCATTGTTTTTCTGTGACCAGCATTGTTGCGTTGAAATGAAATTGCACAGTGTCAAGAAACCACGCTGCATGGCGGCTTGCGTCGTTGACAGCAGCCGCTGCGGGTGTTGCATGTCGTTTCTCCAGCTGCATTGTGTCAATCTCCCAGCCTCGATGCAGGTGGAGCATCGATTTAAGCCGTGAGGCCAGAAACACGTCGTTTAGCACCCGGCACGGTGGTCTTTGTGTGGATTTCTGTCCTTATCCACCACTTGGACGCTTCAAGGGCCAGGAGACAGGTTAGAGCACCACTTGGCAGGCAGGACTCTCAGAGGAAAGCCCAAGTGTTAGCAGAGAGAAGTCTTTGTTGTTCCTGAGACTTCAACAACAGGAGGCAAGCTAAGTTCAAGCCCTGGGAGATTCTTCCCCAGTGCAAAGTCACACAAAAGTCAGTCTTTGTCCTCTCTAAGGTAGAAACAGCTACTGCAGGCCAACCCAGCAAAACACAGTCACAGGCAAACAGGCAGTACTCCTCCTCCAGCTTCCAGCTCTTCTCCTTGGAAAAAGTTCCTCTTGGTTCCTGAAGTAATCTGATTTTCAGGGGTTTTGGGGGCTCTTATACCCTTTTCTGCCTTTGAAGTAGGCCTACTTCAAAGAGAAGATGCTGTTGTTTTCAAAATCCTGCCTTGCCCAGGCCAGGCCCCAGACACACACCAGGGGGTTGGAGACTGCACTGTGAAAGCACACCTCCCCCCCCCCCCCCCTCAGCCCAGATGGCCCATCAGGATATGCAGGCTACATCCCAGCTCCCTTTGCATCACTGTCTAGAGGAGAAGTGTCAACAGCCCAACAGTCAAATTGACCCAGACAGGGAATCAACAAACAAGCAGAGTCACAGAATGGTTTCAGCAAGAAAATGCCTACTTTCTAAAAGTGGCATTTCAAACACCCAATCTAAAAACCAACTTCACTAAAGATGTATTTTAAAATTGTGAGCTCAGAGACCCTAAACTCAACATTTCTATCTGCTCCCAAAGGGAATCTGAGCTTTAATAACATTTAAAGGCAGCCCCCATGTTAACCTATGTGAGAGCTAGGCCTTGCAACAGTGAAAAACACATTTGGCAGTATTTCACTGTCAGGACCTATAAAACACATATGTACATGTCCCACCTTTAACATACACTGCACCCTGTCCATGGGGCTACCTAGGGTCTAACTTAGGGGTACTTTACATGTATAAAAAGGGAAGTTTAAGGCCTGGCAAGTGGCTACACTTGCCAAGTTAAATTGGCAGTATAGGACTGCACACACAGACACTGCAGTGGCAAGTCTGATACATGTTTACAGTGCTACTTACGTGGGAGGCACAATCAGTGCTGTAGACTCAATAGTAGCATTTGATTTACAGGTCTTGTGCACCTCTAGGGACATACTAGTAAATTAAATATGCCAATCAGGAAAGCCAATTGCATATATATTTTACATAGGAACACTTGCACTTTAGCACTGGATAGCAGTAGTAAAATGCCCAGATTGTCAAAAACAGCAAAAACAGAGTCCAGCACACATCAACAACCTGGGAAACAGAGGTAAAAAGTTAGGGGAGACAACGCCAAGGATGCCAAGTCTAACACTTACCACCTTTCTTTGTCTCTTGCTCACTGGGCTGTTTAGGGAACAGAGAAGCTGGGGTCACAAAATGGAGGTGTCTGCCTTGGGTTTCCGCCCACAAATATAAAGGGCCAGTACAAGTGTGGGAGGTGGGCTCAGGGTTGCCTGGGAGCCAGAGGGTTAATCAGCAAGCATAGGCTGCTGGAGCAGGCAGGGGTAGGAGTGTGCTCCTCAATTCACAATCTCCTTGGATGCAGAGAGGCTCAATTCACACCCTGCATCCCTGATTCAGGTCCACCGGCAAGGCCCAACTCCGAAACCACTAAAACACGTCCTCTGTGCACCCAAACCAATAACCCTCACGCCAAAAATGAGTGCCACGTACACCCTCCAAGCACAGCTCAAACCACAAAGCAGGCCAAGCAGTATCCCAAACATACTCCAGCCAGCCTCTGAGGCACACCTTGTGTGTGTGTGCAGTTTTAAAATGTCATTTTTACATGCCAAAGTAAACCTTCCTTTCTAAAACATATACGTCACCCCTGTGGTAGGCCATGAACAGCCCAGAGGGAAGAGTGCAATGTATTTAAAAAGTGGGAAATGTGCTTTTAAGTTTTACTTGTCCTGGTAGTAAAAAACTCTTCAAGTTGTTTCTTCACAACTGCAAGGTCTTTCTCTTCCATAGGATACAAATGGAGCTACTTTATTACATTTATAAGTGTAATCTCCAAATGGGAACAGGTCAGTAGGTTGGTGTCTCTGTAATTGTAATAAAAAATTCCAGTTGATGGCGACGTTGGTTTTAAATTCCAATTTTGAAAATGTTGCTTTTAGAGAGTTGGCATTTTCCTGCCTTAGCCATCTGGTGCCTGCAGCCTGTCTCTGGGACACATGACTGGGTGCAGTTGACAGTTAGGCTTTTTGTTTTCCTCGTAGACAGCCACACACAATGAGGAGTTTAGGGGTGACTGGATGGGCCATCACTGACAAGATTGGAACGAGGAGCTGAGCCCAGTCCCACTAACACTTAAGTATGATGTGGCCTGCTGCCATACAAAAGGCTGCATATCTCCTACAGTTAGTCTGGAGCCAGGAAGGCAGCACACCTGTGAACTTTAAAGCCATGTCTGTAGAAGTTTCTCAGTACTTTAAAGCCACAACCTGGTAATAAACTCTGGACCTCAGACATGAACTCTTCAATGCACTTCTGGACCTGCAGATGCTCTGTCATGAAGCGAGCTGCTGTACTGGCCTGCTGCCCTCTTGCCTGGGTGAGAAGGACAGGGCCTGCATCTTTTGATCCCATAGTGACTACAAACGCTAGTTGACTGGTTTCCTGATCAAAAGCCTAAGGGACACAACAAGCTTCCGACAACCTTGCACCTGGACTCTGCCATCGGTGAGTCAAGTGGTGCCACCCCAATCCCAGACCCTTTGATGTGGGCTTAAAGTGCTCTGCCAGCCTCGGTGGATTTAGTAGAGTCATGTCATCTTCTCTGCTGTTTGCACAAACCTGAGCAGAACAGGCTAATCCTGCAGTTGACTGAATTTGACCTATCGCGAAGACCCACATTGCCTTCGCAGCCCCATCAGAACAGCAGCTGCATGATGCATCCTCAGTTCAGGACCTTGCATCCCTCAACTATGGAAGTTGCGACGAATATGCTGGACACGCCATTGCAATCCCTCAGAACCAGTGCATCATCCTGACTGTTTGCCGCATCTGCAGTACCGGGCTTCACACTGAAAGCCCTGATAGGATCCTAAACAGCAACACAGGCTCTCGCAACGCAGGATCACCACTTCTCAAAATTCATATCACAGCTTAATAGAGCACAACTAGTCTCAAAACATGACCTCAATCATAAATATCAGCAACTGGAATTGTAAGAAGATTGCTGATACAAGTATTACAACATTCTCCACAAACTTAGGACTGTCAAGTTAGAAGACAATTACCTCGGGCCTATTATAAATGTAAGTAAATGGGTTATTAGTTGAGGGGGTAGGTACTTACCTCAGGTACAAAACATTATCTTTGCCAACATTAGCCCTTTAAGTCACCAAATTAACCTGAGCTTAACTCCCTGGCAGGTATGGCACAGCAAAGACACAAATTGCCAGCGATAGTCAATGCTCGTGGTAGAACAGGGCAATTTGGTACCGACTGCGATTGAGCGTTGGTCGAATACATCAACCAGGCTCATACTGGAAAAAGATTTTACCTTTTGACTTTAGCCCTGTAGGTCCTAATCCACCACCGAAGACACTACTAAAGCATTCCCGGCCCTCATAAAAGGTACTTAAAAAACTCACAGGTTTGCAGGCAGAGGTTAACAGGAAAGACCAAGTGAGGTCCATTTGCCACTGGTCATCTAGGCAAATCGTAGGCAAAGTCCTCTTGTAAGGTGTTGTGTCACTATAGCTTGGACAGAAAGTCAGTCTTATGCCTTTTGGAGTCCAAGCCTTTGTCCTGGGCACACAAGAGAGAACAGGTGCAGTCCTCCAGGGCTCTTCTCAGGTTGCAGACAGCAGGTCCTGTCCTCTTCAGATCTCCTTCAGGTTCAATAGTGTTCTGAGGGGGGGGGCTGGAAATGCCACATTTTTGCCTGGCAGATGATAATTGGTCTGAATGACACCTGGGGACATATTAAACAATGGGGTAAAGGTTCCCTAGACTAACTCTGATCACTTTGGCCATTTTCAGAGTTAACAATCTTTGCTACATTAAGCGTATGCTCTGAGAGCAGGGTATGTGTGTAGGAAGCGTACTATTGTAATCCTAACGTCCTTCCACATCTAACACCAACACCTAGTTTTAGTTAGTTACACCCCAAATGATATATGTAAGCCCAGCAGACCTATCAATCAGACTGTGACAGTTTAATCTCGAAAAGAACCCTACTGTGATTAGGGTCTTACTGGTTGGAGAGAAAAAAGAAGGGCCCTGCCCAACAGTTAGCTAGCATTTTCCTGTGACAGGGGAGGCGCCTTTAATGTGTGCCCCAAGTCATATAAAAAGCCCCAGCAGACCTTTCAAGCAGAATTTGACATTCAAGCAGGACTTGATTTAATGTAAAGCATCACCCTGGTAGCTCCTGCAGGACTGAGGTGAAGCCTGAGATTTTAGATCCCAACTCCTCCTTTGACATAAAATCTGCTCAGTTTTATGCGTTATCTAGTGGATGGTTAAGCCCAGAAGGGGAAGGGGTAATGAGAAGAAGAGAGAGAAACTACAATGTATTATTTCTGCACCTGCCTCAGATCTCCTCATGAATCTGTTTTGTGCTGTTGCCAATCTTCTGTGAAATGGAAGAACACTGTTACCTTCTTACTTTAAATGTTGCGCTATTCTCCATCCACCACTATTACAATGACAGTACCTTTATATTCCCTCTTTCCCACATGTTTTTCCACTTCTCACAGTTCATGTGTAGGATCAGATCAAATACCTTGGAAGAAATAGCATGGGTCAGTTGGGTTACACTTCTACTTCCCAAAGTCTTTATCTCAAAACAATCACTTTCTATTTCTTGTAAATCATAATGCACTTCTTGTGACTTTTCTCAAGCCTAGTCAGTGGTGTTACTTTGGTTTGCTGAGTTTTAAAATATCAGAAAACCTGAGCAATAATTAGCACAGTTATGCAGTCATTCACAGAACACAATGGTACATATTAATTAAGAATAACGTTGTAATATAAGTTTGGCATAGACGTTTGTTTGCAACTTTTGACCAATGACGTTCCTATCACTGTCGTTCTCCTTTGTTTTACAATCTGGAGACCTGAAATGCGGTAAGGTGTGTAGACTCCCTGCATATTCTGTCATGTTCAACTGAGGCATCTCTGCCCCTTCAGGTCAGCATAGTGTTCACACTTCATTCATGGGTTTTTAAATGCTAATTACTGGCTGGCAGAAGCAGAAGAATGGAATTCAGATTTAGGTTGAAGTGACGTCTGGCACGGCAAAGGTAACTTTTTAAAAGGTTTTTTTCTGTAATATTTACAAACCATTTGGCTTCACCATTGAACAGGCTTTTAATAGCTCTTACTATTGTTGTTTAATTATTTATCCAACTAGTTCCATTCTGAACTACAGTATCGGTCTTTAATATTGCATCACAGAATTTTCCTACATAACAGCCATTCCTGCTACAATGAAAATAGCTGTCAGGGTCTAGACACAGTAAGGATACGGTTAACAAAAAACTATTACATGTCCTACTTTAAAATACCATCCACCCTGCCTTAGAAGCAATAGGGCTTACTGATGGGCTACTTATAAATATTTTAAAGGAATGTTTAGGCCTGTGAAAATGAGTTATTTTGATAGGCCAATTTTGCAGTTAAGACCTGCACTGCCAGGCTACTGGTGGCAGGCCAGCAGTCATGTTTACATTGTCAATGTAGTGGATGCTTTGCTGTATTGCATTACATTGTGTGACATCATGATAAATCTGAGCCCAGGTGTATTACAATTTGAGCATGTTGAAATGAGGACCACAAGCACTTCCCCACTGGTTTGCAGGGGTAAAGTGCACAGAGGTTTGTGGAAGCAGAACCCCGTAATCTAATATTTAGTACACCCCAAAATTCAGGTCACCCACAATTTACATTAAGAGTCTCTGCTCCAGATTGATCTTGGGTAAAATGGCACAGTTTGCAACATAATTTTATCAGGGTACTAAATGAGTAACTGTGACTATCCCATAGATCAGGTGGAAAAGTTGAAGGGTATTATAGACATCTCAAAATCAAGCGATATAGAACAATATTGCAATAAAGGCTCAAATACAGAGTTATTCAGAGTAGTAAAAATGTGAAGTAATTCAGTGTTAAAATCAGAAAGAAAAAGACAGCTTCCCAGATTTATAAGGAAATCAAACAGCATATCTAGTAATAAGGGAAAGTCTCCCTCCCTCCCCTCCCCCCCCCTGTTCAGGGGTTCTCATACACAATTCTTGCCCGGACAATTAGCTAAAACCACAACTTCAGCATCATATGATCTATCCCTGATGAATAAAACTAAGTTTGTCAATGGAACTACAGCAGAAGTACCTTGAAAACACATTACAGTTAGGAAAATGATAGAGTTCACTCAGAGAACAGCAGGTAAATTACTTAAACATTTCTACATTCTGCATTGCAGAAGGGAGAGAAGACAGGCAGAGAAACCTGATGGGAGGGAGTGAATACAGAGTAAAAACAGAGACAGCAAAAGCATCAACTCTATCAAAAATTTAGTTTTGACCAAAAACACATTTCTATACATTGTATTAAACTTATTTCAACTATAATTGTATTGAATCAGAATGTGTGTATTGAATCCAATGTAAAACACACATTAATACTTTATAAAACCTTATTGCCTGCTGCTGAGGGCTGTGCTGGTTGTTAAAGGCACTGGACCAGGGGCCATATGTACGAACACATTTTCCCATTGCTACAGAATGGGATAAACCCTTTGCTTCATCTGGCCCCAGAGGTATAGGCCTAAGATTGAGACACTAGCCTATAACGAGTGAGAGTGTCTTTGATCACTGGTATAGCCTGAGGGAGCAGGTCTATAAAGCTATTAGAAGCTTTCACTCACTAAGGGTACAATGTTCTAAATTAAAAAGGGAGAAACGAGAAGACAGACATTGGAATGTTTTAGTAGAAGGTTTATACAAGCCCGGAGTTAATTCATTGTCTTAAATGGAACAAGTTTTAAACATTCCAATGTTCTAATATTATTTGTTGCACTCAAATATTAATTATTATTGTTTTTTAACAAAAATATAAGCTTTTAAAAACACTCTAACAGTTCTATAGCCAGGATTAAATAGGCTTAAACAGATGGGCAAAATAATCCATGGTGACCCTGAAGAAAGAGCAGCTTTCTCACAATTAGCAACAGAAATATTATATTCTAGGAATTCAAGTGGAGAGCAATAATGTTGATTATCAATGCATCCAATTACATCAATGGCATTCTGGCATTTGGAGCCACAAAGGAAGAACATGATAAAGCACTACACAAATGTTGTAGTGCACATCAAGAAGCAAACTTGACACTGAATGTGGACAAAAGTGAATAACTTATATTCTGCAGACACAAATTCCCAAACAAAGACATGCAACTTGCCATTGCAAAAGTATCAACCCTGGTGCACACCCCCCACCAACAAATGTAATCATAATTTGTTCCTCTGTAGAATTGATAAGCTACGCACTAGATAAATAAAAGGCTATGCCACAGTGAGGAGATACTCTATGTGAACCAACAAAACAAGGAAGTATGTCACTCTAATCCCCTGAATGTAATGAAGCATTCAATGCTATCTAGAGAACAGTTGCCAGTGTGAAAAACCTGCCATACTTTGGCCACCTATTCACACCCATATTACAGTGGTGCTGGAACAATTATCAGAGTGAGAGTGCTACAATCCATGTTACTACATTGAAGTCATATGGATTTTGAAAAATTAAAGCATTAAGCAAAAAATAAGTGTAGAGAATGTACCACAGCAGAAGAGTGCTAAGGGTGCTAAGAGTGTTGTATGTAGAGAATGGTAAGGGTATGGTATGCAGCCGGGGGTGCATTTTGGAGCACTCGTGTGCAACACATTTTCTGTTAAAATTGTAACTTAATTTGCATAGGCAGCCATGAATTTGCAACATTTAGAGAATACCTAAACGTTAATATTCAGAAGATAACAGTGCTGCACTCTCAAGCTAATGGAATGATGGAAAGGTTCATGTGCATATTGAAGGGATACATTTACCAGGAGGTAGTGCAAAAGGCACCAATGGCCTTCACACTATGCCCGGTATAAGAGTGTATTGTACTGCTCCACACAGCATGACTGGCAGATGCCCACCTTACATGTTATTCAGAAGGAAGGTCCAGAAGCACATCTTCATGTTGGCTTCTCCTCCAGAGCATCAGCAACTCCTCCACTATGACAAAACACAGAGAGAAAAGATGAAGTCACATGCTGACAGGAGTTGGCAGTCAATGAACGGGAATTCCAAGTGCAACACCGGATACTGGTGCTCCAGCAACCAAGGAGGAGGAATAATACATCTCCCTGCATGCAAACCCATACCTTTCTTTACTCCTGAGCACAATGTTTTTCTCTACTTGGCGCAGTGTAGTCCCCAGGCAGACTTTGGTTCTCCTGATGAACCCCTCTCTCTTGTGTATGGAAATAAAAGACAGACACAAAACAATCAAGTTAAAGGTGTACTTCTAAAATTAAAAAAAGTACAAAGTCACAATTTGCAATTAGTCAAATAGAAATGAAAAAAAACCTAAACGTTACACAAAATTAAGAACTCAGTAGAGTTCTGAAATACAACTAACATAGATTCACCTTCTAAGAGAGGGGAACGGGCTTCCACCTTTTCTCCCAACATCAAGTTCTTTTATAGTATTTTAGATAAAAGGTTCATACATTCACAGCATTATTACATATATTCTCACGCTTCTGACAAATAGAACTTAAATAAAGAAAAAACATATGTGAGAGAATACATTTGAGGATTTCCTCAGTGTTACTTTACATGGCATTCTACATACACAGAGTGTACTGCATGGAAACACAATGGTTACATAGTATGTTATTCAGACTGAGACAGCTTAATTCATCCTTAAGAAAATTACATTTAATTCAGAACATTCAACAGGGTTCTTACACTTGTCTGTGGAGTCTAATTAATCTTTATTCCAGCAGAGAATGAAATAGTGATTTATCATATATTGCAGTACAACATCACATCAAAGATAGACACCAGGTGTTAAGTTAGCTTGGTTCCCCTAAAGTACAATTTCTGAAGTTATCAACTTTACATGTCTACAGTTCTGGGCACACACTCCATTTGATACTCAACCCCTCCCACATGCAGAGATGATAGAAACCTCTTCAACTACACTTTTATGAGCCATTAATGTGCTATTTTTGATGTTGTGGTAGTACGTAAAAGCTCTGTCTGCTATGCACTGAAACGTTTTTATCACAGTGAGTGCAATATGGAAGGAGGAATAAAATAACTATGAAATGTTATCATTCAAACTTCAAAGTATAATAATTTTCACTGGTATCTCTGCATATACGGACCACTGTTTGGCTAATAATTACTTACCCCAGGCTTCTTTAGACCCAAGGATTTTCTCTTGTTTTCAAATACATGTTTTGGGCAACTATTTTTTTGCAAAGCTAACTTCATATCAACACTCGCAGAGACTCCACATTCATAAAGATGCTAATAGTAAAATACCTTTGTGAATAGTAAAAAATGTAAGCTCACACTGAAGTGTAAGTTTACCATTGTGAATCTAATGTGTCTAACGTCATGCCAACCTACTGAAAAAAGTTTATTGAGAAAATTCTGAATAGTTTAGCTCCATTTGAAGATAACTTCATTCCCATTTCCTCCCCAAGCACAAACCTTTAGATCAGCTTGAATAATGTTAGAAAAAATATATTCACACACAACCCCATGTTAAAATGATTACTGAATTGCTAAAGGCTGATATTATTTGCTTAGGTTTTTTATGTCAGGATAATTCCTGCCATCTTCATAGAAAATGAAAAATACAATATCTGACCTTGAGAAATAGATTAATGAATCTGATGCTATGATTGTTGTGAAGGGTGAACTTGAAAAGGTAGAGAAAACAGTTCTCAGATTTAATAAATTAGAATAAGTTAAAAGGGCTAATAAATTTGAGAGAAGCATTCAATATTGAAAACATAGCTGTATCTGATGATGATTTACATGCTAATAGGAAAACCTCCTATGAGGGTTCCAATTGCCCATGAGGAAGATACAACAGATAAAAGAAGTTTGCCACCTTCTTATAATCCTCATTTGAATCACATCACAGTTCAGATCCTCTGGAAGGAAACAATGAGGTGCCAACACTTAAAAATCAGCAACTTGTTTAGACCTATGATAGGGAAGGGCACATGGATGGGCAAAGGACAGAGGCCAGGTGTGGTGTAGCAAAGCCCAGGGGGCCAACAAACCAGTTGCAAATACTCCAGTGGAAATCCCCACTGACTTGAGAGTCAACTCAAATGCTATTCCCATTTTAAATTTGTCCAGTTAAGTTTTGTCATCATTTGAATATAATTGCTTATTTTATAAACTGACTAACATGCTTAATAATGATTGAATCATAACTTTGACTAAAGCTTAAATAAAAGAAATATGGTTTGAGCACCATCCTCTCTGTCCTGTGGAGGTACAATGGTTTCTCTTGAAATGTATTGCTCAAGCTAGATCCTTTCTTATTCTTCAAGTTGACAATAAAAGGTCTTATGACCAATGGGGGATCCTTTTTGATGACTGCATTTGAAGACTGAGATTTACTGATCCCCACTCCATCAAGTGGCAGCAGAAAGAGGATGGTTTGTCAGTGAAGTGTACAGAGCCAGATCCATATGAGAAGATCTAGAACTTCCCTAAGTCCAGCTCATTTCCAAAAGCGTTCATGTCCCAGTTTGGAGTATCGCTGTTGTTTCAATGGTTTGAAAGACAATTTTGGTAGCTGAGGACTGAATATAAATAGGGTTGTGCACTACAATTTGTCTATGTCAAGCTTGCAGTATTATGTCGATATGTGTGTTTTGCATTGTAGTGATGTATATTGCTTAATTATGTAAATGCATGTGCGCTTAGTTTACAGCAGTTGAAGTTGTTATTGGACTCAATGCTGTAGATCTTGAGATATATAAGGAATATATTGTGGTTTAACTTGTTTGCTAAGGATTGTGGTGCTGGTCTGTGAGGTACCATCAGCCGCACAGTTAAGATATGGCTTGTAACTGGTTGCTGTGAGTCTACTAAGAGTTACTGGTCATGGTAGATCCTGTTGTACAGAGGAGGAGCAGCATCAGTTAAGGTGATTTCCCGCTGGTCGAGATCTAATTTGTATGTGGTTCACATTGGAAAGATTCATTCCACGTTCTCCCCTTGAATGAGAGATTACTCTAAAAATCTTTAGTTGAGCAGACAAGAGTTATTTGTTAAATGTGCTTGCTTTGGCATTTTTTAAAAAGCATTTGCTTGCTCAAAATGAAATTGTAAAGTAGGTATAGCTGCTGCGATGTGCTGTAATTCACATCATCAAGTATTGCACTAGCATTGGTTACTGTAGGTGCCATGTTGGTAGTAGTTGTTGTGTCATCAGATTCTGCACTGCAATAGATTTGCATAGAAGGTACCATGTTGAGATTGGACACTGGTACGACAAGTATTAAACTGTGGTTTAATTAAGTTGCTGATTGTTTAAATTCTAACTGCTCATTCATAATTGTTTTAAGTCATTATAAAAATGAAATGTTTCAAGATCTAAAGCGATTTAGTGAGCGGTGATGAGAGAGTTTCCTTTCAAGAAGGTAAAGAAGCTCCTCTCGAGAAAATGCTATGTAATTTTTTTGCCTTAAATGTTGGGGTAAACAAAAGTATTTGGCCTAACCATGTGAGCAAAATCACTGAGAATGAAGGGTCCTTGCAATTTCCTAGATATGGCACCTTTAATTTGATCATAATTAAACATTTGAGATGAGCACAATACCTGGTGTATCACCAGACAGTGGAGACACAGAGGAAGAGTCAGTTAATCGCTTTTCATGCTGTACAGGCACTTGACAAATTGGCACAATTGGCAGCTGAGTATAACATGGACATTTCTGGGATATGTGATTCTAGTCCAGTCAGGCTCTCAGGCCATGACCTATTATGTAGTTTAAATTGCATAATTTACTGTGCACAAGAGGTTGGCAAGTTTCAAACCCATGATGACAATGTTGATTTTAAAATAGATGAACAAGGGACAGCAATTGGGCTGTTTCACTTAATTACTATAGATGAGTTATCACCAGACCTGAAAGACACTGTAAAGCTGCAGGCCTGGGATTTCTCAGACTAATATATTGGATTCATTAAAGGCACAAAAACTGTTTTAATTACTGCTACACCCAAAGATGAATATCTACGAATGCCACAGTAGAATCTTATACCATAAACTATAGCTGGAATTGCTCCAGAAATTGAGTTTATGATACAGCATTGAAAGAGATCATGGGGAGTCCATGTAATTCTCACATTATTGGCTTGCAGAAACCTAGTAACAAGTACTGCATTATGTAGAATCTACAAAAGTAATATTGTCATTTTGTCCTCTAGTACTAAATCGTGCCAAAATATTTTTTCAGATTCCCTGCAAAGCTGAATTTTTCACAGTTTTTGATTAGTGTCAATCATTCTTTTCTATCCCACTACACAAAGAAAATCCACTTCTCTTCATGTTCTGATTCCACATAGAATGTTGGTATGGTACCGAGTCCCAGTAGGGGATACAAGGAGCCCTCAGTTTTTAACCCAATCTTGAAAAGATTTTGGAGACTCTGAAATTACCATTTAACTCAGTCCTTGTGCACCACATTGATGATGTGCTGATAATGTCAATTTTTCAGGACGCATGGAGACAAGATACTATATCCCTGTTGAATCATCTGGCTAATAATGGGCACACAATGTCCTTGAGGAAGTATCAGTATTGCTAGAAAGATTTCCTGTATCTGGGACATCACTTTTAGAAAGGAACAAGGAAGGTGTCACATGAGAAGACCTCTGCCATTTATAAAAACTACCCTCCATCTACACAGAGAGAATTCAGGATGTTTCTGGGGCTTTCATCATTGGATACCTAACTTTTTCCTAGCAGCAAAGCCTTTGCAGAAGTTGACGCATAAGGATGTGTCACATCTGATATCAGGGGACAGAGAAAGTATGAATGGATTCTTAGAGTTAGGACAAAGTCCCTTTTGAGCTCCAGCCCAAGGGATGCCAGATTACAGCCAAAGGTTTGTACTATTTTGCAGTGAGGGAGTGGGCTGTGCTCTATATGTGATTACCCACACACATAGTGATACCCGTAGACCCATTACCTATTTCTCGACTACACTTGATCCTGTTGCCACAGGACTGCCCGACTGCCTTAAAGCTGCCACAGCAGTTGGTGTCAGCATTGAGCAAAGTGAGAACATAGTTATGAGCTATCATCCTCTTTAAGTGATGGTTCGGCACTCTGTTGAAGTTCTAAAACCCATCATTCGACCGGCAGCAGGCTCATGTGGTATGAGCAGGTCATACTTGCTGCTGAAAACATTACCTTGAGACACTGCTTTAGCCTCAATCTCACCACACTGTGACCTCTTCCTGAAACTGAAACAGATGAGGGAGAAGTTGGGCATGACTGTCACAATGTCATGAAATTCTGCACCAAGCCAAGACCAGATATTAAAGATAAATCCCTTGAAGAGCCTGACTATGTAGTGTTTGTGGACAGCTTTTGTTTCAGGGGTGGTAGGGAAACTGGAGAGCTCCTTATGCTGTTTGGACCATACAAGGTGTAGTGGAAGCTTCTTGTCTCCATGGTGCAACCTTGATGTGGGCCACTCACCTGAACTCCAGGTGTTGTAATTGGTCTACAATAAGACATACATCTCAGTGGCGACTTACATGGAAGCAGTGAGTATTTACACTGCTTCCTTGCAATTTCCCAGGTGGAAGGGGGTTGGAGAGTGGCAGAGAAAAAGAATACCGGCTTTCACTTTATGGACTCAGTAGGACTGGGCAGCAGGACCTTGGACTACGTGTAGTGTCTTGTGTCAGGTGCTAGAACATGACTAGGCTTTTGGGGTCTGCAGAGAATTAAGTACTGAGTTAGTATTTGTGTTCTACGATTATACTAAAACCAAAGCTTATTATTTTTTCTATGACATACTTAACAGGTGAACAGAAATAAATCAACTCTTTCTCTCTGTATGAAGCAGTTTTAACAGATGGAACTTGGCCTTAAAAATTCTCCAGCAATGTTTTCTGAAATTGTCCAAATACAAGAACAGCGAACACTGTGTTTTTTCTGTGGGCTCAGCACAGTTTATAGTTATTTCACAAGTTCAGATTTTCACTCTATTAAAAAACAGTTCTAATTACGCTTGATAAGTTTCTAAGTTTTCAATTTCTCTAGGCCCTGCTTTGTAGGGGAATACATCTTATCTTGAGTGCGCCCTTTCTGTAATGTTCCTTAACGGAGCTGAATGTGTACCACTAGATACATTTATACAAAAATAAAGGAGCAACTTCAAGATCAGCACATTTACAGAAATTCTCTCCTTTACCTTGTAGCCATGATTTAATGTCAGGAAACTGTGGAGAAAGCTTAACTGGATCTCACCTTTCATTGTTTTTTCTCCTTACAGGAAATATGGCTTTTGACGAGGGCGCTCAGGAACCTGAAAGCAGAAGAGCCATAGAATCTCACTCTGGAGCCAGAAGATGTCTCAACTGAAAAGGTGCGTGTTGCAGGATCTCAGCTGGAGTTAGGTGAGCGAACAAACAGCATAGAAGCCAAGCAGAGAGTGGAAGCATGAGAGCACTTTGAAAAGACACAGTTGAGCAAGGGTGATTCTATCAGTTGGGATGCATGCTTGGAAAATGAGTAATTATCATCTTGTTATTTGGGACATATACTTAGATTCGTGGTTTGTTTGCAAGGCACGCTGAATCCATTAAGCTAGTTGGACGCAGCACATTACTCAGTAGGACAGTTAGGATGCTGCACATTTCTTAATTGACACTTGGCATGAGTTTAAAATCAAACAAGCATTGGCTAATGCAAACCAAAGTTCAATAACATAACAAGGCAACAGATGTTCAACTATTACCCCCATGAATCCATGACAACATTCTAATGAGGTCTAACCATATAATGCCTGAGTGTCACATTTAACTAACAATATGTGCACACAACCCATCAAGGCTCAGTGCCCATGAATCTATGGTATTTTTATTATGAGCTCTAACCATATAAAGCCTGAGTGTCACAATTTACCAACAATATGTGCATATATCTCATCAATGCTGAGTTGTGGTACCCACAACAAACCTTTGCCCAAGTAGCTGAATAGGTCACTCTTACTAGAGCTTGTTGTGTCTCATACCAATTGAAAGTTACCATCTTCAAAGATAGTCAGTATGGCTTTGGTTTTGACCACGACTTCCGACATTTATGGTTCAAAAGGGAATTTATGATATCACCTGGGTCCACCACAAGGAATGGAGAATGTGTTATGAAATTACTTGAAGGGCTACAGATGTCTCAAGAATTTGCTGATGTAAAGCACACAACACAAAAGAGTGGAAATGATTGCATACAGCTGATAACCGGTATGCAGTTAAGATTATCCAGTGATGCACTCATGGATCCTGTGAATTTAATTGAGGATATTCAAATTAATCCGAAAATGAAACAAATTTCAATATGCTGTGACCATTTGAGATACATGGGAGGAAGTGAAACCGCAGGGTTCCTACAGAACAGGTTGTGTGAAAGATGAGAACAGGAAATGGGTTGCAACAGATGGAAGGCCTATGTTGCCAGATGGTTTGGTATCTTTGGCAACTGGACACTTTCCTGGTCCTGCATACATAGGGAGTGACACCATTCTTAGACTATTTGGACAGAAATGGTTTAACCCCTGATTCAGAGTAATGTTACCTGTCAGCAGTCAAACATAGGCATAAGGACCCCATTAACCATGAGTCACATAGTAAGATCAGGAGGTCTCTTTAACAAAATGCAATTGGGCTGCATCAAACTACCTGTGTGCAATGGGCTGTAATATGTCCTGGTTATATTGTATATCATTTCCCATTTGGTGGAATCTCACCCAGCTATGAAAGGAATGATAGCCACACTGTAGGGAAGTTGTTACTGCATGAACTAATCCCTAGGTTTCCCTATTTCCCATTTCCCTGGAGTCAGGCCCAGGAATTTAATAATGATGTCCTGAGGATACTGTGTGTCGCTCTGCAGGGGAGCAGTGACTGCACTGTAGTTACTGACCAGAAGCGTCTGATATAGTGGAACAGGTAAATGGGATGCTGAAGTCCCAGAAGGTGAAAGAGTGTTTGCCTACCTCTCTGAAGTGGCCAGATGCTTTGCTTTTGATATTGATGAGTCGTCTAAGCACCCCTGTTCCCCCATGAGATTCTCATAGGGAGAGCCATGAGATTGCCTGCTGTGCCTGCAAATGTGCTTTTGAATATCACAGATGATATGATTCTTGACTACTGCAAAGTAATGGCTAATATGGTGCGTTCTGTCCCAGGTCAAAGCTTCAACCACCATTTCCCATGAGGATCAACACCATGTAATCAGTCTGGGGGACTGGGTCTTGGTGAAAAAGCAAGTTCTCGAGTTGTGTTTGTAACCTCATTGCAAAGGCCCCTTCCAGGTCATTTGGTGACCAATACAGCTGTCAAGTATGGTGGACTGCCAAACTGGGTACATGTCTCCCACACCTAGGCCTAGATTTATATTTTTTGCCGCAAAACTGCGCAAATGCAGTTTTGTGGCAAAAAGTACATCACTGGCTTGCACCATTCCACAGTGCCGGCTAGGTGCCATATTAAAGGAATGTCACAAGTCGGCGCTAAACTTGGGCTAGCGTCTTCAAAAAAGACGCTAGCCGGGTGGGGTGGTGGTAGGGAAGGAGGGGGTTGTGAGTCAAAAAATGACGCTAGCCTAGTTAGAAGCAAAAAGAATGCCTCTAACCAGACTACCCCACAACCACCAAAAACATGACTCCTGTCTTAGGAAAAACAGGAGTCATGCCCACCACCCCATTGGCCAGCTTAGGGGACAAGTGTCTCGTGGGAATGGCCATAGCACCCTGTGCCATGCAGGGGGCCCCAAATTGGGGCCCCTGATGGCAAAAAAAAATACTAACCTGCACTTATCTAGGAGGGGTCCCCTATCGTCTGGTGTCCCTCTGGTGGGGTTGGGAGTGGGGTGTTCCTGGGGCTTCGGGAGGGCACCTGTGAACCCATTCCATGGTGTTTAACCATGGAAACGGGCCCAGGTCTCTAATGCCTCGTCTGACCCAAACATTAAATAATGGTGCAAAGCAAGCTCTGCAACAATATTTAGCCCCTCCTCCCACCCGTGTGTCATTTTAGCATGGGGGATAAATATGGGGCTATGGGGATAGCGCCAGTTTTTTAGATAGGAATGCCTACCTTGCATCTCATTGATGCAAGGTAGGTGCACGCATCCAAAAAATGGTGCAAACTCCTATATTCGAAACAAACAGAGTATTAATATGGGCCATAGTGAGTAAGATGTGTCAGTGAAGAAGTGGTAATCCCTTGTCGCGCAGGCTCTCATTATTCTTATGAGACTACTGGATTTTGAGTGGCAGAATCGCCCACAGCGTGAGAGACTGAGTCCAACCCAGTGCAGGTGACACCTGTCGCACCAATACGGGTTTTGCTCCAGCTAACTAGCAGTGCCTCACCCCTACCAAAGGATATTGATGATTGAGCAGCCGAGCGCATGACATACTTGGCTTCTCAGGGAAGTCGTGGTCACTCAGGTCTCATCCGGTTCTCTCATTTACAATCAAGTCTCGTAAATAAATGACAAACAGAAGCAGTATATGTTTTAATAATGAATTTAATAAAAACAACTGCATCTTAGATAGCAAAGCGTGAGCTGCAATAACCAGCACAACACACCATGACAGTATTAAAATTGTGACTATAAGAGTGAAGCATAAAAACAACGCTTTCATATTGTCACTATAATCAATGGACTAACGCCTATCTAGGTTATGAATGAGCACAGCATGTTAAGCTCTAATTCTGCCTTTCAGCTTCCCTGGGAAGACATCAACCCCCATACCTGAGCAAAGGCCTGTGATCTGTTTTAGCATCTGTAGCGAAGCATTCAGCAATCAGAATACAGTTGTGGATCCCTGACTGGAATCTCCCTCTAACTTGTAAGGGACAAGGAAGTGTTTATATAATAACACAGCGGATATTCTTAGAAAATGTCCCTACATAAGGATGTGTATTTTCTCTGAATGTTGGACACTAAACTTCTACCACTTTCAGCAGCAATGTACCGAGCTGTAGCCTTGAAGGAAGCACAGAGTGATCAAGAATGTCTTGTTTGAGAGCAGAGTGCTGGCCTAGTCAAAAACAGTTAGATAGATGAAAATACAAGAAGACCGTAAAACTGGGTATTGTAATAATAATAAAACAAAGCTGAATAAAATATATCTAGGTTAGAGTGCAAAGCGGCCTAGTGTGTTAAAATAACGTGCATGGAGCTATAACTAAAATGGCTACACAACACCCTAATACTGATTCACAATTACAATCCAATGGTCATCCCGAAGAAGCAGAGTGGGTATAGTGAGCGCTGAAGGGCGAGACTCAATCTGAATTCCAACTTCCGGCCGTAAAGTGAAGTGAAATTAAGACAAGACCCAGCCCCTGGTAGGTGGAATAGGAGCAGATACAGTAAGTCAGCCTCAGGTGCAGGTGGTTGACTATACTAATCCTGGAAAAGGCCCAAATAAGATGTGCAGGAGTGAGCGTGGAAAAGAACAGTGGCCAAGGAAATGAAGAAGACTGAGACAGAGCCTGTCTAGTTTACGCATTCCACTGGGGAGACTGAGTCAAGTGAATTGAATGACAGTGAGGATAAACTGCCAGTACGTAGGAGATCGAAAAGAGCGAGGGAGCTCTGTCAAAAGTACTTAGCTCCTGAGTGGACATACTACATCGACAAGGAACTTGATCTGATTTTTTATACTAAGTTCATGAATATTGATCACATTCATTATAACAGACTGTTTTTATTAAACAAACTATATTGAACTTTGGTTTATTCTGAGTTCTGAAGATTCCCTAAATCCAAGGTTCCACTAGGAGGGTAGGGTTGCATTTAGAAGAAGAATGAGTAGGGCTAGGAATCACTGACAACAACAACTGTAGATTATCTAAATCTGAGTTGTTGAAACAGTTTTGCTAGTTTGCACATGTAGAAATGTTGCAGAATTTATAAATCTGCTTGCTGCTATTCTACTCTTAAGTTCTAACTGTAGAGAAACTATGGGTATCCTTACCCTGAACCAATGTATAGTTACACTGATTGTTTCCATCATTTTATGGCTGATTTGCTAATAGGGTTATGCTCTTTCATTGACACTGGTCCTATTAGGTTCACACTTAGGCCTTCTACTTGGGTCACTGGCACAAAATCGATACACACAATATTCCTATACGTATCTAACAAAGCCACAAATACAGAAATATCAAGAACAAAAATATTGTTGATCAAATGCCAATTTTTTCTCCTATAGAAAACAAAAATAACAGAAGCAAAATATTGTTGCATTTAAATAAATGTATGATTTGCCAAAAATATCAAATATCATACAGTATTGACCTCAATATTATCACAAACATAATTACATTATAATTAATAAACGTAGAAATACCCACTTTTTCCATTAAACAAATAACAACAATGAACACAAAATGATATAAAATCATCAAAATAATCATGATTTGCCCTGCAGTCACCAATGGGCTAGTAAGGTCAGTGTTAACGTAACAAAATAATTTTTTGTGTTGCTAATGCCTTTGGCACTGTTTGAGGAATCTCCTTGAAACTTTCCAAGAAAGTGTTCTTTCTTGTTTAGTTTGTTCTTGAAAGGTTTTAGAGTGACCCATCAAGTGAGAGCTGAAAACAAATGGGGGCCCAAAACTCAATATCCTTCTTTAGGCAAGGCTGCAGGAAAAACAGCTTAATGGATTTATACCTAATTTGGCAGGAAGCTACCTCTTGGTCCTCAGATAAGGTTTTTTGTAATTTGGTGTAAATCTGTTTATTTTCTGAGAATTGAAGGTTCAAAAATATTTGTATATCTTGACGGTTGGACCCTCAAATCCAGTTTTAAAAAATAGAGCATTCTGATTGGCCCAAGAAGCTTTTTTTTCCTTGTGACATCCAGCTCCTATGGGAGTCAGACTTACGTGGGATCAAAACTCTTATTGACTGCCAGTAACATGAGAAAAGGGCATCCATTAAAGGACTCAGGGGCTGACGGGCAGATTTATGGAAAGTGGCGCTTCACCGAGTACAGTGCCATTTCCCTGCACCCCTGAGCACCCCCATACTGCTACCATGCGTGTGCTGTATGTAAAATACGGCTCACCATGGCGCAGGGTAGGGGGCAATACAGTAATTCTTAATGACCCTATTGATGTACTTTGTAGGAGCAATGCCAGACTGTTGGCACTGCTCCTGCAGAGCATATAGGGGCCCATTCTAAATAATGGAAGCCTTTTAATGCCTGCTCTTGTGAAGGCGTCAAAAGTGTCGTAATAAATGGTGCAAGGAAATCCCATAGATTTCCTTGCACCATTTTACTGGCTCCTCTAACAGGGAACACCCCCTTTGCCTGGCACAGGCATAATGTAGCACAAAGGGTGACAGGGTGGCGCATGTAAATACGGTGTTGGATTTTGGCCTCATTGGGCCACATTAATTTAAAAATAAATTATGTTAACGTGACACAAGGTTGCACTAGGGGCCTATAAATACGCCCCTTAGTCCCTTGTCTTGAACTTTTAAAACAAAATCTTATTAGACAGCAGAGTAGGGATACCATGCCCCTCTCAGCCCCATGGGAGGGAGGTTGTTAGAAACGGGGTTTCAAGTTGTCAGTCACTTTACACCATGTCCAAGTAGGGACTCTCTCTCAAGTCACAGTAAGGGAGATACTCAAGTTAGATAACCCCCGCTCACCCCCTTGCTAGCTTGAAACAAGTAGTCAGAGTTATCTCAGAGGCATGTGTAAAGTATTTGTACAAATGCACACAATAACACAGTGAAAACACCACAAAAGGACTCCACATCAGTTTCGAACAATAGCCAATATTTATCTACATCAAACAAGACCAAATCTACGAAAATTCAACATACACAAGCAAAGATATGATTTTTAAATTAAAAGGAGTCTCAATCCATAGAAATCTATTGATGCATTGTTTTAGCACAAACTACCTGGTATACGTGAAAAATAAAGCCTCACGGGTTAGCTTGCATCAGAAAAGCAAGCGATGCATCAATTCCTTACTTGCAAGTGAGGCCGTGTGTTCATTTTTTCCCTGCTGGGCAAGTGATGTGTCGGTTTCCAAACCAGTAGTCTTGGGTCTGTGTGGTGATGTTGAAGATTTTGATGCCCAGGGATGATGCGTCGAAAATCCAAATGCACAGCAGTGATTAATCCGCGATGAGCTAGCGATGTGTCAATTTTACCAGCAATGTGTTAATTTTATAGCCATGGTGCAGGCTCTGCGTTGATTTTTCTGCTGCTCAGCTCTGGTGTGTGAATTTTCACTCTAGTTCTGCCAGCTTCTTCTGCCAGGGGCCCAGGGACTGGATATGGCACCACTTGGCAAGTCAGGGGGGTCTCAGCAAGAGAGCTTAGGTGCTGGCAGATTATGTCTTTGATGTCCCTGAGACTTCTTAACAGGAAGCAAGCTCAGTCCTTGGAGAAACTTCACAAGCAGGACACACAGCAAAGTCCAGTGTTTGTCCTCTTGAAGGCAGAAGCAGCGACTGCAGGTCAACCCAGCAAACCACACACAGCAAAGGAACAACTATTCAGCTCTTCTCCTTGGCAGAGTTTCCTCTTTATCCAGAAGTGTTCTAAAAATCTGAGGCTTTGGGTCAGCTACTCATTTCTGCCTATGAAGTAGGTAAACTTCAAAGGAATGTCTCTGTTGGTCACAAGATGCTGCCTTTCCCAGGCCTGGCCCTAGACACGCTCCAGGGGATTGGAGACTGCATTGTGTGAGGACAGATACACATCGTTCAGGTGCAGGTGTCAGCTCGCTCCTCCCCACTCTAACCCAGGAGATTCATCGGGGTATTCTGGACACAACCCTGCTCCCTCAAGGTCACTGTCTAGGGGCAATTCACAAACAGCTCAACTATCAATCTGACCCAGACATGGATTCCACAGGCAGGGAGAGGCACAGAAAATGCCCACTTTCTAAAAGAGACATTTTCAAACACACAATCTAAAAACCATCTCTACCGAAGGATGTATTTTTAAATTGTGAGTTCAGAGACCCCTAACTCCACATCTCTATCTTCTCCCAATGGGGAAACTATAGTTAAAGGATGTTTAAAGGCAGCCCCCATGTTAACCTATGAGAGAGATAGGCCTTGCTATAGTGAAAACCGAATTTGGCAGCATTTTACTATCAGGACATGTACAAACACACTCGTACCTGTCCTACCTTTTAAAGAAACTGCACCCTGCCCATGGGGCTACCTAGACCCTACCTTAGGGGTGATCTACATGTAGCAAAAGGGAAGGTTTAGGCCTGGCAAGTGGGCACACTTGCCAGGTCGAATTGGCAGTATAAAACAGCACATACAGACACTGCAGTGGCAGGTTTGAGACATGTTTACAGGGCTACACTCAGTGCTGTAGGCCCACTATTAGCATTTGATTTACAGGCCCTGGGCACCTCTAATTCACTTTACTATGTACCTACTAGTAAATCAAATATTCCAATTGTGGGTAAACCAATCATCAATACAATTTAGACAGAGAACATTTGCACTTTAGCACTGTTAGCAGTAGTAAAGTGCCTAGAGTCCAAAAACCAACAACATCTGGTCAGACGAAATAGGGGGAAGAGGCAAAATGTTTTGGGGATAACCCTGCAAAAAGGGCCAAGACCAACAAGGGGACCAAGAGGGGCCTCCGTGGTGCCAAACTTCAAAATATTCATCAACTTTTACCACAATGTGGCTGGGGTCCTGTGGCATCGCAACAAAAATTCTGGGTCCTGGGCTGCATTTCTTATTTATGGAAAGGCGGCTTGTGACCCCCTCCCAGAACCATTCTAGGTCCTGGGACCAATTTATTGAAATGGGGGGTGCACCACCCCCTCCCTGAGCAGTATTCAGCACTGGGGACCCAAAACCCCAGGCCCAGTGTATTTATTAAAGGGCGGCGTGTGGCCCCCAACCCTTTGAAACCCTGGGACCACAACCTCTGGGGCCATCCCTTTTCAAAAAAGCAAGAGAGGCCACATGGACCCCCACCATGAGGCTTAAAGCTCCCAGACCCTCTGACCTGGGCCCAGCTCATGTGTTGTGTCCCAGGTACCCAACCCCATGAACACTATGGTTTCCCTACCCCACAGGCTTGAGCAGGGAAACTGGTGTTTGCTCCCACACAGGAGTATTTTTAAATCTTCCACCAAGAGGAAGCAACACAAAGGCCCTCATTACAAGTTTGACGGTCAGACCGCTGGACTACTATGGTGGCAGACTTTCCAATGGCACCAGGCTGATGGTCCCATAACTCACAGATTATGAGTTCCACATGGGGACTGTGTGACTGGTGGGTGGAGGCAGTGTAATGGAGCTACTGCCACCCATGCTTCCTTACCTGTCGGCATGATAGGCAGACTGTGGCCGTGCACCACGTCGTGCATGGGATCCAGTGCATCCCTGAACCCCAAATTATTTGGGCGCTCACATGGGCTTCCACCTCACCCTCCATGTTGCTATACCCCTAGGGGCCCCCCATTTGGTGCCCCTTACCTGCCTGTCCACCAAGCTTTCCATGGCAGTGGGATCGCTACTGAAAGCTTGGAAGTCATGCAGGTTGTAATGGCCATGGCGGTCCCAGTGCTGGGATCTCCAACATTGGCCGCCACGGTCAAGATCACCACATTCCCCACCTCACTGACTATAGCAGTGACGGCTGTCCGCGGGCGCTCCTCTGGTGGTCCGACTGCCAAATTTGTACTCTTGCGGTCCGATCACCAAAGTTGTGGTGATGGGACTGCCACCGCTACCATGGTGATCCACGGACTGCCACACTCACAATGAGGCCCAAAGTCAGCTCCTGTGAGCAGGGAGCAGACTTATATTCTGTTTCCCTGCCAGCACCGATGTGAGCAAGGAAACAGAATAAGATATCGCTACCACCAAGAGGGAGCAGCATAAATAGCTGCTCCCCCCAGGAGTGAGGAATGCTGCCTTCAGCACCAAGCAGGGAACTGGCAAGGGCCACGGGACATTGGGACTCTCCCTTTGCCACCAACGCATTGTTTTTGGGTGGTCCCGGTGGGCAGAGGGCCACTCATCTATTTAAGGGTATGTCCTGGAGAATAGGGTCCCTGGAGCCGTGATAGGCCCCCTCCCCTTTCCTTTGAAAGATCAGAGAGAACAGTCTATGGTTCCCCCTTTTATTTGCTGATGAGTATGCAAAAGCGCCAAATCGCCAACAAGCTCTGCCCCTTTTAATTCACCCCTTCCACATTAGTAGTATGCAAAGAAGTTCCTGCCATTTACCAGCTCATCTTACTAAAGAGACCCGAGCAAAACTCCCTTCAATTTTGAGGGGGCAGATCCTTGACGCAGAGCAATATGAGGACATCATTGTTTTGTGGGGATTCAACTCTTTGTCTGTACCCTTGAGCACAAACTCATCTGTAGTGACTGTACAATACAAATGGGTCCTTTCTTGTTATCTCCTGGTTTGAGAGCAGAATGCATGGGCCTCCTTTTTAATTACTGTTGAGTATGCCAGTGTGCAAAATCACCTACAAGCTCTGCTTGTTTGGCCCTGCCATTTTATTTTAGTTGCATGCAATGGTGTTCCAGCCATTTTTCTGGCTAATGTACAACTCAACTTACCAAAGTGACCCAAGTGCATTTCCAATTATTTTGATGTCATGTTCTCCATGCAGAGGGAAAAGAGGCTATCTCCACCAAACAAAGAAGCACCAACTTCATCTAATTAGGAGGAATTTCCCTTGTTTGGCGATGAGACAAAAATAATAATTTACTCATCACCCAGATGAATCTTCAATTCCTCCTCAACATTCCACCCATGTGGGTTCTTCATTTCAAAATCAATAATGTCTTTGGACTCTATACGTCTGAGGGCCAGAACTCTATTACCACCTCTGATCTCTTTCAGTGTTTGGACAATAAAATCACAGAGCAGCTAGTTTCTATCACTGAAATGTTTCTCAGCAAAGTGTCTTGCCATAGGGTTTTAGGATCTTAATGATCAAATTGCACACATTTGCTCCAGAATCCTCTTCTTGTCAGGGTGTAGTGTGCTTCCCACACATATATTTTTGCATGAACACTCTTAAACATAGACAAACAATTGCAAGTAAAAGTGAGAAATTTGGTTATAGTCTTGGTTCCCTGGCCATAAGGTACTGCATTTGCTATGTTTACAGTCTTTACACTACCTGCAAGACAAAAACCCCATCAGGCCTCTTAAGTTCTGCGGGTAATGTCTCTATGGACTATAATATCTTTCAAAGATCTACTCTTCTGGTATGTAATACACTGGGCATGATCAAAAGTAGGACCTACTGCTTGATCACTGGAAAGAATCTGCAGTTCTTCTTCGAATTTTCTGAACTTCTCTATACTGGCTGTTAAAGGTAATTATTAATCTAGTGGGTGCCCTCTCTGCCTTTGTTTTTAACCCTGTCAAACAGCTCTCTTGTGTACCCATGAAGGATAGCCTCTAGCCCAGAATCTAGGGAGCAGTATTTCTTGTTTTTTAAAGAAAGCTGTATTGGAGCTACAGTTTCCCTTGACTCTCAATAATCCCCAATAGGTGACACTCTATTACAGAGCTGAATACATTTTAAATAAAAACACCAATCACATATAACTAGAAAACAAAATCTTAAATTATAAATCATAAATAATACACATTTATTCTGATTAATGTAATTGTACAATGTTTCAAAAATGTTTTAAACAAATTGAAAAGTAAAATGGAAAAAAAAATCCAACTATTTATTAGCAATGACGTAATTTTCAACATATTAAAATATCTATACAAATATTTAAAATTGTAAAAATTTATGAAAACAAACATAAGATTAAACATGTTTAATTAAACTAAATTTGCAAACATTTCAAAATTTTTATTTTACACATAGACATTTTTAATTTGTACCAAAATCTCTAAAATTATTTTTATATTTACAATTACATATATATTTTTTAGAATGAATAACATTTATGGGTACATTCAAAATAGTTATGAAATATTATTTAGAAGACTTAAAATGTATCAAAATTAATTTATACATTTACAAATATTATTCTGCATACCACTAAAGTAATTAAAGTTTCATTTAAAGATATATTCACTTCTTAAAATTCTCATCACCTTTAGCCCCTAAAAAGTAAGCATCCTGTTTATAAAAAAACATATATGTCTATTTTATTTGTATTCTGTCATGCAGCTAAAAGTACATATTTAAATAAGATTATAATTAATAAAATATACTACTAAGCACACAAATAAAAAACAGTATACATATTAAATGAAGCCCACTATTACAAAATACATACAAAATAGCTCTTAAAATTATGTTATATAAAATGATATTATCTAAATTGCCATTTTTACAGCAATATTCTAAACAACATTAAAAAATAATATTACCTTTGATATTCCTGTCAACGATATTTTGGACTCCCTGATATTATTGACACAATATGTTTGTAACATGATATTGATACTTTGTATTCACTATTTTTTCCAACCCCCTAATTTGATTTGGCCCTTCAGTAGAAGATAGATGTAGTCTTGAACTTAAGATTCTACATAAAGATGCTTCCTAGGAAGATTTTTCAACAAACCCATTCCTCTTGAGTATACACACATAATGGACCCTGAAGACTGTTTTATCTGCACCTATCTGCCCGCTTTAGCAGCTGAGGGCATTACCTATCATCATATGCCCCTTAATTATGGCAAGTGCTTTAGCATGCTGCTTATGCTATTATATCATCAAGGTCACTTTGAGCATTACTATTCAAATTATGATTTACTCCTGTCAGAAATTCCCATGTATAAACACTCTAACCCCCATGCACATTAAGAGTGGGCAGAACGTGCAAAGTTTCACTTCACAGATTTCTGCGGAGTTATATAAAAACTCAGTAAGACTCCTCAGAGTTCTGCCAAGAGGTGGAAAATATGCATGTTGTGCTGCTCGCACTGCAAATTAGCACCAGTTAGAGCTAGCAGTGCTGAAAAATAAGCACAAATGGCACCATACAGTGCACATGTTCACATGGCCATTCAAGTTGATTTTGCTGCAGCTCGAGTTGAAAATCAACTTGAACAACAACAAATTCACTTGAGAAGCAGCCCTAAGACTGCAACCCTCTGTGCTAGAAAATGGCGCTTGTGGATGCCAAATCTCATTCGTTGCTCCCATTCTGAAGCCTAGCAGTGAAAAATTCCACTGCATGGCACTTGTTGGAATTTGGCCAAATCTCTGCATTACATGAGTAAGACAAAGCCAACAAATTTTACCAATTTCACGGGTTGAATGAATCATGCGGCCCACTCCTAAATCTAATGCTAAGGAAATAGAGGCAATTTTGTATTTCTTTAGATCCATGACTAAACTAGATGCTGCTCAAGCTCACTGATGTGGCTTGACTTGCTTAATGAATTTAATTGAGAAGCAATTTATCAATTGTTTGGAAGACAAAAAGAGTAATGACATATCATAGAACAATAAAACAGTGGACATTATGAATGTTTTAGGGAAGAAAAAGATGGAGACGTTTAAGCAACACCAAGGGAAGTTGTGTATTTGTAGGAAGGAAGATAAGGTTCATAACTAATTTACGAGAGTGAGTCAGTATGAATATACATTTGAGGTTTTAGTTAATAATTATCAAAAGCTAGCAGGGAAGGATCATGTTATTTCTGGGTGTATTATGTCTGTGGACAACAAGCTTATTTTAAGCTGCATGCTAATTGAGCAGGCACAACCAATTTAGCTGTAGTTTTCCCTTACATTTATCATGTAGGTAGATTAGATGCTCAAGAGTTTAGATTACCTGCTAGAACTGAGCGTAGTAGTGCATCATAAACAGTAAGCACCATCTGTGGAGATATGATTCCTTCTGTATGGCAATGTTTTAAATGATCTGGAGGCTAGAAAGCTTTTTCCCTTAGTGGATAGACATCTAACTCACACAGCTGGTTCTTTACTGCCCACTGATACTGAATTGACAGCTATTAGGTCTATGGTTCTACAGAACTGGCTTGCCTTAGACATTTCTCCTGCAAAAAAGGGCAAAGTCTGCAAGATGTTGAAGGTTCAACCATGTTGTAAACATATACCTAATATTAGTAAAGTGATAAGAGGGTATGTGATGAACATGACTGGACTAGAAGCTGAGTTGAAAAAATTATAAGTGACAGGTGCTTGGGAAGCAGTTAAAAATACATTTCTTGCAATAGACAGTTGATTGGCAGTATTGCTAATGGATTTTAGGTGCTATATTAAGGTCTGTTGTGACTATTAGCATATGATTTATTTGTATATTTGCTATATTTAAGGACGTATTATGTGCATGAGATTAAAGAAAGTGATAGTTGAAGGAAAAGGAAAGAGCGGTGAAGTTAAAACAGAAGCGAAGCAATGTAAAGCTGCTGATGAGATTAAAGAACTGGAAACAGTAGGACGTAGGATGTTGAAGACAACAAAATGTTGAAATGGTCTCAAAAGGTTGGTTTATTCTGTGTGATGACACCCATACTTAAACATCAGCATCCTTTTTAGGCAGAAAATAGAGAAAGGCACAGGGACGGGTGCACTACAGAGGCTCGGGGCGGTGCAAAAACACCTCAGTAGACCAACAGACCCGACACAAATACTACCAGTGGGATTCTCTACTGACTAGAGAGAAGATTTAAATACTATTCCCATTTCAAATTTGTCCAATCACGTGTTGCCCTCGTTGGAGATCTCATTTTTCAGTTGAGAATGTCCTTTGTCCCTGTCGAGTCCATCAACTCTCTAAACTGGAGCAGTGTAATTTGGTGCTCCACTAATTTATGTGTAGTAATATATTAATCTGTATGCATGTTATTAATAAACGTATTGTTGTTGTTGTATTTACATTTAAGTCACTTAAAAATCCCTTGTTCCCTTTCAATACATGTTTGGCAGAGAGAAGTTCTGGAACCAGGAGGGATCATTTTTGTAGGTTTTCAGGTAGAAATAGCACCTAAAGGCACAAAGTTCCAAACATGGTTATCTGATTTCACTGGACCAGGTCAAATTCAAAAGTTAAGGCTGGCCGCGATAGAGCATTGGTCACATACAGACACCAGGTTTGTCCAGGTGGAAGGTTTACCTTCTGTTAGTCCAGTTCCAGGTGAGAAACACTTGTTTAAGAGGCCGTTGGCACTCTGGCTGCAAGTTTTAGGCCTTGCTCAGAAATTTGTGTCTGGGATGTGGTCATTGTTGGAGGAAAATGTAGTGCAGTCTTTGCAGTCTTTGCCTACGTGAGGGACTCCAGGGAGTGACATTTGGGGTCTGTATCTGAGAAAGTTGTGTTGCCAATTGGATGCCGGTACCTCATTCGCTGCAGTAAAGTCCGCTCATATCACGAAGAGACTAGGGATGGTCCTTTTCAATGCAAAGAGTCAAGAACCTCATATTTTTTTCCTGGAATCCAGTTCTTGCAGTTTTAAAGCTGGAGGAGTACATGCTAACACCAGCCAATTGTCCAGGACCTGGGGTGGACACAGCTTTGGGGTCTGGACTCACTCCAGCAGAGGCCAGCAGAAGGAATCACGCAGGCCCAGTTGCACTGATTAGTTGGGAAATTCCAAGGAAAGACATCTGTAACCGTGCTGCGTCCCTGTAGATAAAACAGGAGGTTAGCTAACTGACCCCTGGAACCACACCTTGGGTCCTGGGTTCAAGACAAGCAGGTCCAGCCTTCTTTCAGGATTTATACAGAAGGGTAGTCCTTCTTCTGAGTCTCCACAGGTGCAGGAGGTTTCTGATCAGAAGTTCTACTTTTATACTCAAGGTCAGAATGTGTATGGGGTCTGATCAGAAGTTCTACTTTTATACTCAAGGTCAGACTGTGTATGGGGTCATAAACTGGTTCTGATCAGTTTTTCCCTTTTCCCTGGTATTTGCTACATTATGTCTTGGGGACAAAGGGCAGGCAGGTCCATACGTGAGCTGCATTTGTCAGTGACAGGGGAGGCTTTGTCAGAAGGGGCTGGATTCAACCTTCAGGCTACTCTTTGGAGCTCAGTGAGGGCTGAGTACAAACCTTCTAGGCCATTCTGCTCCAGAGAGGAACACCCTCCCCAAACCCAATGCTCATTTATGCCCTATGTAGAAGGAATACAGATAACACCAAAGGAGAGTCGTTTGCAGGTATGAGACCCTAGAAATTGGCAGAAAGGCACATTTGATTTAGGCAGAAAAATGCCAACTATCTAAAAAGTGAATTTTCAGGATAGCAATGTAAACTCTCTTTAAAGAGGACTTTACATTACTTTTCAAATGATTGGAAAAAGTATTTCTCTAGCCCTCACCAAATGGTAGTCATCATTTATTAACTTTAACAATGTATCCAAGTTTTAGTCCATAGGAGAGGTAACCTTGCTAAAGTGAAAAATTCTTTTTGGAGTGTTTCACTGTCAGGACACGTAAAACTGAAGTGCACATGTCCTACTTGTTAACTATGCACTGTGCCATATGAACCTCTAGGGTCTACCTTAGGGGTGACTTATAAGTATGAAAAATGAAGGTTAAGGCCAAGAAAAAGATATATTTTTGCCATAGAGACCTATTGTCACTTGATTTGGCTTCATTTTAGAATATGTATAATTTTTTCCTCAAAACTTTTGTATCACTGACTGACTTACACACATAATGGTAGGTATTTCAACAATATGGTTGATGACAATCCCTTTGATCACTCCTTTGTATTATTGGTCCTAACTAAAAACGTCCTCACTTTTGCCCATCAATACTATTTTCAGATCAAAAGCACATCAATGGGAGCCATTTTTTCTCCAACCTTTTCCATTCTTTTTTATGGATAATTTTGAAAAAGGAAGGTTTAGGCCCAGCAAAAGATTTGTTTTTGCTATAGAGACCTATTGTCACTTGATTTGGCTTCATTTTAGAATCCATTAGACAATATGTATATTTTTTTCATCAAAACCTTTGTATCACTGACTGACTTACATACATATTGGTAGGTATTTCAACAATATGGTTGATGACAATCCCTTTGATCACTCCTTTGCATTATAGGTCACTCTAAATATAGAATCCCTATAGAGTAATAGTCCCCAAGAGGGAGGGATTCAAGAGATCCAAGATCTGCTTGATACAAAGCAACTTCCCCAACAGATGCCATCAATTGGAGCCATTTTTGCTCCCACCTTTTTCATTCTTTTTATGGATAATTTTGAATCAAATACCATCTTTTCTTTGACTAATCCCTTCAGACAATACACATCATGTCAGGAATTATACAGAGGTGATATTTTTTGATCTGGCAAAGTCCGCAGATGCTCCTGGTGTGCTTTTCAATTGTGAATCAATAACAATTGTAATTAATTGTATTTTACCATGCGTTATGACAACTTAGAGATTATTTTTTTAGACCTTGCAGTCAGGGTTGAAAATGTTTTTTTTTATATGCTACTTTGTACAGGAAACACACAGAGTGATATATTCTGCTCTTATATTCGAATTGTCATCCCAGATCACTTAGAGACATTGTATGGACAATTTCTCACAATCAAGCGTAACTGAAAATTTTAGACAGACCTCTTTAAAGAAGCAGCTCACTTATGCCAAAAACTCCTACAGAGGAGTCACCCTCGATGTCTTGCCACCGTCCATGGAAAGAACATGGTACTACCCCAGAGATGAACTTCTAATACCCTATGCAAAAAACCCAACAGGTGGATCTTCTGTGTCACCACTTTATCACATACTTCCCACACAGCTACTAAATGCATTAGAAAAAAATGTAAGATATTGTCTCTAGAGGACCTGAACCTGGACCATCCTATGTTTGCTTTAAAAAAAGGCAAATATCTCAAAGATGTGATGTGGGCAGCCCCCCATGTATCAGGACCCCAAAAACCTTAGAGATGTTTGGTGTCTGACACCACTCATAGGCCACTTCATAGGGAGCCAATGCGTTGTGTGTCATCCCACAAAAGGCCATTGTGGCCTGTGTCATCAAACATTGGAAACTCTTTCCTGTAAATCAGAGTAGCATTGAAGCAGTTTTTAATAGCAGTACAAACATATCCTTTGTGGAGTCTTTTGTCATTGAAGCCTTCTCCACATAGGGCAGACTAGCAATAGAAGCCACCTACGCATTTACCAACATAGCAGTAGGTCTGGTTCAGGGTCCCCAGTGTTCCATTGGTCACATACTTTCATAAAAAAATAAACATATGAAGAATGACCTCAAATGGCAAGTCATTGCAGTGATTTCCAATCTGCAAGATCCGGGGTTTCAAGACTTCTAAATAAATAGGACTTTAAGTGGTGTTTATCCTGTATCACTGTAAATAATCTATTGAACAGTGTGGCTGAAGTGCACTCCCTGAGATAACCTTGAAATATATTACTTCATCTTATGAACCTTGACACTTTTATGCTTTCTTTAATAAGCTGGATCATCTTTGGCAGGGACAACCTTTGTAATTATTGTTTATTTATTTCTCTAATAGAAATTATGCGCATACCATCTGTACTTTATGAGAATTTATTTTCCCATTTTTCTAATGCTATTCTTTCTTTGTCTCCCAGGCCGTTTATGCGCAACTTCTGGCGACAGACTGCTCCAATATGGGTGTTGTGATTGCCTAGCCCTGATTACTTTTAGAGTACTAACGGAATTGTGTGCATATCTTTGTTATTCTACAACAGTAAGACACCTTCACCCAGTTTCCTTTAAGACATTTCTTCCTAGTCCTCAACAGCAGCAGCAGGGCTCCCACCAGCGTCCTTTAGACTCCAGTAGAGACATCCTGTCACTCCATTCCAAAGCACAGACACTTTCCGCTTCTGTACAAAGCCTGCATAGGGCTGCCATTCTAAATTGAGTACTTTTCTAACGTATTCTTTCTGTTCCCCATTGGGGTTCACTCATAAATATAGTTGTTCTTTAACTGCTGAACGTTATTATTTTGGATGCCTTACTTCTGAACTTTGTTGACCTTTACATTTTGGCAACTTTGCATGTTTTTTTATTAGTATGACCACTGTTAGACCTGACAGCCTTAGGGTGGTCACCCCTAACTTTTTGCCTGCCTCCCTCCACTTTTTGGACACTGTTTTTGCTGGCTTTTAGACTCTGCGCACTTTACCACTGCTAACCAGTGCTAAAGTGCATATGCTCTCTCCCTTAAAACATGGTAACCTTGAATCATACCTGATTGGACTATTAATTTACTTATAAGTCCCTAGTAATGTGCTCTCTATGTGCATAGGGCCGGTAGATTAAATGCTACTAGTGGGCCTGCAGCACTGGTTGTGCCACCCACTTAAGTAGCCCCCTTTCCTTGTCTCAGGCCTGCCCTTGCAAGGCCTGTGTGTGCAGTTTCACTGTCACCTCGACTTGGCATTTAAAAGTACTTGCCAAGCCTAAACCTCCCCTTTCTCCACATATAAGTCACCTCTAATGTGTGCCCTAGGTAACCCCTAGAGCAGGGTGCTGTGTGGGTGAAAGGCAGGACATGTACCTGTGTAGTTTACATGTCCTGGTAGTGTAAAACTCCTAAATTCGTTTTTGCACTACTGTGTGGCCTGCTCCCTTCATAGGCTAACATTGGGGCTGCCCTCATACAGTATTGAAGTGGTAGCTGCTGATCTGAAAGGAGTAGGAAGGTCATATTTAGTATGGCCAGAATGGTAATATAAAATCCTGCTGACTGGTGAAGTTGGATTTAATATTACTATTCTAGAAATGCCACTTTTAGAAAGTGAGCATTTCTTTGCACTTAAATCTTTCTGTGCCTTACAATCCACGTCTTGCTGGGCTTAGTTGACAGCTCCTTGTGCATTCACTCAGACATACCCCAAACACAGGGTACTCAGCCTCACTTGCATACATCTGCATTTTGAATGGGTCTTCCTGGGCTGGGAGGGTGGAGGGCCTGCTCTCACACAAAGGACTGCGACACCCCCTACTGGGACCCTGGCAGACAGGATTGAACTGAAAGGGGACCTGGTGCACTTCTTAGCCACTCTTTGAAGTCTCCACCACTTCAAAGGCACATTTGGGTATAAAACAGGGCCTCTGCCCTACCTCATCAGACACTTGCTGGAGAAGAAAGCTGAACCAGAAACTACATCCTGCCAAGAAGAACTGCCTGGCTGCTCAAAGGACTCACCTGTCTGCTTTCTACAAAGGACTGCTGCCTTGCTGTTGCCCTGCTGCCTTGCTGAACTCTTGTCTGGCTGTGAAAGTGCTCTCCAAGGGCTTGGATAGAGCTTGCCTCCTGTTCCCTGAAGTCTCAGGACCAAAAAGACTTCTCTTTTTCACTTGGACGCTCCGTGCGTGGAAAATTTCAACGCACAGCTTGTTCCGCAGCGAGAAAAACGCCGCACACCGACGCTGATCGACGCGACGCCTTCGGAACGACCGGAACTTCGACGCACGGCTTCGCAGGGACAATGCCGCCTGACCTCTAGAGGAGAAATCAACGCGACGCCTGCCGTGAGATCGGAATTTCGACGCGCAGCCCCGCAGAAAGACGTGCAGCCGGAAAACAAGCAGGAAAATCCACGCACAGACCCGGGACATCTGGTAATCCCCGTGATCCACAGAAAGAGACTGTCCGTGCGCCGGAAAACAACACACGACTTCCCCGCGTGAAAAATAACGACGCAAGTCCGTGTGTGCTGGGGAGAAATCGACGCACACACCCTTTTTCCATGTATCTCTTCTTCTATGGCCCTCTGAGGAGATTTTCCACTCCAAACCAGGTACTTTGTGCTTGAAAGAGACTTTGTTTGCTTTTTAAAGACTTAAGACTCTGTATATCACTTTCCAGTGATATCTCTACAAATTCACATTGCAACTTTATTCGTTTTGACCTACATTTATCCTGATAAATATTATATATTTTTCTAAACACTGTGTGGTGTATTTTTGTGGTGCTATATGGTGGTATTGTATGATTTATTGCACAAATACTTTACACATTGCCTTCTAAGTTAAGCCTGACTGCTCGTGCCAAGCTACCAGAGGGTGGGCACAGGATAATCTTGGATTGTGTGTGACTTACCCTGACTAGAGTGAGGGCTTTTGCTTGGACAGGGGATAACCTGACTGCCAACCAAAAACCCCATTTCTAACATTGGTGATCAGCGGTGAGGATAGGACTTGTATTTGTGCAGTGACATACAGTAGCTAAGTATTTCACTACCTACCCACAGTTGAAGGTCAACTTGATTTTTATCTCTTTTTGCAAATTCGTTTTTTTCCTGACAATTTTCAAAAACTAAATCCTCACTCAACATGTCTCTGACTGGGTCTCAGATAGGAGACTTTGACCTAGTCCTGTTGGATACATATACGGTCAAACAACTAAAAGGATTCTGCAGGGCAATGAGGGTACCCACCCAAGGGGCCTCCAAAAAGGAGGACTTTCAAGTGGCGCTGAGGGCCTGGGCAGAAGCCCATTTAGAAGAGGATGATGAGGAAGAGGAGCCAGAAAATGGCCCCTCAGAGGATTTGCCACTATCTGTGGATGGTGTTACCACTGCAATTGTGCCCCCTTCCAGACCAGGGAGCAGTGTTTCTGTGCAAAGCCTGACCGCAGAGGAAAGGAGAGAGGAAAGGGAGTTACAATTGCAAATGGCAAAACTGAATATTGAGGCTCAACAGGAGGAAAGAAGGGCAGAGAGAGAAGCCAAGCAAGCTGAGGCTGAAAGAGCAGCCAAACAGATTGAAGCTGAAAAAGCTGAAGCTGCAGCTGAGAGAGCCTTGGCTGAAAATAAACTGTTATTGGCTCATGAACTGAGTCTCAAGGAGCTGGATCTCAAGGCAAAGCAGTCTGAATCCAGCAATAATGATGGCAGCATACTGACCGGACCTGCTGGAGAAAAGAAGGTTCGTATACCCAAAAATGTGGTGCCCAGTTTTGTGGTGGGAGATGACATAGATAAATGGTTAGCTGCTTATGAAGTTGCACTAAGGGCTCATGAGGTTCCTGAAGGGCAATGGGGGGTAGCTATGTGGGGTTATGTACCGCCATTGGGGAGGGACACACTTCTCACATTGGATCAACCTGATCAAAACACATACCCACTTCAGAAAGCCACTTTACTTGCCAAGTTTGGGCTGACCCCTGAGGGATACCGTCAGAGGTTCAGGGACAGCACCAAACAAACCACACAAACATGGGTAGATTTCTTTGACTTCTCCAGTAAGGCACTGAATGGATGGGTGCGGGGCAACAAAGTAGATGATTATAAAGGTTTATATGACTTGATTCTGAGAGAGCATATGCTTAATACTACTTATACAGAGTTGCGCCAGCACTTAGTGGATAGTAAGCTGACTGATCCCAGGAAGCTTGCTGAGGAGGCAGACCTCTGGGTTAGCACCAGAGTGTCCAAGAAGGTACCTGGGGGGGACACCCACAAAGGTGGTCAGGGTTTCCAACAGAAGAAAGAGGGGGGAGATAAACTTACAGATAAGGAACTTTCCAAAGGCCCCCAAAAGAATTCCCAGGGAGGGGGTGGAAACCCTTCCTTTTCCAGATTTGGGAAAAAGCCAGGGACATATGATAGGTCAGGAAAATCCAACCCCAAATGCATGGAGTGTTACCAGTATGGTCACTATAAAGGCGACCCCCAGTGCTCCAAGAGAGCACCGTCCACTACCAGACAGACACCTGGGTTGACTAGTGTAGCGCTCGGGGGGGAGATGGACCCAGATAGCTTTGGGGAACAGGTAGAGATTTCCCTAGTGTCCCTGGGAGAAGGAGAAATGGTTCCCAAAGCCCACATGCCCCAAAATACTTCCAAGTACAGGCAGTGGGTCACCATTGATGGGCAGAAGGTGGAGGTTCTGCGTGACACAGGAGCCAGTATGACTACTATCAAGAGTCAGCTGGTGTCAACAGAGCAGATAGTCCCTAATACATTCCACCAGGTCATAGTCGCTGACAATCGTGAGAGTCACCTACCAGTGGCTCTGGTTCCCTTTGAGTGGGGGGGGTCTCTGGTACTCTGAAAGTAGCTGTGAGTCCTGCCATGCCTGTAGATTGTCTGTTAGGCAATGATCTTGAGCATACTGCTTGGAAAGAAGTGGAGCTCAGGTCTCACCTGGAGATGTTAGGGTTACCTGAGTGGGTCTGCATGACCACACGGTCCATGGCTGACCGAAAGGGAAGTCAAGGGCGTCTGGAGCCTGGAACAATGGCCCAGAGAGCTGCCAAGAGGAGGGGCAAGGGGCAAGGGAAACCGGCTCCAGAAGTTCCCGCAGTGGCTGACGGGGCTCCTGAGGAGGAGGCTCTCGAGCCAACTGGGGAAGACATTGCCACCCTAGGTGACTTACCTGAGCTTGCTGGCTGGCAAGTTCAGGGTGGACCCACCAGGGAGGAATTCTGCAAGGCGCAGAAAGAATGTCCCACTCTGGAAGGTCTGAGGAAACAAGCCTCAGACCAGGCAGCAGGTGAAGCCTCTGGCGATCACCACATATATTGGGAGAATGATCTCCTCTACAGTGAGCCTAAGGTTCCGGCCTTTGGGGCAGCGCGTACGCTGGTGGTCCCCCAGTGTTACCGAACCTTCCTACTGGGTCTGGAATTTGGAATTGTTGGAATTTGGCCAAATCTCTGCATTACATGAGTAAGACAGAGCCAACAAATTTTACCAATTCCACGGGTCGAATGAATCATGCGGCCCACTCCTAAATCTAATGCTAAGGAAATAGAGGCAATTTTGTATTTCTTTAGATCCATGACTAAACTAGATGCTGCTTACCATAGGAGAGGTAACCTTGCTAAAGTGAAAAATTATTTTTGGAGTGTTTCACTGTCAGGACACGTAAAACTGAAGTGCACATGTCCTACTTGTTAACTATGCACTGTGCCATATGAACCTCTAGGGTCTACCTTAGGGGTGACTTATAAGTATGAAAAATGAAGGTTAAGGCCCAGAAAAAGATATATTTTCGCCATAGAGACCTATTGTCACTTGATTTGGCTTCATTTTAGAATATGTATATTTTTTTCATCAAAACTTTTGTATCACTGACTGACTTACACACATAATGGTAGGTATTTCAACAATATGGTTGATGACAATCCCTTTGATCACTCCTTTGTATTATTGGTCACTCTAATAATAGAATCCCTGTAGAGTAATATCCCCCAAGAGGGAGGGATTCAAGTGATCCAAGATCTGCTGGATACAAAGCAACTTCCCCAACACATGCCAACAAGGTTTATAATCTATGTTTATGTTGGCCCTAACTAAAAACGTCCTCACTTTTGCCCATCAATACTATTTTCAGATCAAAAGCACATCAATGGGAGCCATTTTTGCTCCAACCTTTTCCATTCTTTTTTATGGATAATTTTTAAAAAGGAAGGTTTAGGCCCAGCAAAAGATTTGTTTTTGCTATAGGGACCTATTGTCACTTGATTTGGCTTCATTTTAGAATCCATCAGACAATATGTATATTTTTTTTCATCAAAACCTTTGTATCACTGACTGACTTACATACATATTGGTAGGTATTTCAACAATATGGTTGATGACAATCTCTTTGATCACTCCTTTGCATTATAGGTCACTCTAAATATAGAATCCCTATAGAGTAATAGTCCCCAAGAGGGAGGGATTCAAGAGATCCAAGATCTGCTTGATACAAAGCAACTTCCCCAACAGATGCCATCAATTGGAGCCATTTTTGCTCCCACCTTTTTCATTCTTTTTATGGATAATTGTGAATCAAATACCATCTTTTCTTTGACTAATCCCTTCAGACAATACACATCATGTCAGGAATTATACATAGGTGATATTTTTTGATCTGACAAGGTCCGCAGATGCTCCTGGTGTGCATTTCAATGGTGAATCAATAACAATTGTAATTAATTGTATTTTACCATGCGTTATGACAACTTAGAGATTATTTTTTTAGACCTTGCAGTCAGGGTTGAAAATGTTTTTTTTTATATGCTACTTTGTACAGGAAACACACAGAGTGATATATTCTGCTCTTAAATTCGAATTGTCATCCCAGATCACTTAGAGACATTGTATGGACAATTTCTCACGATCAAGCGTAACTGAAAATTTTAGATAGACCTCTTTAAAGAAGCAGCTCACTTATGCCAAAAACTCCTACAGAGGAGTCACCCTCGATGTCTTGCCACCGTCCATGGAAAGAACATGGTACTACCCCAGAGATGAACTTCTAATACCCTATGCAAAAAACCCAACAGGTGGATCTTCTGTGTCACCACTTTATCACCTACTTCCCACACAGCTACTAAATGCATTAGAAAAAAATGTAAGATATTCTCTCTAGAGGACCTGAACCTGGACCATCCTATGTTTGCTTTATAAAAAGGCAAATATCTCAAAGATGTCTTGTGGGCAGCCCCCCATGTATCAGGACCCCAAAAACCTTAGAGATGCTTGGTGTCTGACACCACTCATAGGCCACTTCATAGGGAGCCAATGCGTTGTGTGTCATCTCACAAAAGGCCCTTGTGGCCTGTGTCATCAAACATTGGAAACTCTTTCCTGTAAATCAGAGTAGCATTGAAGCAGGTTTTAATAGCAGTACAAACGTATCCTTTGTGGAGTCTTTTGCCATTGAAGCCTTCTCCACATCGGGCAGACTAGCAATATAAGCCACCTACGCATTTACCAACATAGCAGTAGGTCTGGTTCAGGGTCCCCAGTGTTCCATTGGTCGCATACTTTCATAAAAAAATAAACATATGAAGAATGACCTTAAATGGCAAGTCATTGCAGTGATTTCCAATCTGCGAGATCCGGGGTTTCAAGACTTCTTAATAAATAGGACTTTAAGTGGTGTTTATCCTGTATCACTGTAAATAATCTATTGAACAGTGTGGCAGAAGTGCACTCCCTGAGATAACCTTGAAATATATTACTTCATCTTATGAACCTTGACACTTTTATGCTTTCTTTAATAAGCTGGATCATCTTTGGCGGGGACAACCTTTGTAATTATTGTTTATTTATTTCTCTAATAGAAATTATGCACATACCATCTGTACTTTATGAGAATTTATTTTCCCATTTTTCTAATGCTATTCTTTCTTTGTCTCCCAGGCCGTTTATGCGCAACTTCTGGCGACAGACTGCTCCAATATGGGTGTTGTGATTGCCTAGCCCTGATTACTTTTAGAGTACTAACGGAATTGTGTGCATATCTTTGTTATTCTACAACAGTAAGACACCTTCACCCAGTTTCCTTTAAGACATTTCTTCCTAGTCCTCAACAGCAGCAGCAGGGCTCCCACCAGCATCCTTTAGACTCCAGTAGAGACATCCTGTCACTCCATTCCAAAGCACAGACACTTTCCGCTTCTGTACAAAGCCTGCATAGGGCTGCCATTCTAAATTGAGTACTTTTCTAACGTATTCTTTCTGTTCCCCATTGGGGTTCACTCATAAATATAGTTGTTCTTTAACTGCTGAACGTTATTATTTTGGATGCCTTACTTCTGAACTTTGTTGACCTTTACATTTTGGCAACTTTGCATGTTTTTTTATTAGTATGACCACTGTTAGACCTGACAGCCTTAGGGTGGTCACCCCTAACTTTTTGCCTGCCTCCCTCCACTTTTTGGACACTGTTTTTGCTGGCTTTTAGACTCTGCGCACTTTACCACTGCTAACCAGTGCTAAAGTGCATATGCTCTCTCCCTTAAAACATGGTAACCTTGAATCATACCTGATTGGACTATTAATTTACTTATAAGTCCCTAGTAATGTGCTCTCTATGTGCATAGGGCCGGTAGATTAAATGCTACTAGTGGGCCTGCAGCACTGGTTGTGCCACCCACTTAAGTAGCCCCCTTTCCTTGTCTCAGGCCTGCCCTTGCAAGGCCTGTGTGTGCAGTTTCACTGTCACCTCGACTTGGCATTTAAAAGTACTTGCCAAGCCTAAACCTCCCCTTTCTCCACATATAAGTCACCTCTAATGTGTGCCCTAGGTAACCCCTAGAGCAGGGTGCTGTGTGGGTGAAAGGCAGGACATGTACCTGTGTAGTTTACATGTCCTGGTAGTGTAAAACTCCTAAATTCGTTTTTGCACTACTGTGTGGCCTGCTCCCTTCATAGGCTAACATTGGGGCTGCCCTCATACAGTATTGAAGTGGTAGCTGCTGATCTGAAAGGAGTAGGAAGGTCATATTTAGTATGGCCAGAATGGTAATATAAAATCCTGCTGACTGGTGAAGTTGGATTTAATATTACTATTCTAGAAATGCCACTTTTAGAAAGTGAGCATTTCTTTGCACTTAAATCTTTCTGTGCCTTACAATCCACGTCTTGCTGGGCTTAGTTGACAGCTCCTTGTGCATTCACTCAGACATACCCCAAACACAGGGTACTCAGCCTCACTTGCATACATCTGCATTTTGAATGGGTCTTCCTGGGCTGGGAGGGTGGAGGGCCTGCTCTCACACAAAGGACTGCGACACCCCCTACTGGGACCCTGGCAGACAGGATTGAACTGAAAGGGGACCTGGTGCACTTCTTAGCCACTCTTTGAAGTCTCCACCACTGCAAAGGCACATTTGGGTATAAAACAGGGCCTCTGCCCTACCTCATCAGACACTTGCTGGAGAAGAAACCTGAACCAGAAACTACATCCTGCCAAGAAGAACTGCCTGGCTGCTCAAAGGACTCACCTGTCTGCTTTCTACAAAGGACTGCTGCCTTGCTGTTGCCCTGCTGCCTTGCTGAACTCTTGTCTGGCTGTGAAAGTGCTCTCCAAGGGCTTGGATAGAGCTTGCCTCCTGTTCCCTGAAGTCTCAGGACCAAAAAGACTTCTCTTTTTCACTTGGACGCTCCGTGCGCGGAAAATTTCAACGCACAGCTTGTTCCGCAGCGAGAAAAACGCCGCACACCGACGCTGATCGACGCGACGCCTTCGGAACGACCGGAACTTCGACGCACGGCTTCGCAGGGACAATGCCGCCCGACCTCTAGAGGAGAAATCAACGCGACGTCTGCCGTGAGATCGGAATTTCGACGCGCAGCCCCGCAGAAAGACGTGCAGCCGGAAAACAAGCAGGAAAATCCACGCACAGACCCGGGACATCTGGTAATCCCCGTGATCCACAGAAAGAGACTGTCCGTGCGCCGGAAAACAACACACGACTTCCCCGCGTGAAAAATAACGACGCAAGTCCGTGTGTGCTGGGGAGAAATCGACGCACACACCCTTTTTCCATGTATCTCTTCTTCTATGGCCCTCTGAGGAGATTTTCCACTCCAAACCAGGTACTTTGTGCTTGAAAGAGACTTTGTTTGCTTTTTAAAGACTTAAGACTCTGTATATCACTTTCCAGTGATATCTCTACAAATTCACATTGCAACTTTATTCGTTTTGACCTACATTTATCCTGATAAATATTATATATTTTTCTAAACACTGTGTGTATTTTTGTGGTGCTATATGGTGGTATTGTATGATTTATTGCACAAATACTTTACACATTGCCTTCTAAGTTAAGCCTGACTGCTCGTGCCAAGCTACCAGAGGGTGGGCACAGGATAATCTTGGATTGTGTGTGACTTACCCTGACTAGAGTGAGGGCTTTTGCTTGGACAGGGGGTAACCTGACTGCCAACCAAAAACCCCATTTCTAACATTGGTGATCAGCGGTGAGGATAGGACTTGTATTTGTGCAGTGACATACAGTAGCTAAGTATTTCACTACCTACCCACAGTTGAAGGTCAACTTGATTTTTATCTCTTTTTGCAAATTCGTTTTTTTCCTGACAATTTTCAAAAACTAAATCCTCACTCAACATGTCTCTGACTGGGTCTCAGATAGGAGACTTTGACCTAGTCCTGTTGGATACATATACGGTCAAACAACTAAAAGGATTCTGCAGGGCAATGAGGGTACCCACCCAAGGGGCCTCCAAAAAGGAGGACTTTCAAGTGGCGCTGAGGGCCTGGGCAGAAGCCCATTTAGAAGAGGATGATGAGGAAGAGGAGCCAGAAAATGGCCCCTCAGAGGATTTGCCACTATCTGTGGATGGTGTTACCACTGCAATTGTGCCCCCTTCCAGACCAGGGAGCAGTGTTTCTGTGCAAAGCCTGACCGCAGAGGAAAGGAGAGAGGAAAGGGAGTTCCAATTGCAAATGGCAAAACTGAATATTGAGGCTCAACAGGAGGAAAGAAGGGCAGAGAGAGAAGCCAAGCAAGCTGAGGCTGAAAGTGCAGCCAAACAGATTGAAGCTGAAAAAGCTGAAGCTGCAGCTGAGAGAGCCTTGGCTGAAAATAAACTGTTATTGGCTCATGAACTGAGTCTCAAGGAGCTGGATCTCAAGGCAAAGCAGTCTGAATCCAGCAATAATGATGGCAGCATACTGACAGGACCTGCTGGAGAAAAGAAGGTTCGTATACCCAAAAATGTGGTGCCCAGTTTTGTGGTGGGAGATGACATAGATAAATGGTTAGCTGCTTATGAAGTTGCACTAAGGGCTCATGAGGTTCCTGAAGGGCAATGGGGGGTAGCTATGTGGGGTTATGTACCGCCATTGGGGAGGGACACACTTCTCACATTGGATCAACCTGATCAAAACACATACCCACTTCAGAAAGCCACTTTACTTGCCAAGTTTGGGCTGACCCCTGAGGGATACCGTCAGAGGTTCAGGGACAGCACCAAACAAACCACACAAACATGGGTAAATTTCTTTGACTTCTCCAGTAAGGCACTGAATGGATGGGTGCGGGGCAACAAAGTAGATGATTATAAAGGTTTATATGACTTGATTCTGAGAGAGCATATGCTTAATACTACTTATACAGAGTTGCGCCAGCACTTAGTGGATAGTAAGCTGACTGATCCCAGGAAGCTTGCTGAGGAGGCAGACCTCTGGGTTAGCACCAGAGTGTCCAAGAAGGTACCTGGGGGGGACACCCACAAAGGTGGTCAGGGTTCCCAACAGAAGAAAGAGGGGGGAGATAAACTTACAGATAAGGAACTCTCCAAAGGCCCCCAAAAGAATTCCCAGGGAGGGGGTGGCAACCCTTCCTTTTCCAGATTTGGGAAAAAGCCAGGGACATATGATAGGTCAGGAAAATCCAACCCCAAATGCATGGAGTGTTACCAGTATGGTCACTATAAAGGCGACCCCCAGTGCTCCAAGAGAGCACCGTCCACTACCAGACAGACACCTGGGTTGACTAGTGTAGCGCTCGGGGGGGAGATGGACCCAGATAGCTTTGGGGAACAGGTAGAGATTTCCCTAGTGTCCCTGGGAGAAGGAGAAATGGTGCCCAAAGCCCACATGCCCCAAAATACTTCCAAGTACAGGCAGTGGGTCACCATTGATGGGCAGAAGGTGGAGGTTCTGCGTGACACAGGAGCAAGTATGACTACTATCAAGAGTCAGCTGGTGTCAACAGAGCAGATAGTCCCTAATACATTCCACCAGGTCATAGTCGCTGACAATCGTGAGAGTCACCTACCAGTGGCTCTGGTTCCCTTTGAGTGGGGGGGGTCTCTGGTACTCTGAAAGTAGCTGTGAGTCCTGCCATGCCTGTAGATTGTCTGTTAGGCAATGATCTTGAGCATACTGCTTGGAAAGAAGTGGAGCTCAGGTCTCACCTGGAGATGTTAGGGTTACCTGAGTGGGTCGGCATGACCACACGGTCCATGGCTGACCGAAAGGGAAGTCAAGGGCGTCTGGAGCCTGGAACAATGGCCCAGAGAGCTGCCAAGAGGAGGGGCAAGGGGCAAGGGAAACCGGCTCCAGAAGTTCCCGCAGTGGCTGACGGGGCTCCTGAGGAGGAGGCTCTCGAGCCAACTGGGGAAGACATTGCCACACTAGGTGACTTACCTGAGCTTGCTGGCTGGCAAGTTCAGGGTGGACCCACCAGGGAGGAATTCTGCAAGGCGCAGAAAGAATGTCCCACTCTGGAAGGTCTGAGGAAACAAGCCTCAGACCAGGCAGCAGGTGAAGCCTCTGGCGATCACCACATATATTGGGAGAATGATCTCCTCTACAGTGAGCCTAAGGTTCCGGCCTTTGGGGCAGCGCGTACGCTGGTGGTCCCCCAGTGTTACCGAACCTTCCTACTGGGTCTGGAATTTGGAATTGTTGGAATTTGGCCAAATCTCTGCATTACATGAGTAAGACAGAGCCAACAAATTTTACCAATTCCACGGGTCGAATGAATCATGCGGCCCACTCCTAAATCTAATGCTAAGGAAATAGAGGCAATTTTGTATTTCTTTAGATCCATGACTAAACTAGATGCTGCTTACCATAGGAGAGGTAACCTTGCTAAAGTGAAAAATGATTTTTGGAGTGTTTCACTGTCAGGACACGTAAAACTGAAGTGCACATGTCCTACTTGTTAACTATGCACTGTGCCATATGAACCTCTAGGGTCTACCTTAGGGGTGACTTATAAGTATGAAAAATGAAGGTTAAGGCCCAGAAAAAGATATATTTTCGCCATAGAGACCTATTGTCACTTGATTTGGCTTCATTTTAGAATATGTATATTTTTTTCCTCAAAACTTTTGTATCACTGACTGACTTACACACATAATGGTAGGTATTTCAACAATATGGTTGATGACAATCCCTTTGATCACTCCTTTGTATTATTGGTCACTCTAATAATAGAATCCCTGTAGAGTAATATCCCCCAAGAGGGAGGGATTCAAGTGATCCAAGATCTGCTGGATACAAAGCAACTTCCCCAACACATGCCAACAAGGTTTATAATCTATGTTTATGTTGGCCCTAACTAAAAACGTCCTCACTTTTGCCCATCAATACTATTTTCAGATCAAAAGCACATCAATGGGAGCCATTTTTGCTCCAACCTTTTCCATTCTTTTTTATGGATAATTTTTAAAAAGGAAGGTTTAGGCCCAGCAAAAGATTTGTTTTTGCTATAGAGACCTATTGTCACTTGATTTGGCTTCATTTTAGAATCCATCAGACAATATGTATATTTTTTTTCATCAAAACCTTTGTATCACTGACTGACTTACATACATATTGGTAGGTATTTCAACAATATGGTTGATGACAATCTCTTTGATCACTCCTTTGCATTATAGGTCACTCTAAATATAGAATCCCTATAGAGTAATAGTCCCCAAGAGGGAGGGATTCAAGAGATCCAAGATCTGCTTGATACAAAGCAACTTCCCCAACAGATGCCATCAATTGGAGCCATTTTTGCTCCCACCTTTTTCATTCTTTTTATGGATAATTGTGAATCAAATACCATCTTTTCTTTGACTAATCCCTTCAGACAATACACATCATGTCAGGAATTATACATAGGTGATATTTTTTGATCTGACAAGGTCCGCAGATGCTCCTGGTGTGCATTTCAATGGTGAATCAATAACAATTGTAATTAATTGTATTTTACCATGCGTTATGACAACTTAGAGATTATTTTTTTAGACCTTGCAGTCAGGGTTGAAAATGTTTTTTTTTATATGCTACTTTGTACAGGAAACACACAGAGTGATATATTCTACTCTTAAATTCGAATTGTCATCCCAGATCACTTAGAGACATTGTATGGACAATTTCTCACGATCAAGCGTAACTGAAAATTTTAGATAGACCTCTTTAAAGAAGCAGCTCACTTATGCCAAAAACTCCTACAGAGGAGTCACCCTCGATGTCTTGCCACCGTCCATGGAAAGAACATGGTACTACCCCAGAGATGAACTTCTAATACCCTATGCAAAAAACCCAACAGGTGGATCTTCTGTGTCACCACTTTATCACCTACTTCCCACACAGCTACTAAATGCATTAGAAAAAAATGTAAGATATTCTCTCTAGAGGACCTGAACCTGGACCATCCTATGTTTGCTTTATAAAAAGGCAAATATCTCAAAGATGTCTTGTGGGCAGCCCCCCATGTATCAGGACCCCAAAAACCTTAGAGATGCTTGGTGTCTGACACCACTCATAGGCCACTTCATAGGGAGCCAATGCGTTGTGTGTCATCTCACAAAAGGCCATTGTGGCCTGTGTCATCAAACATTGGAAACTCTTTCCTGTAAATCAGAGTAGCATTGAAGTAGGTTTTAATAGCAGTACAAACGTATCCTTTGTGGAGTCTTTTGCCATTGAAGCCTTCTCCACATCGGGCAGACTAGCAATATAAGCCACCTACGCATTTACCAACATAGCAGTAGGTCTGGTTCAGGGTCCCCAGTGTTCCATTGGTCACATACTTTCATAAAAAAATAAACATATGAAGAATGACCTTAAATGGCAAGTCATTGCAGTGATTTCCAATCTGCGAGATCCGGGGTTTCAAGACTTCTTAATAAATAGGACTTTAAGTGGTGTTTATCCTGTATCACTGTAAATAATCTATTGAACAGTGTGGCAGAAGTGCACTCCCTGAGATAACCTTGAAATATATTACTTCATCTTATGAACCTTGACACTTTTATGCTTTCTTTAATAAGCTGGATCATCTTTGGCGGGGACAACCTTTGTAATTATTGTTTATTTATTTCTCGAATAGAAATTATGCACATACCATCTGTACTTTATGAGAATTTATTTTCCCATTTTTCTAATGCTATTCTTTCTTTGTCTCCCAGGCCGTTTATGCGCAACTTCTGGCGACAGACTGCTCCAATATGGGTGTTGTGATTGCCAAGCCCTGATTACTTTTAGAGTACTAACGGAATTGTGTGCATATCTTTGTTATTCTACAACAGTAAGACACCTTCACCCAGTTTCCTTTAAGACATTTCTTCCTAGTCCTCAACAGCAGCAGCAGGGCTCCCACCAGCATCCTTTAGACTCCAGTAGAGACATCCTGTCACTCCATTCCAAAGCACAGACACTTTCCGCTTCTGTACAAAGCCTGCATAGGGCTGCCATTCTAAATTGAGTACTTTTCTAACGTATTCTTTCTGTTCCCCATTGGGGTTCACTCGTAAATATAGTCGTTCTTTAACTGCTGAACGTTATTATTTTGGATGCCTTACTTCTGAACTTTGTTGACCTTTACAATTTGGCAACTTTGAATCTTTTTTTATTAGCATGACCACTGTTAGACCTGACAGCCTTAGGGTGGTCACCCCTAACTTTTTGCCTGCCTCCCTCCACTTTTTGGACACTGTTTTTGCTGGCTTTTAGACTCTGCGCACTTTACCACTGCTAACCAGTGCTAAAGTGCATATGCTCTCTCCCTTAAAACATGGTAACCTTGAATCATACCTGATTGGACTATTAATTTACTTATAAGTCCCTAGTAATGTGCTCTCTATGTGCATAGGGCCGGTAGATTAAATGCTACTAGTGGGCCTACAGCACTGGTTGTGCCACCCACTTAAGTAGCCCCCTTTCCTTGTCTCAGGCATGCCCTTGCAAGGCTTGTGTGTGCAGTTTCACTGTCACCTCGACTTGGCATTTAAAAGTACTTGCCAAGCCTAAACCTCCCCTTTCTCCACATATAAGTCACCTCTAATGTGTGCCCTAGGTAAACCCTAGAGCAGGGTGCTCTGTGGGTGAAAGGCAGGATATGTACCTGTGTAGTTTACATGTCCTGGTAGTGTAAAACTCCTAAATTTGTTTCTGCACTACTGTGAGGCCTGCTCCCTTCATAGGCTAACATTGGGGCTGCCCTCATACAGTATTGAAGTGGTAGCTGCTGATCTTAAAGGAGTAGGAAGGTCATATTTAGTATGGCCAGAATGGTAATATAAAATCCTGCTGACTGGTGAAGTTGGATTTAATATTACTATTCTAGAAATGCCACTTTTAGAAAGTGAGCATTTCTTTGCACTTAAATCTTTCTGTGCCTTACAATCCACGCCTGGCTGGGCTTAGTTGACAGCTCCTTGTGCATTCACTCAGACACACCCCAAACACAGGGTACTCAGCCTCACTTGCATACATCTGCATTTTGAATGGGTCTTCCTGGGCTGGGAGGGTGGAGGGCCTGCTCTCACACAAAGGACTGCCACACCCCCTACTGGGACCCTGGCAGACAGGATTGAACTGAAAGGGGACCTGGTGCACTTCTTAGCCACTCTTTGAAGTCTCCCCCACTTCAAAGGCACATTTGGGTATAAAACAGGGCCTCTGCCCTACCTCATCAGACACTTGCTGGAGAAGAAACCTGAACCAGAAACTACATCCTGCCAAGAAGAACTGCCTGGCTGCTCAAAGGACTCACCTGTCTGCTTTCTACAAAGGACTGCTGCCTTGCTGTTGCCCTGCTGCCTTGCTGAACTCTTGTCTGGCTGTGAAAGTGCTCTCCAAGGGCTTGGATAGAGCTTGCCTCCTGTTCCCTGAAGTCTCAGGACCAAAAAGACTTCTCTTTTTCACTTGGACTCTCCGTGCGCCGAAAATGTTGACGCATTGCTTGTTCCGCAGCGAGAAAAACGCCGCACACCGACGCTGATCGACGCGATGCCTTCGGGACGACCGGAACTTAGACGCACAGCTTCGCAGGGACAACGCCGCCCGACCTCTAGAGGAGAAATCAACGCGACGCCTGCCGTAAGATCGTAATTTCGACGCGCAGCCCCGCAGAACGACGTGCAGCCGGAAAACAAGCAGGAAAATCCACGCACAGACCCGGGACATCTGGTAATCCCAGCGATCCACAGAAAGAGACTGTCCGCGCGCTGGAAAACGATGCACGACTTCCCCGCGTGAAAAATAACGACGCAAGTCCGTATGTGCTGGGGAGAAATCGACGCACACACCCTTTTTCCATGTATCTCTTCTTCTATGGCCCTCTGAGGAGATTTTCCACTCCAAACCAGGTACTTTGTGCTTGAAAGAGACTTTGTTTGCTTTTTAAAGACTTAAGACAACTGTATATCACTTTCCAGTGATATCTCTACAAATTCACATTGCAACTTTATTCGTTTTGACCTACAATTATCCTGATAAATATTATATATTTTTCTAAACACTGTGTGGTGTATTTTTGTGGTGCTATATGGTGGTATTGTATGATTTATTGCACAAATACTTTACACATTGCCTTCTAAGTTAAGCCTGACTTCTCGTGCCAAGCTACCAGAGGGTGGGCACAGGATAATCTTGGATTGTGTGTGATTTACCCTGACTAGAGTGAGGGCTTTTGCTTGGACAGGGGGTAACCTGACTGCCAACCAAAAACCCCATTTCTAACAACCACTATTTACATTGCTTGATTACGTCTTTCACAATGATTCACCTTAGCCTGCGCCCTAATAGTGAATCACTTCACTTTACTATTCACAAATGCGCCTCAAGGTCTTGCTTTTGATGCTGGCAACAGTTTCTATATCTGGTGCATTATAATAGCCCTTTGTAGACCCTCTTCTTCTTTTTTTGCATACAAGCATAAGTTGGTTCAATCTCCTTCTTCATTCCTCTTTAGACTGAAGACAACTCCATGTGAGTACTGCATGTGTTACAGTGTCACACTCGCAATTTAGCTTTTTTAGCCATCCACTAACTAGGACTTCATATTCTGTTATCTAAATCGTCTTTCGTTGTTTGAATCAGTTACATCTGTATTATCATTTACATTCGGCTCCATCACATTTTGTTTAGTTTTGATGATGAGCCCATATCTAGAGAAAATTTAACTGTAATTGATTAATCGTCTACAAGTCGTTTAATAAACTATATTTGATGTTATGGTTCTATGTGAAAGTACTGTGTACTATGCCATGAAATTACTTTTTAATACAATCTGCACAACATTTGAGCACTGAGCACTTTATTTTTACCTGTAGGTACTCAGAATATGGCTACTGTAAGAAATTGGGTTATTGATCAAGAGAGGTGAAAGCCCTACTCGGGCATCAACCACAAATCTTCCCTGGGTGAACCACAAAAGTCACTAAACTAACCTGTAGCTTGGCACAAACGCAGTCCGGCTTAACTTAGAGACAATGAGTAAAGTATTTATACAGCACACAAAGATTAATACAGAGAAAAGTCAATACAAGGAAATTCTCAAACCAATTTACAAAAATTTAGTACATTTTATGAAACAAAATGGAAAATATTCAATCAGTAGAACTGGAGATTATGAATTTTAAAGTTCTTGGTGAAAATAGTACCAAGAAGACCGCAGTGGAGCACAGGTTGGGTAAAAAAGGCCAGTTTATACCTGCTGAAGAGTTACCTTCTCAAGTCTGGGTTAGAGAGTTTCATTTGCATTGTAGTATGCAGCTAAAAGGCTTCTGCTGTGAAGAGCTTGTCAAGCATAGCCGATGGTCAATGCTGTAGTAAAGAGAGCCTGTTGTCGCTGCCGCTTCAGGTTGGCTGCCATTGCAGGCTGTTGTTGCTGTAGTGCGAAGTGTGGGTTTCAAGTTATCAGTTGTTGTGGACGGTAGCTGTCTCACTGGAGCTTTCCATTAGTGGTCATGGCGAGTGGCATTGTTTCAACACGACCAGACCCATGCACAGTTGCGACGAATCCCAACTCCAGCATGTTCACCTTTTCTTTTAGAAGGAGCTCTTGCTGATGTCAGCCAACGGTCCAGGTCATGGAAGGCACCTCTTTGGGATCATGACTCACTTTAACAGAGGCTTGTAGTAGAGCTTAGGCAGGTCCAGTTGCAATCGGGCAGTTGCAGGGAGGCCTTTGGATGTTTATTATGTCCCTGAAGCTCACAAATGAGGTCAGCCAGCTGACCATTGGAGTCACCCTGGGCAGCCTGGGGTAAGATAAGAAGGTCCAAACTTCCTTTGTCAGGAAGCAAGGCAGACTTCAAGCAGCAGTCCTTATTCCGACCCTTTCACAAGTCCAAAAGTGTTCTCACAAGTGGTTCTGAGGGCCCTTTTTTAATACCTGAGCCAGCCTTTGTGTGGGGAACTTTCCTGATATACCTCAACACTGATCAGATCTTCCCTTCCCCTGATCCAGGCTCCAAACTGCCTAGGGTGACAAAAGGCGAACAGTCCTGGTGTCAGTTATGTTTGTGTGTACTGTAGGCAAAGCCTTTTGAAGTGTAATTGAAGTTGGATACAGGTTTTCCTGCCAACACATAAGCCCCCTTTGTCTGACTGCCTGGAAGCAAAACACAAACCTCAACAGCAAAGCTATTCACAGTCATGTGACCCAGGACACTGACAGAAAGGCACTGTTGGTTGAAACAAGAAAAATGCCAACTTCCTAAAAGTGGCATTTTCAGAGTTGTAACTAAAAATTGGACTTCACTATCAAAGAGGATTTTAAATTACAATTCATGTTAGTGTAAAATGTATATCTCTTTCTGCCCACCAATCTGAAGTTAGCACTTATTAAATGTAATAAGGTAACCCAGTGTTAGTCAATGAGATAGATAGGCCTTACAACAATGAAAAACTACTTTAGGACTTTTTCACGACCAAGATATGTAAAACTTAAGTACATATGTCCTGATTTTTTTATGCAACATACGCTGCCCTATGAGTCTTTAGGTCCCATCTTAGGGTAACTTAAAAGTATAAGAAAGGATTGTTTTGGCCGGGCCAAAGGTTTATTTTGCTAGGTGAAATGGCAGTTTTAAACTGCACACACAGCTACAGTGGACATGTTTTACATTGCTACTTAAGTGAGTGGCACAATTTGTTCTGCTGCCCACTGGCAGCATTTAGGTTAAGGGCCCTGGGGACATGTGGTACCATTTACTAGGGGACAAGTAAATTAAATGTGGCAATTATGTGCGGTCCAATTTTACCATGTTTGAAATAGAGAGCAAACACACTTTGCCATTGGTTTTCAGGGGTACAGTGCACTGAGTCCTAATGCCAAAAACAATGAGTTCAACAAAAATCAGAGGGTTGGAGGCAAAAAGGTCCTTGGAACACGAAATATAATAATGATTGGTTTTTTTTTCAATATTCAATGCATGCTAAGTATCAGTGGTATCTCTTCATAAAGGGACTTATGTTTTTGGTACTACTCAATTTCTCCAAGCAAAGGAAGTCGAAGTCAACATGATAATTATTCTGTGCTTGGCATGTTCGTGGATCATTTCATGGCTCCTGGTTCTTTGGGTTGTTATACTAGATATCTATGAATTCCTGCTCTCATCTTATCACACTTATCTACTCATCACTCTTATGTCATGTCTCTATCAAACTAACCTCCATTCTCACTCTGACTCATCCCAAATCCCTTCTACCACTTTCATCTCCTAAATATCTCTGCCTAAGCTCTTCCCTCCGCTTCCACATCTAACTCACCAAACCTCACTCTACCTCTGTGACCTCCCACACAACCCTACTAAATTCTCCTGCATTCATCTCACCCTGCTACTATGCTCTCCCTAACCCTTCCACATACTCTTCCCCCTCCGCCCCCCTTTACTCATCCCAAGCCTTTGGGTTGAGTAAATGAAGGATATACTCCCAATTAACACTTCTGGATTTCTTTCCTCCTCCACCCCTCCATTACTCCAGTCAATCTAACTAACAAACTCTCATATCCGCGGCTCAAATTAACTCATAATAATACTAAAACTGTACTCATTATTTAACTATACTAATCCATCACTAATTCTTGTTGGGTTCCAGAGTAGCGTGCTACTCATCGAAAAGCACTTCGACGCCTCGTCAGGGGTAGTAAGCGCTATATAAATACGATTACAATACAATACAATACAATAATGACAGTACGAAAGTGAAAGACAAACATTACAAACAAGTTTCACTTCATAGAGTCTGGAGGGAAATTAAGTGACGTCTAACACAGAAGATTTAGGCCCATTACCACATCGCATAGATGGAAGTAGGACGGAGCAGCTGCTGAGCCTCTTGTATTCAACGTGACTTCAAGAGGCGCACAGCCCTCCAATCAGCTAATTGTAGAGATGTGACTGACAGCGAGGACAACAGAAGAAGAAAAGGGGATGGATGGTGTGATGGGGGTCGAACTGACGCAATAGCAGGGTCAGGAGGACCCTGAGAAAGAGCACTGGCCAAGCAAATAACAATAAACCGTTCTTCTCAGGGGTCTGGAGGAAGCAGAAGTACCAAACCCACACACTTGGAAGTTCACGAAGGTTGGGGACAAAACGCCTTTCAACAGGCTCCTGCGGGAAGAGGTCAACAACGAATATATAGGAGCCAACGTAAGTATCCTGTATTTCATCATACATGCTTGGAGACCACTACACAAGAGATACCACACATTAAAAATATATTTATTAAGTTTTATTTATAACGTAGTTTGGGTTTCACACCCCGAAACTCAGAGCATTTAGCTCCCTGATACAGCATTGTTTCCACAAATACGTCAGTGCATTGGTGTTCGTAAGAAAAAATGCAGAAATTCATCTTTTTAGAATAAATATACCCTCGAGCAATTGCAGACATAAAAGTGGGGTTTTGTGACACATTCAATACCTCACGCATGTCTTTTCATCCTTTCACAAGTATAATAGGGCAAAAAGACGAGAAATAATAAACAAATGTCACGCCACAACAGAATTACACTTTCTAGGAACTTTGAAACTCTTAGCATTATATATGAATTGGCTTTCGTTCTTTCTGATCATTAAAACTCTGGAAAATATTCTGAAATCAGAGCAATTGTTCAGTTCTTGAGCGCGCTATTTCATTTAGATGAGCTGGTGAAGATAGCAATTTTCTTAACAGGACATTAGGTTTCTGTTCGTTGGCAGGAGGGGTTGAGAAGTGATTTCTCTTGTCAGGTTGGGGAGCAGCTGGGCTCTTGTGCAGAACTGCACGGGCAGTGGGCACAGCTGCCTAGGTGACTGCCCTGTGTGCAATCTGAAAAACAAAACACGCCTGGCTCCGGGAGCATGTGCGCGAGCCAGTCATGAAACACAAAGACTGAAGAGCGCGCGGTCCGAGGCCAGACGGGGCTTCAGCCGCAGATGACAAAGATGCCTGGCGCAGCACTGGGAGTCCAATTAAATGGAAGGACGGACTAGTGATCCACAGCAGAACTGCAGGGAACCGATCTCAACGCCCGAAAAGTCACTTGACATTTGACAGTGGAGCCATTTGCTTTGATTTCTCAAACAGTGACGCTCCATTTCTGATAACTTAATGACAACGATCCATAACAAGTAAAACGTGCAACTAATTACTCTGTAACACCATTTAAAATATGTTTTTGTCTAAGCTAGAGAGATAGCACAAAAACTCCTCTCCCTGTGTAATTAGTACTGAATCGGGTCTAGCTCCACCTAGCATATTACCCTTGCTTCAAACCCACAGCCCATAATATCACATACAAAGTATCTCCTTCCCAATCCTATAAGGATATTTCACGTTTTATGAGTTTTGTGATTGTATACAGATACAAAGGCAAAAGCCAGATTCCTTTAAAAGACCGCTGACATGCATACAGCCTTCGAAATATATCCTTGTTTTTTAAATACAGAATGGTGGCCCTTTTGATATGTGGCAGCACACAACTCTCCCTTAGTCAAACTGGTGTCTTGCTTGCTCTCATATAAGAAATATTCCATTTACTAATAGGAAAAAAATGTCATATTTACACCGCGAAAATAAACACGGAAAGTCATTGTTGCAAAATCGTTACATTGGGCAGTTTAACAGAAGCCACCTTTACCGCTTGCAATTAATGCTGATATGCAGTTTGTTCTTGTACTGCAAAGTGTAATAACGGATAATACCATAATTAATGTATGAAGGTCATGTCATGTTGTTAGTACAGTTGAAAAGTGATGTCAGAGAAGACTAACACCTTTTACGCTAGTATGAGAAAAAAGTTCCCTTAAAAATGTAGGTGCAAGAAGTCGCTGCTCGATTGACTTTACAAGGTAACTGAACTTCAATAAGACTTGCAAAATTCTATAATACATTGGGGGACATTTCATTCCTTATAGGAAACGGAGAGTTAGGAGGAAGAGAGGAAACATAAGACTCGAAAGAACTCAAGTCGGGAAATCATTTTAGCGCTAGTGGTAATAGTATTGGTTCTCAAGTACTTTCATGAATTTTAGTGGCTGGGTTTTTTCTGACCCCTTCATTATTAACATCCTCTTTTTATTTTTTTGTCCTTTCCACCCAACTCCTAGTGTTAGCACATGTCCCTTCCTTATGTGTCTATTTTGGGTACAAATATTACATCAGAGAAATTAAAAACCATCCCTTGCACTGAGGTCATAACAACACTATGGCCCTCATTATGACATTGGTGGTAAATCGCACTTACCGCCATGCCAACTGCCGCCAACATAACGCCGCCACGGTGGATAACTGCCAACCATATTTTGCCACACATATACCAATCCATCACTATACAGCCACACACACAAGTCCGCCAGCCCAAAGGTCAGTGATAAACTGGCGGTATCCAAACCCACACCGTTACGCCAACAGAACTATGCCCACAACATTATGACCCACGAATCACTGTGGTGGACATTCAATGGCGGTAATCCATTGGCGGTAGATACCGCAGCGCTCAAAATACACACACTCAAACAAAACTACACCACATTGGACAATTGGACATTGGACAATTTAAACTACACACACCGACACCCATACACACACCACACCCACACGCCCACCCCACTATAAAACACACACCCACAAGACCCACATCCCTTTATGACTAGAAATAATTGCCACCAGAGAGAGATACAGCAAGAGCACCCACACAACCAGAGCCACATAACATCATCACCTATACACTATCCATGCACCTTACATCACACACTCCAACACATCACCCCACACACACCCTCACCCACACCACTCACATTACACCCATGGCGCCACAACAACACCCCTGGTTCTCAGAGGAGGAGCTAAGGGTCACGGTGGAGGAAATCATCCGGGAGAGCCACAGCTATTTGGAGCACAGGTGCAGCAGACATCCATTGCTAGGAAGATGGAGCTATGGCGGAGAATCGTGGGCAGGGTCAATGCCGCGGACAGCACCCCAGAACAATGGATGACATCAGGAAGAGGTGGAACAACCTACGGGGGAAGGTGCATTCAGTGGCAGCAAGACACCAACTAGCTGTACAGAGGACTGGCGGTGAACCCCCACCTCCTCTCCCACAACTAACAACATGGGAGGAGCAAGTCTTGGCAATCATGCATCCTGAGGGCCTGGCAGGAGTAGGTGGAGGACTGGACTCTGGTAAGTCAAATCTATATTACTATCACCCCCTACCTGCATGCCATCACAAACCCCCACCCTTATCCTCACTCCCATCATTGTGGCCCTGTCCAATCTACAGGTGAGGATAATGTGCATGTCCTCCATTGTTGCCAAGTCCACCAGGGGTCTGTACATGGGGGGATGTCTCTAACTCCTATTCATCCACAGCGGTTTCAATCTATGGGGAAAAAAGGTGAGCAGCTGGTCATTATCTCTTAATTCCAACTACTACAGTTCAATGCATGTTGTGATTGCAAAGGTATTTTTTTGGAGATGTCCAAATGGTGTATTTGTGTACTGTGATGCAGTTAGGATCAATGGCCTGCCCTAACCCCCTGGAATGGCGTCCACCTGACCTGTATGGAAGGACAGGTGAATATGAGGTAATTCCGCTGATGTTGGGTGCCGGTACGGGAGGCGGTCAAAAACCGCTGTGCAACTCCTCATTGGTTAACATTGGGCCCTATGGGGTACAGTGCCCAATGGTGATGTACCCTGGTGGTGACGGAATGCAATGCCACAGACGTCACCACCATTTTCTATCTGTTCACTCACTTGCTACCTGACCTTCAACAGGAGAGGACCTACACCGCATGTGCTGCTGTGACCTGTGTCTGGAACTAACCATGGCTAGTGTGACTGGGGAAAGGGCCCCTGCCTTCACCTCAGTGGAGCTGGAGAGACTGGTGGATGGCGTCCTACCCCAGTACAGAATGATGTATGGGCCTCCATACCAATAGGTGAGTACACCGTGAGTACGATGCACAGTGGGCGAATACATAGAGTGCTGTGTGTGAAGGCCTCAAGCAGGGGGTGTGTGGTGGGTGAGCCCTGGGCAGCGTGCAGCATGTATGTTGGGCCATGGCTGTGCTACTGGGGATGGAAAGGGGCCTAGTGGGCCATGAGTGTAACAGGCAGAACGGTCAAACTAATACCTTTCCCTGTGTCCATTTCCCTGCAGGTCAGCGCCCATCAAAAGAAGGGTATATGGCGTGCCATCAACAAGGATGTGTGAAACCTGGGGTTCTATGGCAGGCGGAGCACCCACTGTCGGAAACGGTGGGAAGACCGTTGAACCCTGACCTCCCTGATGGCCCGCATACTGGTGGTGGCCTATCCGGAGCTGGATGGGTGCTTGGGGGCATCACAGCAACCACAAGGGGGTGAGTACAGTGCCCTAATATACCACTTGCACCTGGTGGGGTGGTATCTGGGTAGGGGGGTGGGCCCTATGGGTGCCCCTAGGCCAGGCCTGGTATTGCAGGGTTGGTCCCATGTTGGGCAGGGTTCTGATGTGAAAGTACGCCAAACAAGCTAGTAGGCATCTAGTACTGGGCTGGGGCCTGTGGGTTTCAGGTATGCTGCAATTAGCGCTAGGTGTCTATCCATGGCCTGGTGAGTAGCACTGTGACTTGTAGTGCATTGCCTAGTGCGTAGGGCTGTTCCCTGTGTGTGAGTGTGTTGTGTACGCCAACGGTGGTGGTGTTGGCGCCATAGACGAAGTGTATCCTTTGTGTCTCCCCCTCCTTTTTGTTTTGTCACCCTGTCCTTATGTGCATTAGCATCATCTGGCAGAGGAGCAGAGGCACCAACGACAGAGGGAGCTGCATCCCACAGGACCCAGGACGCTGAATCCACCGACGGTGAGGGCACCAGTGAGACGGAGGGTGAGGGAAGCACCACCGCAGAGACTGGAGGGGCCAGTTCGGACACGGATTCCTCCTCCGATGGATGCTCCATGGTTGTGGCAGACACCTCTGTGCCCACCCCAGCTACAGGTGCAGCCGCCACCCTCCATACCAGCACCGCCCTCCCAGCAGCCCCTCAGCGAGTTTCCTGTGCCCGCTCACCCAGGAGGTTGGTCATCTCCTTCGCCCCAGACACCTCAAGCCCTGCCCCTGTTAGCCCTGCTGCCCTGAGTGAGGAGGCTATTGACAATCCATCTCTGTTGGGCAGTCAACCATTGTGAATGCCATCCAGGGGCTGGCAGCCCAAATGCAACAGACAAATGCATTCTTGGAGGGCATTCACACTGGCATGGTGGCCCAACATAGATCAGTCCAGGCTCTGACCTACTCTCTGATGGCAACCATTGTCCCTGTTTCAAGCCCCCCCCTCCAACTTCTTCTTCCCAATCCCATTCCCCTCAACCCCAACCTAACCCAAGTACACAGTCAGACGAGCATGCACTCAGGACAGCACACAAGAGTGGACATGGCAAATACAAGCACCACACTTTATTCCACAGGCACTCACACAAAAACCATCCAGATTAGGACATACCAACATCCACTGCCTCCACTGTGGTCCCCTCCTCGTCCTCATCCACCTCCCTCCCAGTTGGGCCTCCACTCACACCTGCATGCACTATATCATCATCCACTACCCTCATCACCAGCACACCGAACAGCACATGCCCCTAACTGGCAGTCACCACCCCCACTTCCATGCACACGTCTCCTGTGTCCTCTCCCACTGTGTTTGTGCCCCCTCCTCCTAAAGTACACAAATGCAAGCACTCAGACACCCAACAGCCATCCACCTCATGACAGCATCCAGCCCATGCACCTGCACCCAAACCCAGCAGACAGATACCTCCTACCACCACTCTCTCTTCCTCCACTTCCAAACCATCTCCCTCTTCCCACCCTAATGTCCCTAAGAAGCTTTTCCTCTCCAACATTGTCCTCTTCCCTACCCCTCCCCAACCCATCCCTCACATCAGGCCATGGCGGTCAAAACACAGGCAAGCACCTCAGCCACCCAGTCCACGGGCACAGTAGTATCCACAGCTACTAAAGGTGGGAGAAGATCCTGGGCACCAGGCAGTCGCACTGAAAGTGTGCCTGCACCAAGTGCTGCAAGGGAGGGGAAGGAGGCACCCCAGCTGCTAAAAGGAAGGGCAAGGAGGCAGCCCCAGCTGCTAAAAGAAAGGGCAATGAAGCACCCCCAGCTGCTGAAAGGAAGGGCAAAGAGGCCCCACCAACTGCTAAATGTAAGGGCAAGGAGCAATCCCCAGTTGCTGAAAGGAAGGGCAAGGAGGCACCCCCAGCTGCTGAAAGGAAGGGCAAGGAGGCTCCCCCAGCCGCTAAACAGAAGAGCAAGGAGCAATCCCCGGCTGCTGAAAGGAAGGGCAAGGGTCTGTACCAGCAGGCAGAAAGGACATGAGGCCTGGTGCTGGGACTCAGTCGGAGCCACCAACAATGGTGGTTCAGCTCTCTGAGGCTACAGGGGATGGGCTGGAGCCTCCCCCCAACACTGCCAGCACCGCCACCAGCACCGCCACCAGCACCGCCACCAGCACCGCCACCTGCACCGCGATCAGCACCGCCACCAGCACCTCTGCCAGCATCAGCAGCCCCAGTGGGCAGACGTCCAAGGCTGCAGGGGAAGGGCTGGAAGCTTCCCCCACCACTGCCACCAGCACCGCCACCTACACTGCCACTAGCACCACCACCAGCACCACTGCCAGCAGCAGCAGCCCCACTGGGCAGCAATCCGAGGCTGCAGGGGAAGGGCTGGAGCCTCCCCCACCACTGCCAGCACTGCCACCAGCACCGCCACCTGCACACCAGCACCAGCCACTAGCACCACTGCCAGCAGAAGCAGCCCCAGTGGGCAGCCATTCGAGGCTGCAGGGGAAGTGATGGAGCATCCACCCACCACTGCCAGCACCGCCACCAGCACCACTGCCAGCAGCAGCCCCAGTGGGCAACCATCCGAGGCTGCAGGGGAAGGGTTGGAGCCTCCCGCCACCAATGCCAGCTCCACCAGCAAAACCACCACTACCACCATCTAGCAGCCTTCACCGCCGGCAGACAGTGTGTAGTCCTGCCTCAATGGGCTGTTGTGTGGCCTGGCCCCAGCAAATCTTGTGGATCTGACACCCAGGTGAGAGACTGCGACCTTGCACTCCCCAAGATCTTCATCACAGGGCACAATGCCCCCTCCAGAACCAGTGGAGAAGCCATCTACTCACCCCATCCTCCACAGGATGAAGCTCACTGGCCACAATCCCCCCTCCAGAACCAGTGGAGAAGCAATCCACTCACCCCATCCTCCAGAGAAAGAAGCTCACTGGTCACAATGCCCCTTCCAGAACCAATGGAAGAAGTCACCCACTTTAGAGACCATGGCCTTCCACTAACCAGGACCAAGCACTGGGCAAATCAACTACTTAAAAGACTGTGGCCTTGCACTCCCCAGGACCAAACAGTGGTCAAATCACCCACTTGAAAGACTGTGGCCGTGCACTCCCCAGGACCAGGTAGTGGGCAAATCACCCACTTGAGAGACTGTGGCCTTGCACTCCCCAGGACCAAGCACAGGGCATGTTGCCCCCTCCAGGACCAGTGGCTTTGTACTATCTTCTGGCTGAGGTGCCCCCAAACCCCGTCCCCTTGAGGTGCCTGTCTATTTTCGACCTGAGCCCCTGCAGTGTTCTCTCTATGTTGTTGCAGGAGTAAGGTGGGGGCTTGGACTATGTGATGTGGCTCTGTGGCCCACGGACATTGAGGACTGGGCAGTGTCCCTACATTTGTGAATATATGTATACTTGTTGATTTGGATGCACATATTTATACTATTTTATCTTCTTACAATCACTTTAAACAATTCCTTTTGCCCTTGCATTATTCCTGAGGATAACGGGGTGTATATGTAAAGCTACTGCATCTGGTTATGTGTATGGTGTTGGGAGTGGGGGGGATTGTGTGTGTGTGTCACTCTCTTTTTCATCCCCTCTCCCTTGTGTGCTAGGTCGCAGTACTCACCGTGGTCATTTTCGCCAGCGTTGGTGTTTGTAATGGAGCAGAAGGTAGAAGATCATGGGGAAGACATGCAACTCGGGCTCCATGGCGGCATGGTTCTTCCCTGAGTCTCCACAGGTGAGTCCTTTGACTTCTGAAATCTGTTTCCACCAGGCTTTTGATGTCATTGGTACCACCCCGGAAAGGGTGGCGGATTGGTGTCTCATAATACAGTGGGAGGAACATTGTCTTCCACCTGGCTGTAGGCGGTTACCGCTGTGGTGCCTGTTGGTTTCGTTAGGGGGTCCATGTGTTAAAGTGGCTGTCTGTCTGAGCAGTTTTCACCATGGTCATAATTTCATATTTATCACTGCTGGCCTGTTGGCGGTATAACTGCCGCTTTATCACCAGCCACCAGGGTCGTAATGAGGGCCTATGACCCTTTCACCTTTCATTATAACAGCTTAGAGTCAGGCTTCCAAGGATGGCCTGTTACTGCCTCAAGCTCTCTGTGACTTCCTGCCATCAGCTGCTAGTTAGTCACACTTGGTGTTAAAATGGAGAAGGCGAAGCTTTCGATCCACTGACTAAATTGCACAAGTAACCAAGAGCCCTAAGTTGAAATCTCAGTATCCCCACTTGACTAAATTGTGTTATCTTAATCAAGTCGCTGCACTTTATTGTGCACTATCTTCCTTGACTGTCAAATCTGAAAGCATCGTAAAGTAATTCAGTTCAACATGGGCGATATACAAAGCCAAAACTTGTATAGTTCAATATAGTTTAATATTGCCCCTTATGTAACAACTGTATTGGCCTTAATGCTATTTTGTAGGCTGACTTCTCGCTCTATTCTCTCTTAGAATGTCATACGAGTTTGTTTGGGGGGGTTCCATATGTTTCTAAGTTCATCCTTAGAAGCTAATACTATTAATAAATGCATAAGTTTCTTGCAATTTATATATTTAACACGTGTTCTCTGGTGTATGAAGTAGGGCCTCCGTCCAGATCCAAGCAACCAAGGAAAGGGGCCAACTTCGGTATGTCCCTGGGGTCATCATAATTGGAGTGCGACAGGCTCTTTTCAGACTCATGGTGCACCAGTAAAAGCTACTTCCATGCACATGAAGAAGGGAGAAAAATGTAATTCTAGCATGGGGCATTCTAACTGTGATGATGGCCAAACCAGTGTTCCACTGCAGCAGAACACTACGCCTGTCAGAGCACCTCACTCATGAGAGGAAAGACTCACAGGCTAACACCACAGATACACACACAAAAAGGATGCAACAATGAGAACCGCAGACCCCTTTCTTCCACAATTGAAAAACATGATATTTCCTCAGTCAGGTTCTAGTGCACAGCAAGGTCATCGAAGGGCTTACACTATCAGTCCATGAACTAACAAACTAGATCAATCTGCTCTTTTAGGCCCTTATTTATACTTTTTGGTGCAAAACTGCACTAAAGCAGTTTTGCACCAAAAAGTTTAGCACCGGCTTGCACCATTTCTGTGCACCAGCCAGGCACCATATTTATGGAGTGGTGCAGACGGTTGCAAAGGGTAGACTAGAGTAAAAAAAAAGAAAAATATATGAATTTAGTAGGGTGGGGCTGGTGGTATAGAAGAAGGGGGTTTAGGACCAAAAAAAATGACCTTAGGCAGGTTAGAGTAAAAAAAAAAAAGGACTCTAACCAGGTTAGCGTCATTTTCTGGTGCTAAACCTACCATGCCACATGACTCCTGCCTCAGAAAAGGCAGGAGTCATGCCCACCAGCCCAATGGCCAGCACAGGGGACAAGGGTCCCCTGGGCATGGCCATTGCACCCTGTGCCATGTATGACGGCCCATTGCAGGGCCCCTTATGGCACTTTGAAATATAAAGGCCCATATTTATACTTTTTGACGCTAAACTGCGCTAACGCAGTTTAGCATCAAAAAATTTAGCGCCGTCTAACGCCATTCTGAAGCGCCATGGGGGCGCCATATTTATGGAATGGCGTTAGCCGGCGCTAGCAGACCGGCGCTGCCTGGTGTGCGTGGAAAAAAACCACGTAGACCAGGCAGCGCCGGCGTAGAGGGAAAATGGCGTTAGGGCGTCTTAAAATGGGGCAAGTCAGGTTGAGGCAAAAAAATCGCCTCAACCCGATTTGCGCCATTTTTTTCGACGCCCAGACGCCATTTAAATGACTCCTGTCTTAGTAAAGACAGGAGTCATGCCCCCTTGCCCAATGGCCATGCCCAGGGGACTTATGTCCCCTGGGCATGGTCATTGGGCATAGTGGCATGTAGGGGGGCACAAATAAGGCCCCCCTATGCCACCAAAAAAAATTAAAAAATATAAAAAATTATACTTACCTGAACTTACCTGAATGTCCCTGGGGTGGGTCCCTCCATCCTTGGGTGTCCTCCTGGGGTGGGCAGGGCTGGCAGGGGGGGTCCCTGGGGGCAGGGGAGGGCACCTGTGGGCTCATTTTGAGCCCACAGGCCCCTTAACGCCTACCCTGACCCAGGCGTTAAATAGTGGCGCAAATGCGGGGTTTTTTGACCCTCCAACTCCCGGGCGTGATTTTTGCCCGGGAGTATAAATACGACGCATTTGCGTCGCCGTCATTTTTTTAGACGGGAACGCCTTCCTTGCATCTCATTAACGCAAGGAAGGCGTTCACGCAAAAAAATGACGCTATTTGCCCATACTTTGGCGCTAGATGCGTCTAACGCCAAAGTATAAATATGGCGTTAGTTTTGCGCCGAATTTGCATCGAAAAAAACGACGCTAATTCGGCGCAAACGGAGTATAAATACGGGCCAAAATGCAATGCGTACCTGTACTTATCTATACTTACCTGGGATGGGGTCCCCCATCCTCTGCAGTTCCTCTGGTGTGGGTGTGGGTGCCCCTGGGGCCTAGGCAGGACACCTGTGGACTTATTCCAAGGTGTTCCACCATGGAAATAGGCCCACAGGTTCCCTAACGCCTGAGCTGACCCAGGAGTTAAAAAACAGGGCAAAGCAAGCTTTGCACCATTTTTTGACCCCTCCTCCCTCCTGTGCACCATTTTTGCACGGGAGTATAAATATGGCGTTAAGGCCATAGAGTCATTTTTTGAACTGGAAAGCCTAACTTGCATTTCATTAAGGCAAGGTAGGTTTCCACTTCCAAAAAATGACTTTAACACCATAAATTTGGTGCTAGACGGTTTTAGCACCAAAGTATAAATATGGAGTTAGTTTTGCACCGAACCAGAGTTTAAAAAAAAAATGATGCTAATTTGTTGCCAACAGTGTATAAATATGCCCCTTAGTGTACCAATCGAGGTCCAACTCACAATTTGCTACCCACACCACAGAAGGGCACTTTAACCACGTGCATTCACATACAGTTCTCTTCTTATAGAGTGGTGTCTATTTGTCTTTACATCAGCGACGCATACACTATTCTCTGGCCTTCATATCTTTTCAGGCACTTGAATACTTTTAAGGGCACGCACTCTAAGTCAACAAACAGTACACAACGAACTGACCCCAATTTTCACCTTGTAAATTTAGGTTGATATAAACTAAATTTACTAGTTAAAATGGGATACATTCCAGAACAGGCAGATTTTGGAGTGGAAAACGCCAGACCCCATAACTAATACCTCATTTTCATGAGATAAACTTGGGATTGGAAGCATTCTCTGCTTCTGGGAAATAGCTCACCCTGCAGAATCGTTCTAGTTACTGTAAATACTTCACCCTCATTCAGCCTGCTTGTAATCCAGGCCATAGGATAACACTAAACAGACAAACTGAAACACACCAGGATGCTAAGTGTGACACAACATCACTGAAGCCTGTTCTCAGAACCTTCAAAACATTTCAGGTGCCATAAGGTACTTTTATGATCAAAGTTGCAGAAGTTCAACCAATTTATTCAGTGTTCTCAAAATAATATTTGGACTTTGTTTGTCTTTCACTCAGGGGAATGATTGCTACAGGCAGCAGTGAAATAATGCACTCTCACCAACAAAAAAGAAAGCTGGAATGTCTCTCACCATTCCATATACCAGAGACGTCAATCCATGGTATAACGTTTTCAAATGGCAGGCATTGAAACGCTCTCAAAATCAGAGGATCAATATATTATTGGTATGATCATTATTAATATTATGATGATGATTATTATTATTATTAGTAGTAGCGGTAGTGGTAAAAATAACAGTAGTGTTAGTTGGAGTATCAGCATTATTGTTTTCAGGTCATTTCAATGAGAGTCATTTTGTGGCCCTACTTGAATGGAAAGCCCAAAGGCTCAACCTATTTAATTCCCGGGCTAGGATTTTAACCAGTGTCCTGCAGGTTGCACACAGATCCTTATGGTAGGCGATCAATGCACAAATGCTCATTCATATGTAGTTAGGGTTTGCGTGCAAAGATACAGCTTTTGATCACTGTCAGCTGTGTTTCACAAATTAACTTCAAAGGTTTTCATTCATTTTCAAAATGTAAGAAAGAAAAAGCACATCTGTAATATTGACGCCACATGAAATGCACACATCACTGGACGGCACATAAAATGCTCACATCACTGGTTGTTATGAAGTACTTAATATCCCAGACCTTGAGACAGATTTGTGAGCCCGTGGGTTTGTAACACTGGCGCAAACATTGCTTAGCACATTGCTAAGATAGTGTAAGTCCCACGATCTCTAGGGTGTACTACTAGGGCACAGATTTCAGAGTGTGCACAATGATGTCCACACTGGCGACCTCTTTATATTTCATACAATGTGAAAAGGCTGTGAATGGAGAGTTGCAAAGATCATCAGACCGCCATCTCATTATTAACTTCACAAACCTGCTAAAAATGTGACCTACAACCCATTACAACAGCATAGAACACCATGTCACACAAAAAGAGCACATAATTTAGGACGCAAAGGATGCCCAGGCATACGTCCACCAGAATGGTGCATCCTGCAGTCACATGCACAAAGGACACTGTTTAAAACAGACTGTTTCCACTTTACAAATGGTTACTGCATGGTCTTGACAAATTCTAAGCAGTATGGGAAATATTTATCAAGATTTTGCATCACCCTTTCTCCACTTAAGAGGGCGCTAAGGTGATGCAAAGCCTAAGTGAGATTTAGGAAAACCCAAGGGAGATTTCCTGCCCTGCATGGCTTGATAGATCTGGAGTAACACAAAGCAGCTCAAAATGCAGCCTTGAGTTACTGTGTGACAGGGAGGCATTCTATGGGTGGAGATTGGTTGTTTCCATGCATCCACTCATGGATTTTGGCACATTCCCAGATTTACCATTAGTGGGATACCTGGGAAGGCATCAAAATGCCATGCCTGCCCAGGTGAAGGGAAACGAAGAGAAATATCTTTATTTATCCTCATTTTTCCCTCTTTCTAAGTGTGATGCATTCTGCCCCTTCATGCACAAAAACAATCCTGCCTGAAATGCAGGCATCCTTGTAACATGATGCAAGGTGTCTGCATTGGCCCTAGGCAGCTAAAAGTGAGGCACCACTAGGAAAGGACAAGAATGCATTGTATAATGTTAAATAAGGTGCATTCCTACCCTTTCCCTTTCGCACAGCTCACTAAGGTGGCATGCTGCATTGTGCCATGTGAAAGATTGATAAATATGCCCCTAAATGCTTTGGACTGATCTGGATGCTTTTCTATTGACTGTCACGCGGAGAGGTTGCCCCTCCCCCTATCCAGGCACAGGGTCCATCTGGCCTATAGGGCAATCTGGCAATGCCTGAAGGGCTGGTCTGACAGGTCAGCAGGTGGGCTGAATTTTTGGAGGTGTGTAGGCCTGTTTTATGGCCTGACGGGCCACTGTTTTCAGTGAATTTCTCTGATATTACCACATTCATTACCCAAAGCAAGCATATATACATGCATTCTACCGTACATGGCAAAAAACATATCTCATCTCTTTAGAAGTTCAAAACTGCCCTGATTTGCAAACCTGGGCAACTTTTTTTAGTTATCTGACTCCCCATTTTGCCACTTTTATTTTGATGACAGAGATTATTTTCTGACCCTATATCACCCTGCCCAAGCCTTCCGACTTGCTGCACACAAAGGCCACCAATATGGTTATTGCACCTTGCAAAGAAAACTGCAAATGTCCATGCTTGTGCATTGCAAGAAAATATTTTGCATCAGCAAGGTCATCGATTTAGCTAAGGTCTGCCTATGGGAATTAAAAATGCTTTTGTGTTTCCCAAGTGTCAATATAAAAATACATCATCCTGCTGAAGGTATTTTGTTGCACGTATGACTCTATGGGACATATTTACAATGAAGTGGCATGGTGGTGTGCCACAATTGGCAGCACAATGCTTCATCGCTTCTGCAACGCAGGGATGCGTGATAATTCCCAAAATACTCTGCACCCCTGTGTTTCCCCTAGCGCTGGCGCTAAATTTAGCTGCCAATGCAGGCATCCTTGCACCATGGTGCAAGGGTGTCTGCGTTGAAGGGAATGATTGTTTATGTCGGGGGGGGTACACAATCTACAATGGTGATTTGGTACAAAGTCGCAAATCGTCCTTATTAAATGATTGTTTATGTGCAGAAAGGAACACCTTCCTGTACATAAACAACCATTCATGGCGTTTTGTTCTTTCTATGTGTGCGGCCGCAGATTTTTTTTTAATTCTTATAAATCTGGGGCAACTTCAAAATCAATGGGTGTTGCAGTGGAATTCCCACAGGAACACCCATTGCACACGCGCCTCTGCTGCAGAAAACTGTGTTAGAGGGGCCCAAATTTACAAGGCGGCATTAAGCCACAAAAAGTGGCTTTGTGCCACCTTGTAACTATGGAGCAGTGCACACCTCCACTGGAGCTTCACAAAAAGTGAAAGTCCGGTGGCGCTAGGGGCATGTAAGTATGCCTCTACATATGCAAATCCAATTAATTAATTTAAACATTTTCTCACTGGTTCAGAGGGTCTTTGGCATTAAAAGCTTACAACTTATTATTAGATGCATAAAGTTTTAGAAACTTGCACACGCTGATCGCATACCCATAAATTACAGCAATTCGCATTAAACCTCCAACCCACAACCTTCCTTCCATTAACTTGGCTTTCACAGATTAGAAGCTTTCATTTAGCTGGGAGAGTGCACCTTTGCGGTGGAGAAAAAAAAACCTTGTAGGTGAGAAAAAACCGATCTCCAAACCTTCTTGATCCTGAGCTTTCATTCAAGAACAGCCTTGGCAGAACCCATTTTAATGCTAATTTGATGCAGCTGATGCCTGCGCTTCCGGAACTGAAGTAAATGTATTAGTTAACGGTGCTAATTTATTTCTCACACATGTTGAAATAAGAATCAGACACATCCAAGTAACTATTCCAGTCAATTATGAAACGATCAGCGAGGCATGATCTAAAATGGTAAAAGCTCTCTCATTCTCAAAATAGGATGAACCATCTCAGTATTTTGTACAACCGGAGCTGCATAAGAAACCGCCGAATAAGCATGTTCACTCTGAGAGCTCTTTTTTCTAGAATCTCTGAGTATACTGAGAAACCTGAAGCATTAGGTCAAGGCTATTGGTCCATAGGACTTTTTTAAGGTGTTTCCCAGGGCTGGATGTAGTTTCTGGGCTTGATCGTAGTCTCTGCTTTGTTCAACCCGAAAATGGAGCAAGCAAATCATTAAAGGAAAAGGGATTTTCAAAACTCCAATTAGCAGACGAGGCACAAATGAACCTTAAAATCTAGAAAATCGAGCAGTTGTTCCTCCAGAAACCTGAAGAGAATATCTTTATGTCTAGCTATGAAAAAAATGAATTATTCTTTTTCACGGTCATAAAAATGAATATGAACATTGACTCCTGGATTTACTGAAATCGACGGCATCTGTTTCTCTATTTTTCCCCATTGTAAAATCTCGGCTTCCTCCTTAATTCTTCCCTCATTTGTATGCCACATGGGTGCAGAAGAATGTCAACTTCTATCTTCATTCCCTCGAACAAAAACAAGCACCTTATATCATCAGGCCATCTGAAAACAGCAGTTCAAGCTCTTACAGACTCCAGACTAGAATTTAGAAATGCTGTAGTTGTAAGCGCTGCACTGTAATCACTTGCTCCAAATGAAGTCATACTTTATTTGGCAACCAGAATGATCAGTTCCACAAGAAAAAGACCTTGTCTATAGAGACAAACACGTGACCACTCTCCCTTAATTATCATAGGGACACTTCATTTCAGACAACATTAGAGGCCTCTGGAGACAGAAGTCTTTTCATATTAAGGTCAAAATATTTAGACCGTCTGAAGCACTCCTTTACTGGTGCTGCTACTACTGCCTGGCACATCAAAGTGAAACTCACCCTTCCCAGTTTCACGAAACAGGTAACAAATAGCATTGTTTGCCTCTTCTTGAGAAGTACCCTATCTTCAAAGAAAAATGTGAGTCACCAACTTGAGTCATCAACTGCAATGTTTACCATTGCATTATGCTGTTGTGCCCTCAGGTAACAATAGCAGCCTTTGCTGGAGACCTCATGGACATTAAGTCATGCACAGTAGTTCTTGTCAGCTAGTTTTTCACCATGGAAAAGCGAGGCCTTGCATTCATGATTCTTCCCCAGGTCCTTCATAGTGTAAATGGATGCCCTTTAGGTGGGGGTGGGCCGTTTCCCTTCAACCACTACTCTCGCCCCTCAACCAGCTCCTCCGCTACCTTTGCTTTTTGCTGAGAGAGGTTGCTGACAGTGTTTTCATTTACTCAATAAATGTGTTTGTCTCCATACCTTTGTTAGTGTGCGGATCTGATCAATTTCTTGTGTATTACAGAGCAATTGTTCATGTGATGCAACCAAACTTTTAACTGTCTTCCTGTATGAAGATTGTGAGAGTACTGGCCCACGACTGCAGATTCTGTTTTCCTTACACAATAATTTAAAGGAGAACTTAACGAAATAGGATAAATATTTCCAGCACAAATATGACCGTTTTACAAAAAAGCAATAGTATATTTTACCAACCATACCTATAAATCTATTTGGGCACCAGTTTTCACTGTGTTATGCTTTAACTTTAAATCTGGACACCTTTTCACCATCGTTGCTATTTTTACAGGCATTGTTGTGTTTCTGCCTCACTAAATATGGAAACGGGTGGTCAGTCGCATGTGAGTAAGACTTGAGAAATGTTAACTTTTGGAATTCAGCTTGCCAGCTTTTGGAAAAACAAGTCTAAGGTCATTGATTATATTTCAACAGAGCCTGTCTCTCCGAAGGCTTCAAAGCAATTTAGAAGGTTCTTGAGGCATGTTTCTTTCCCCTATTAGGACTATGCCCTGCTCCTGAGTGTATCGGCTTTCTCCTTGATCTGGACTGACCGTATCGATGCAATGATGTTGTATTCTGTAAGTGCCACTTTGTCCAGCAAAAGTGGTGGAAAGTGATGAATTGTGATTTACTTTCTGAGCAACCCGTGTTTGTCACTGAAAAGTAGCCCTAAAGTAAGATAAAGTAGTGCTTTGTGCTACTTTGTGTTAAGAGTGTGCACCATTGATGGTAAATGGGTGTTCCCATAAAACTACATGTAATTTTTGACACAAAGCCCAATCAAGTAAAAAACAGTAGAAAGGGATTTGTGTCAAAAATGTGTACTTCAATGAGACAGGTGTAACTGGAGAAAAGTTTTCTTTCCAGATTTCACAGATCTGTTACACATTTCCACCTACCTCGAGAATTGACCATTTAAACTTTTGGGCATGAAATGCTCACAATATATGATACACTGACTCTGTTTTTGCTTCAATTGTCATATGAAAAGATGGTTAAAAATGTCCTTCAACAAAAGCCTCACCTGGACTGGAAGCTCTTGCAAAAATCTGAGAGAAGTATGTTGAATACAGTGAGCACAAAAAGAAACAGTTGGGCATGCATTACAGTTGAAAAACACAGATAAACGGAGGCATTGGAGACCACACGCGACTCGGCTGCTTGTGCTGTCCCACCCACCTTGATGGTATTGGTGGTGGGGTAAGCATGCTCAGCTGGCACCTCACAACACATGGAGAACACATGATGGGATGCACAAAGTCAGCGAAGCCATTAGTCATACCTGTGCCATCTCTGGACTGCAAATCTGCAACAGGAGGATAAGTTGGATACCATTCTGTTGGTGATCGGGATTTCTTGGGTGCGTTTAGAAAGAAAGGCAGAATCTGCCGAAAAGGATATCTGTGTGCTCTGTCAGGATCACAGAAAATTGTCTGAATAAGTCATGCTCACTGAAAAGTACCTGGCCAAACTTTAACCTCAGGCATTGGATTTCCAATAACATCTATGGAGCTGAAGATGCGGAGGAGAGGACCCGGTACTGCACCATCTGTATAATTAGCCTCCTAGAGGACAGAGTAGTATCCAACATGGTGGGTCACTTGGAGGCGTGGTTCAGGGACCTTATACCATCATGAGACCTACCTTGTTCTTCTCCATCAGAAAGACCCATAAAGTCTCTTCCAGGTACCCCCTTGGAGTTTATCCGCATCCAATCATTGCCAAACTTCTGCATTTCAAATACTGTGATGAGTACCATTGGCCGGGCCAAGAGAATAATCTGTTCCTACAAGATAACCATTCCATTCTCAATATTCCAGACTATACCTTGGGAATCAAGTGAGCATCCTTCTTTGGAGTCAATCGCAAAGTGACGGAAATGGGGCACCATTGACCCCCTCCAAATTGAAAGTAATATGGAACAACAAAACATACTTCTTTTCGGAACCGTCCAATGCCTGGAACATAGTGGAGACCACAGCACTCCTTCCAAATGAGACAGAGGACCAGCGTGCACAAATCCAGCAGCAGAGCAGATGTCACCGGCACTTTGAATGACACCAGGCCTCATTTCTCCTGGTCCTGGGAATCTCATTTTGAGAGTAGGTCGGGGATAGTCAACGGTCGACATTGGAAACCGCAGCAACCTTTTAGAATCCCATGGAAGACCATACAGACTGCTCAGCTGACACATCTGACGCTGAAAACTCATGCCCCTTGTTGGACCTGGCCCATTTTGCAGGGCCATCCCCAAACTTTTTGCCTTCATCCTCCTATTATTTCTAACCACTTGTTGTTGGCTCTGGGACTCAGAGCATTTTATCACTGCTGATCAGTGCTAAAGTGCAGGTGCTCTCCCTTCTATAGTTGGTATGATCGGCTTATACCTAATTGGTACATTTATTTTACCTATGAGTCCCTTGTACAGTGGTATCCCTATACCCAGGGCCTGTGAATTAAGTGCTACTAGTGGGCCTGCAGCACAGCTTGCGCCACCCAGAGAAGTAGACTTCCAAACCTGTTTCAGACCTGCTGGCACAGGGCATGCATGCGCAGTTTACTGCCAAGGGTACCCAGCATCTAAATTTACTTTCCAGGCCTGGACCTCCCCTTTTACTACATGTACGTCACCCCTAAAGTAGGCCCTAGCTAGCTCTATGGGCAGCGTGCTATGTATGTAGAAGACAGGACATGTGTCTGGTTGTGTGGCCTGCCTTGGTAGTGACAAACAGCCTATTTGGTTTCTTACTGCTGTGAGTTCTGCCTTGCTCATCGGATTATATTGGAAATGCCTGCCTTATTTCTAGGGGGTATTGTCTGATCTATTAGGGGTAGCGTAGGCATGTTTGGTATGGTTGTAATGGTAGTGAGAAATGCTGCTAACTGGTGTAGGTGGATTTTTTATTACCATTATTGAAATGTCACTAGAGAAAGTGAGCATTTCTCTGTGCTTACGACTCTGGGGCTTTGCAGCTTGACTCCAAACCACTTATGGGACAGAGTGACAGCTGTGCTTTGTGCATACTTTTCAGACAGCCTGTACACAGGAAGGGTGGAGGTGTCACAGAGGTGCATCTGCATATTGTATGGTCTTCCTGGACTGAGAGAAGGAGAGGCGGGCCACACCTGCATTTGTAAAGGCTGTGCCCTGGCCTCACACAAAGGGCTTGTCTACCCCGAACTGATGTCTGGAGTCTGTGCTGGAGGATAGAGGGGGCACTCCTATAACCAGCTGGAACTGGTTGGAACCTCTTCTCCCCCTTTTGTGAAAGCTTATGCAAAACTGAGTATACGTACAGGTGGTTTTCCCCATGTAAAAAGAGACATTCTTGACCAAACTGAACTGGACACAGAATGCTGCTGGAGGGACTCACCAGGAACTGCTTTGGACTGCTGCTGTTCTGCTGACCTGTGACCTGCTGGGTCACTAGGAGGATCTGCCACTAACTGCATTCCCTTGTGTTGACCTGTTTGTTAGGCACTACCTCCCTGTACTCCTTTGATTGTCTCCAGGGGCTGGGTGCTGAGCCCCTGTTCCCATGTACCTTTTTCTGTGCACTGAAGTGGTGCAGGAGGAGTACTTTGTGGAGTAGAAGTGCATCCTGAGTGCTGCATCCTTAGTGGTCCTCTGGTGTTGTAGCGTAGCACGTAGAGTGCGCTTTGCTTGATTTGTTTAACCACATGTGGAGCGCTTACCAATGTCTTCCTGAGGGAGCAATCACTGCTGCAACCTGGGCAAGCTGCGAAGAGTTAGCGCATCCAAATCAACTATTGCCAGGATTCACAACGGCTTCCCAGGAATAAGCAAAGCACTCGCACACGAGATCATGTGTGGGTGAGTCCGTGTTTCGAGGCGCAGCCCCAGGAGGGAGGGAGACCTAATTGGAGGTCCCTCCTCTTCCCTGGGCCACCCCAGACCCGCAACACTAGAGTAGTGCACTCAGGGGGAGACACGTGGTCCCTTGAGGTGCGAGAGGCTGCAAGAGCCTCTCTCTTCTAGGCGGGCAGCAAGAAAGCATCATCTGAGTCCCCGCCCAGCAGAGAGGGTGTTTACACTGCCCCCAGGCAATGAGAGGGCACACAAGGAGCAGGACGCGGGGAGGCAATGGTAAATTCCTCTTACCCGGTCACTGGGACAGGAGCACTAACGTTCCAAACAGTTCATTTCCCCGTGAGAGCCAGTCAAGTCCTCCGGGACCATTAGGGCGATTTGTGGCTCCCTTTTGGCACTGTTTCTGTGTGGGGAGAGGCCTCCCAGAGAGTAGGAAGGGGTGCACACTGCCCCCCCTCCCTCACCCGTGATCAAAGAGCTTCATGGGAAGGAGGCCTCCACGGAGGCCCTATCCCTGCAATCCCGGTTTTGGGACCCCCTCTGTGTGCTAAAGGAGATCAGGACTCCCCCTATGCAGCCTCAGGGACTTGGCCTACCCAAAGCTTCATGGTTCTGGGCATTACCGGTGTTCCAATGACATTTTGCGCAGCATAAGGCTTACTGTACATTTCAGGATACTGTTTTCCCCTTGGTGGTAACTTGTGTGTTCCCTAATATGTGCAACATTAATGTTATTTTTGCAGATTATGATTGTGTCTGTGTACATTCCTGATGCTGTTTGACCGTGTAGGTGACGTGCATTTATGATTATATGTTTTCATGAATTGCCATGTGTTCGCTGAGGTTCTTTTTATGAGCATTTATGATGATATGTGTTTTACCATGATATGTGCATTTTAGCAATGTTAACCTGACTACTGCTTTTGTTGCAGGATAACCAGTAACATATGTATTGTATGTGACTACTGCTGGCGTTGCAGAGTAATAATACTGTGTAATGTTCTGACAACTGCTTGTGTAGCAGGATATTACTGACATGTTGTGTTTGGTTTAATGATGTGTACAATATAGTTTATTTTTATATAACTTGGTGTTGTGTTTCCTTTGTGGTGGGGATAGTGCATCATGTGTGTTGTGTATGTTGTGCAGGAGCTTAGCACATTGCCCCTAGGATAGGCCTGACTGTTCATGCCAAACAACCAAGGGGATGAGCAGGGGTTATCTTGGGTGTGTAACTCGCTCGCCCTGACTAGAGTGGGTGGGTCCTGCCTGGCTTAGGTGAATACCTAGCCAACCAGAAACCTCATTTCTAACAGCCCTCCTTTGCTTCAGACTCTGCTTTGCCTACAAGGTTGATCACCCAATCTGCCAATGACATCATTTAGGGCACTTACCAAGATTTGAACCCCAAATGCTGCCCTTGTCTTACCAGGGACCTAGGGACTCTCTGGGGTGCCCCCTCTGGGGCCCAGCCTTGTCAAGATGGACAGATCCCCTGTGATTCTTCAGAGTCAAGTCAACCCTAACCTGGTCCTGGCTCCTGCGGGATGCGCCACTTTTCTTGAGGCCCCCTTGCGTCTCCTAACGGCACCATATGTGGTGCCTTATTTAGAATACGGCACACCATTGCACATGTTAGGGGCAATAGCGTATTATTTTTTTACACTTTTGTAAGGCTATCCGGGATTAGGGTAAAAAAAATCATGCTAATCCAGTATAGTGTTAAGAGACACACTGAAATTAATGGGAGCCTCATTTTAACACCTGCTTTAAGCAGGCATTAAAAATGACGCTAGAAATAGCGCAATGGAATCTTATAGATTCCATTGCACCATTTTTAGCTACTTTCTAAGGAGGGAATGCCCCCTTTGCATACAACATGCATATATTATGCAAGATGTGGCACAAAGGGTTTACAAGCTAGAGCAAACCTAGTTTGCACCACCTTGTAAGTATGGCTTTATGATGGTGGCCTCTTAGCGTCACATTTGTGGCAAAAAAATTGCCGCAAATGTGGTGCTAAGGAGCACAAGGGCCTTGTAAATCTGGCCATATATCTGTTTTGTTTTCATGTGACTAGTAGAAAACTGTGTACAATATTGCATTTATGTTTTTGCAAAATTGTTTTTGAAGTAATTTTGAACTACCACACTTTCAAAATTATTAAATACCTCTATATAAATGGACTACCCTATCTGAAAATCTTGGAGGGGTTTAGCCGGGCCATATCAAACGTATTCAGTTTTCTGGTTCAGCGTTTTGAGAAAGGGTTACAAGCCAGGCCTGTAAACTTGTGATATTTGCAGGGCTGTTTCTGTGACGATCACAAACTATTCTACATCCCCCTAAAGCTCACTCACGTAGCAGAATCAATTATCTACCAGTCTTCCTTCTGTTAACATGCGAGTCCGGCCACATTCTGTTTCCCACGACCAACCTCAAAATTGCCCCGTCTTCGCTTTCTGGCTCTCAATTAACCACTAGTAAATTTGTAGTAGTCTTGAGGTGATGGAAGTGCGATGCAGAAACATGTCTAGCCGCATCCTTGTTCTACAGCTGATAATGTTGTGTTGCTGTCTCTGACAAGGGAGCTCCTTCTTTAGCTGCACAAACTGGAGACTAAATATTGGGCCCGACTTAATCTACTGAAGATGTGAGCTTGGGCCCTGTGCTGCATGAAATGAGTGCAATAAGCTCATAAGACGTTCTCAATATTTTTACCTACATTCTATCCAATTAGAAATTATCATTCTGCTTTTGAACAAACAATGAGTTGTCTGTCAATGTTGATTTTTAAAAACTAAAAATCCACTTACACCCGATGCCTAACGCAACCATGTGGGCGTCACATGGTCATTCTGGTACCCTGATCTAATTCTAACCGGGTTGCTACTAGCCTCCCAACCCACTGTTTAGGAGAGGAATAGGGATGAAGAAATGTGAACATTTTTCTTTGTTCCAGAAATTGTAAATCTTTCTGCAATCAGTATTGTCCTCTGGTAATGCAGGAATAGTAGTGCATACCGTAGAGTAAGTAATATTGAGATATTGAGAGCCGATGATTCTCTAGATGCTGAATGGCACATCATCTTGAATTTCACACAGTGACTAATGATTAATGAGCGTTTGCTTAAGAGTAAGAGGCATACAAAATCTGGGAATATAGTGATAGAGCGGTCCGTACTAGTAATTTACCTGTATTCGGACGCTCTTTAGGCCGATGAATCTTTTGGCTAAGTGGAACTCTCCGTACTCTATATCGATCAATTTCATCAAATCAATAATCAATAACAAACATAAGCAATACCCTGATCAACATAACACTTGACAATTAATCCAGAATACATTTCGGCGAACCCTGACCTTTCAGTCAGGAATAACCACACCAGTTTATTCAAAGTTAGTGAATTTATTTCCCTATATTAACAAAGCTAGCACAATATAGATGTGTCTCAAAACCAAATGATAAACATAAATGAACATTAATAGCTGTCCATAGCGGCGAAACAAGTGCAATCTATGCAGCATTTGAATAACAAGGCATTCGATAATAGCAATGCAAATCACTAATAGTATAATCTGTAATGAACTAATTGCATACATTTAGTCAGCATAACAAGGTCTCAAATTGCATCGTGCAACAAAAGGAATCCTCATCTAACCTCAAATTAGCATCAGCATGTGGGACTTCATGCAAAAACAATTTAGCAACATTAATTTGGAAAAAACTACTAACTAGGGTTCTTATAAAAAATCAGCAGTTGGTTACCTAAAAGAAACACAATGCAATTGTACAATTTCCTTTCATATTTACCAATTACGATCAGCATTCAAGGAAGTCTTCGTCTCACAGGTACCGTTTCTCGATCAGCATGGGACGGGGCAAAGGGGCAGGAGTGGACGGGGAAATTGCCTCACAGCGGCAAGGTAAAGCTACTACTTCATGCAAAGGGATCAAAGTTAAAGTCTCTAGGGCAAGAATCATTTAAAGTCTCTTTCTCTCGATTAGAGAAAGCATCAAAGTCTCTTTCAAAATGGCGTCGCAGCAAAGTGGGCCATAATAGCTACGAAGTCTGCAAAATGGCGGGATGTCCAATAATGGCTACAATGGCTGGTAATCGCTGGTAATGGCCACTTTCCTCTCGTGCACCTGGTTTAAATAGACAACAGTTCAAATCCAGTAGGGTCTTCCATTGGAGGGTTCATAGGTTAGCTTCAAATTGTCCAATCAAAAACAACAGTTCTCAAACTTTTACTTAAGCATACATTATCCTTGGAGATGGGTACGCAAGTTGCAACATTTTATACCAATTAACTCACTTTCAGAGCTTCCATTGTCCGCACCTGCAGATCGACCTTGGAGTAAGGAGAGAAATATGCCAGGGTGGCACGAAACTTTAAGATAAGCATGTGAACGATCTAAGTGGAAAAGTAGAGCTTCAAGCAAAAATACACGTTTATTAGCACATTGGAAAAATACGAGCATCTAAACCGTGAGACCAGGCAACTAGGCCAAAGCCTCCACTAAAGTAATGATAAGCTAAAGCATTTCAAGCAAGCAAATCGTAGCACACGTTTATGATTATGTCGGATTAGTGCAATTCTAATACATCACGTTATATAAAGCACGCTTATAAATGTTGGCAAACTACTCTGAGGGCACATTTTGTCCCCGTACAATCTTTATTAGTTCGGTTAAAGTCACACATGATTATTTCAACACTACGTTTAAGCGCTAATAAATGTAAAACCTTCATTTTCTGCTTCATCAATCCCTCCTCTGATGACTACTTGTCATCACACCAAATCATGCCCACAAATTTTATTCCATTAAAATTCTGTCAGTTCTCTTTTCCTTTTAGTTCCCCTAGTTTTCGCTTTGTATTCTTCTGCCATTCTTTTCATTATTTTCTCTTCCTTCCTTCTTTTAATTCTTTCCATAATCATTATTATTCCCCTTTTTATTCCCCAAATTCCAAATATGCAAATCAGTACAATTAATATTCCCTGTATTATTTTTAGTAATATTCCATTCCAAATTCCCCCAAGCCAATTTCCCACTGAAGCAAGTCCTTTTCCAACCTTCTCCCACACTCCTGGTTCTTTCAATTCCTTCAAATCTGCACTCTCTTTTGTTAGATTAGCAAGCATAGTTTTAATTTTCACACTGTTATCGGGAATATACGTACAACAGTGTCGTGCACCAAGCATTTTGCAAACGCCGCCATCCTTTGCTAAAAGAATGTCTAAAGCAAGCCTATTTTGAAGAGTCATAGCTCTTTCCGCTGCAAGCTCAGCATCTATCAGGATTATAGCACCTGAAAACTTTGTCAACATGTTATCCACTATAGTAGACAACTTTCTTATTTTGATGGAATTCAACACAACTCCCAATGAAGGAATCATGGCTCCAAATATATCTCCTACCACAGCAGCTGCGGTCTCTCCTTTCTGGACACGATGGGATCCAGATGTCTTTTGAATCATCGATAGGTCATCCAGTTGATAAACCTTTGGGAACACTATACCCAAATAACATCTCCCCCACCATCCCTTTGGAAGACGATAATAGGCATTATATCCACAAATGTAATATACACCTGGAATGACAGGGTCAAGTCCGTTCATCATGAATGTCCATTTGGCCTTAAAGATAAACGTATGTTTACACTCACTCGCTCCTACGAAAATGTTGTCATAATAAGATTCACCTCGATATATACAAAATTTCCCTACATGCCAAGCATCTAAAGCTATTCTCCCTTGTGTTTTTATTGCAGCAAAATCATAGTTATCTACTGAAGCCCTCTTATGTAGCTCCTTTTCTAATTTCGCATTCATTTGTGCCCTTCTATCATCTGTGCGATCTAAAAAGCTTATTTCTACTGCAGAGAGCGAGCAGGTAAGGTTTTCCCTATGAGCGTGAGCCGTTTCAAAAGGTAGCATTGGCTCGAAAAATTCCCTCATTATTTTAGCATCCCAATCTTTAGCAATCTGGCTTAGCTGCGCTATTATAGGAACATATGCAAAGGTAACATCATAATTCGAGTAAAAATACTGTATGTTAGTTTGACCATAAAATCTAGACATTACTATACTACATGTAATCCCGTAGGTAAGAGGCATGTGGTGATATGTCACCCCTTCCTTTACTGATGTCGGTATCTGTGTACACACATAACAATCTTTCGCATCCATGGTCTCAACATATTCTGTTAATAAGCGATAGAAAACATTATACGAAAGCTCCTTCTTATCATGCAAGTGTCTCTCATCTAATTCTAGTCTTTTCAATGCGGTTAGTTCAGTGACAGTAACAGGAGCAAAAGTAGAAGCATCAATTTTCTCATTCTCACCCCTTCCATGCATTGCAAGCACTATTGCCATTATTATTAGTACACATGCAATTATCAAGCCTATACACACATATTTACAATATTTCTTTCTACTGTTTTGCGTCATGATCTGTATAGAATCAGAGAGCTAGAAGCACCTATAAAGAAACTATTTAGCAATTCAGTTACAAAGCTGAACGAGCGCAATGTTCACACAGTTTTCTTCAAGAGGCCAGTCACCTATCGGTTAGCAGCATTTGTCTCAATTCGGCAATAACTCAGTCTTTATCGGTTTAGCAAGTCTCTCATCCGGTTTAGCAATGTCTCAGCTGGTTGTTTGTTTCACGTTATATTGTAGCAAGCGATATCATTTATCACCCTTTCAATCAACACTGTCCATAAAACTTTTCTTTTCTATTGGTATCTCTTCTTCTTCGTTCTCGAGGCTTAGAGATACAAATTTGTCAGTCCAATCGTCATTGACTGCATATGCCCATTCTGGACCGGAATATCTCCTATTCGGTATCCTTTTCCTTTTCAATTTTGCTTCTCTTTTCGATTCTGCCTCACTGGTACTTTCCTCTTTGGCCAAGTCTTTTCCTTCACTTGAGGATGGTACCACGACAGACACTTCCTTTCTTTTCTCTTTCACTTTTGGCCTTCCTCCGTCGTTCAAACTTTCTTCAGTCCTTTGTTTTACTGGTGATATACTTAGTCTCCTCTTTGCACCATGTCCATTTGATGGACCTGCGACCCTTTCTGTGGAAGCTTGAACTTTTTCGTTCTGTCCTGCCTTGTCCCCTCCTTCTGGGGAATCGATCATGTTCTCCTTTTCTTTTTCTGTATCGTCTGCTTCTGGGAAAGCCCTCCTCTGATCAGGCTCTCCTGCTTTTTCACCTTTTTCGAGCCCTTCGTCACCTTTACTTTCGTCAGGCTCTGTATCACTTTCAGCTGCTTCAGGTTCTTTGTCACCCTCAGCTGCTTCAGGCTCTTTGCTACCCTCAGCTGCTTCAGGTTCTTTGTCACCTTCGGCTGCTTCGTCGCTGTCTGAACTTTCTCCTTGGTCTTCCCCAAGTGAGTTGGTCTCTTCGTTCTCAGAGAATATCTCTCTCTCTCCTGTTTCTACCTGTTCGCTTTCAGTTCGGTTTTGTTCTGTCTCAGCACTCAGCACTGTTTTATCAGGCACTGGCAGTTTCAGCGCTTCAACTTCCTCATCTGTGGGACACAATACTTTCCTTGTGTGACTGGCGTGAATCCAGTTGGGAACCCCCGCACACTTCACAGCGGTAGTTGTCGTCAGGATCACTTGGAAAGGGCCTTTCCAACGGGGTTCCAGACACGACTTCCTCACGTGCTTCTTTACCACGACCCAGTCACCTGCTTTCCGTGCATTTCCTGGACCTTGGATCGGTGGCAAGGTGGTTGCTTCCACCTGGTGAGAGAAAGAGCGAACCACATCAGCCAGACCTTTGCAGTAGTCTAACACCATATCATCTGTAATATTCAAAAGCGCGTTTGCGGGAACTGCAGGAAGTCTCATAGCCCTGCCCATGAGGATTTCGTGCGGGGACAATCCAGTCTTTCTATCAGGGGTGTTTCTCATTGACATTAGCGCCAAGGGCAATGCGTCAGGCCATTTCAAATTTGTCGATGCACATATTTTCGCCATTCTTGATTTCAGTGTACCATTCATCTCCTCCACCAGTCCTGATGCTTCAGGGCGATAGCTACAATGCAGTTTTTGCTCAATGTTCAGCGCTTCGCAAAGTAACTTTATCACCTCGTTATTGAAGTGACTTCCCCTATCTGATTCTAAAGAGATCGGGAATCCGAAACGTGGTATCAACTCCCTCAACAATAGCTTTGTAACTGTAAGGCTGTCATTTCTACGTGTGGGGTATGCCTCAATCCAGTGACTAAAAATGCACACAATCACCAACACATACTTCAGACCTCCATGCACAGGCATCTCAATGAAGTCCACATGCATTCGACTAAACGGGCCACTTGCTCTAACAATGTGGCTCGCGTTCACAACTGTTCCCTTTCCTGGGTTCATCTGCTGGCAAGTGACACATCGATGGCAAACTGCTTCTGCAGCTTGACGAAATCTGGGGTTAAACCAATCAGTTTTGAACAATCTTATCATGGCATCTCTCCCTAGGTGAGCTTGCCCATGATAGAACCGCGCAAGCTGTGATAAGAGACTGTTTGGCAAAACAAATTTTCCCTCATTTGAAACCCATAACTCATCTGGTCTTTTTATACACTGTGATTTAATCCAGGAATCTCTTTCGTCCTCCCTGACGTTATTCTGTAATGCTTTTAATTCATCTATTGTATCTACAACTTTCAAGGCAAATGCTTCAGCTGGTTCGAGTTCTGGTTCATTTATTGAATTCCATTCATCCCTGAGTAATATACAGTTCAAGGCACAAAATCTTGCGACTTGATCCTCATATGCATTTCCCAGAGAAACATAGTCCTGTCCTTTTGTATGAGCACTACACTTTACCACTGCAACTTCGGCTGGCATTTGAATGGCATGTAACAATTCCCTTATTCTTTCCCCATTTTTCACTGGGGATCCTGAAGAAGTCAGGAAACCTCTCTGTGACCATAGTTGGCCAAAGTCATGCACAATTCCAAACCCGTACTGACTATCAGTGTAAATGGTGACTTTCATCAATGCAGACAGTTGACATGCTCTTGTAAGGGCTACAAGTTCTGCTACTTGTGCAGAATAGACTCCTTGAAGCCAGCCCGCTTCCAAGACACCTGTTACAGTACATACAGCATATCCTGCTTTCAAAATCCCCATCCCATCTCTTAGACATGAACCATCAACAAAAACAATTTGGTCATTTTCATCAAGCTTAGTATCCTTAATGTCAGGTCGAGGTTTTGTGCAAAATTCAGTCACCTGAAGGCAGTCATGCTCGACGTCTTCAGCGTTCTCAATTTCAGCATTTTCACCAGGAAGCAAGGTTGCTGGATTCAACGTAGTGCACCTTTTCAGCTGCACGTTCGGTGAGCCCAGAATTATCGTTTCATACCTTGTGAGTCTTGCTCCGGTCATGTGTTGCGTTCGGGAGCGGGTCAAAAGTATCTCAACTGAGTGAGGGACCATGACTGTTACTGGGTGTCCCATCACTATTCCTTCACTCTGAGTGAGGCTAATACCAACTGCTGCTACGGCGCGCAAACACCCTGGGAGTGCTGCTGCGACCGGATCCAAAGTAGCTGAAAAATACGCTACTGGTCTGTTTACGCCACCATGGGCTTGAGTCAAGACAGACAAAGAACATGCATCACGTTCATGACAAAACAATGTGAAAGGCTTGGTGTAGTCTGGCATACCTAAAGCTGGAGCCCTGCACATGCATTCTTTCAATTCAATAAAAGCATCCATCTCATCTCCTTTCAGCTCAATTTGATCCAGGGCATCCTTCTGGGTCAGTTTCAGTAAAGGCTTCGCTAGAGTTGAGAAGTTGGGAATCCACTGGCGACAGTAGCCCACCATTCCCAAAAACTTCCTCACCTCCCTCCTTGTCTTGGGTGGACTCATTTGAAGTACACTTGTTATTCTTTCCTCCATTATTCTCCGTGACCCTTTCTCTATTTGGTGACCCAAGTATTTCACTTTCTTCTGACAGAACTGCAATTTGGAAGGAGACACCTTGTGTCCATTCCTTCCCAAATGGTTCAACAGAGCAATGGTATCGGCTGTGCAGCCACTTTCTGTCTTTGATGCAACCAGTAAGTCATCAATGTACTGTACTAGGGTTGACTCGAACGGCAATTCTAATGCTTCCAAATCTTTCTTTAAAATCTGATTGAAGATGGACGGTGACTCAGAGAACCCTTGAGGAATTCGACACCAACTGTACACTCTGTCTAGGAATTTGAAACAAAAGAGGAATTGACTGTCCTCATGAAGAGGCACAGAAAAGAATGCTTGGGACAGGTCGATGACTGAGAACCACTCAGCATCGCAAGGGACTTGAAACATTATCACAGCTGGATTTGGTATGACAGGGCAACACTTGACTATGATGTCATTTATCTTCCTCAAATCCTGCACTAGTCGGACCTTTCCACTTGGCTTTATTAATCCCATTATTGGTGAATTACATGGACTGCTCAACACTTCTTTCAGTACTCCCTGCTTTACAAATTCGTCAATAAGTTGGGCAACTTTCATAAGGGTGTCTTGTGCCATGTGGTATTGTGGGGTCTGGGGAAATATTGCATTGGGTTTTACAGTCACTTTCACTGGTTCCACTCCTTTCATCATTCCCACCTCTTTCCCTGTCATATCCCACACTTCCTTTCCGACTGTTTCCCGTAATTCAGCTGGAATATCTTCTTCAGTTATCATCGGGAAAAGACAAATCAGAGGATATTCTTCATCGACAGTTTCCATCTCATCCCCCTCTACACTGTCCTCTTCTTCCCCATCACTGCTCGTCTGGATTGTTATTCCCTCGTTCGAACACATAATCGAACAACCCAATTTGCACAACAAGTCTCTCCCTAACAATGCTATCGGGCTTGAGTCACATACCACAAACTGATGTACCCCTTGATAGTTATCGATGCTGACTGGTACCGGATCTGTTATTGGGTTCGTCAGGTGCCTGTTTGCTACTCCCACCACTTGAACTGTCCTCCCTGAGAGTGGCAAATTTGGTACTTCACTGCTCTTAACAGTTGAACGCGTGGCTCCTGTGTCAACCAAGAATGAGACACGATGACCCATTACTCTTCCCTCTACGTACGGACCCTTTTGATCAACTTCCAAGGATACTGCAAGCACACAATCTCCTTCTTCTTCTGAACTTTCACTCTCCCATACATTGTTTATTCCACTCTCACTGTGTAATGGGAACTGTTGTACGGTGCCATTTGTACTCATTACCTGACCCGAGACCTGTGGAGGAACCATCACTTGCTGCTGACTCATTGGTGCCAAAGGTATTTGCATTTGCTGATTAGGTACCATGGGTAACTGCTGTTGCATTGGCTGCATTTGCGTCATCTGCACACGGGGCATCTGCATCTGCTGCGGCTGCATAGGTTGTAATCCCTGCAACTGATTTACGGTTTGAAAATTTGGGTTTGGACCTCTCATTTTCGGTCCCCTCATTGTCTGAAATGCATTGACATCATTGTTTTGCTGACCAACACCTGCACCTTCCTGCACCACCATCGGGCACTCGCGTTTCCAATGTCCGACAATTCCACACACGTGACACGGCATCACCTTCTTCATTGCCTGCACACCAGTCACAACAGTGTTCAAATCCGGACCATTATTCACAAAACCTCCTCTGCCTCTGCCTCTGGCCTGTGGCTGAAACATCATATTTCCCTGCAACTGCGGCTGCGGTTGCGGTACCTGCTGTTGGAACCCTTGCATCCCTTGCAAACCTTGCAGACCTGTCTGGGCTGCTTTAAGTTGCATCATCATCACCTTCTCTTTCAACTTTTTCTGTTTCACTTCAATTTCGTCGCTACAGTATTTTGCATAATTCAACACCTCATCAATAGGTTTCGACTGCCAACAAATCAAATGCGACTTTATCATCTGGCTTATCTCTGGCCTCAGCCCTTCCACAAATCTGAACACAAAATGAAGCATGTCCTTCGCCTCTATTGTTTCCGTGCCGCTGTAGTTTTTGAACGCCTTCAACAACCTCTCATAGTAACTATGAATCGACTCTTTAGCCTCTTGGGCCGTTCGATCGATCTTCTGCCAATCCACATTTTTCGCAGCCACCTTCGTCTTCAAATGCTCAATCACCTTATAGTACAGGCTCATCACCATAGGCGATGGTGCACCCGTCTCCCTGTCTCTCTCTGGTTCACTTGTCGGCCAACCTACAGCTCTTTTGCAATCCTCCCACAAATCTGCCGGAACCACAATCTCAAAGAGGGTGTTCAGGTCTTCCCAGAGACATTTTGCAAGCTTCACAAACCTGTCAGTCTGTTGATACCATTCAATCGGCTTCTCTCTCAGTTTGGGAAAATCATCCGTAAAGGACTGAATGTCGCTCCTGTGCCATGGTACATGTATTAATTTTCCCCCTGCTGTCTCCCTCATTGGTAACATGGTTACTGCATCACTACTCTGTGGTCTTTTCTCGTTGAGTTCTGTAGCACTGTCCCTCCTCTTTTCCTTTCTCTTTACCCATCTGCTTTCCCATTTGTCTAAGCACCTCCACACTTGTGCACTCTGCAGCAATTCTCTAAGGTGCGCCTTCATGCCTGCTGACCTCATGTGTTCAAAATCTGTAGTCCCAAAATCCAATCTGTAGCTCCTGCTCAAGTGTTTTGTCTTGTCTATATCCACCCCGTTTTTGTCAGCTATTTCCTGCAAGCTTTTATGTACCTTATTCACTTCTTTCGTAATCCTGGGACATAGATATCTCAGCTCTTCTTCCGAGTAGGACTCCAACCTATTCACACCCATAGTCCCTTCCACCAATTCTTGTGCTTCCATGTTCAACCTGACCCTATTCAGATAGTCTTCTCCCTTCCCACTGGCTGAACTTTGTGTGGAATTCAGACTGTTGAACCACTGTGTCAGCTGTTGCGCGTTCAACCCCATCAGTGTAGCATTCACACCGACTGCCATTGATGGTTGCGGCAACTTTTCAGTGTTCGATGACAGCGGTATCACCCGTGGGGGACTCGACCTCACCAGTGTTGACTGAGCACATATGGGACTAAACTCCATCAAGGACCCAGATCCAGTTGGCTGAGCCGCTATCGGAGTTATCCCTGGAGTGTTTTCTATGCACCTCCTTTATGTCCCATTCTGCAGCATTGATCACTGACCACTCATACCTAAGTTAGGCTGACTGTACAAAGGTACCGGTGGACCTACAGTAATGGGTAGTGATATCGCATCTGGGTTCTGTCCATTTCCCATGTTCTGAGGCATGTTCATTCCCACACTATGGGTCATCATTGCCGGCATGCCCATTTGACTCCCTGTCATCTGAGTATGTGCGTTTCCCCCCTGCATCTGCTTTTGAGGCATCAGAAACTGAGTTGATTCGGCTTGTACCAATGTCGGGTTGTGACCATTCCGTACCCCCCTTACGGTTGGATCTAGAATCATTCCTGCACCGTTGCCACTGCTATAGTATCCTGGGATCTGCGGCTGATAATTTTCTGCTGGTTTCAACATGGGCACATCTGGATATATTCTCCTAACCTGCGGTATCTGCGGGGTGAACAGTAGACTCGGGTCCTTAGATCCCGATGATGCTCCTGAACTCTGACTTTCACTGTTCTGTACCGATGCCGGAGGGGCAGAACTGGTACTTGGACCTTGTCCACTCTCTGCATAAGGTGGTGGATGGTCGTTCAGCAATTGCATGATTAACTCCTCATCCTCTAACTCCTCTTCCCTTCTCACCTTTTCCTCGTCCTCTCTATCCTTGGAACACCTCCTGTTTGTCTTACAGGTAGCTTTCTTACCTGTCTCCTCTTCTTCCTTAGTAATTGCGGGAAACAATTTTATCTCCTGCAGTACATCTGACCTCCACACCTTCTGTGCATTATCCCACCTAGCGTCCGCTAGTGTCTTTTCTACCTTTCTTATCCTGCTCTCGAACTTATTTTGCTGTTGCTGTCTAGCCATCAGTTCCCAAATTGCTAGGGCCTCAAACTGTGCTGGCCTTGGAGGTACCTTCATGTCGTACATCGTGAATCTCAAATTCTCTAGTATCCTTATATTGAATGTCCCATGAATCGGGAACGCTACGCTCCCATGTTTCTCTGTCAGCTTGTGCCATTGCTTTAGCCAAAGGCACGGAGCTACCCCTTTCTCCTCCATTACAATGTAAGCTGGTGTACCTTCGGGTGGCGTCTCTTCTCCTACGCTCGCTATAATGTAAGACTCCCCCTTCATCGCACTCCTTAATGCTTTAAAAAAATTCATTTTCTCGTCTTTTATTTCACAAAATTTGTAATCAATAGGTGACTTTAATTCCCGGAATACTCTTCGCTTGCCTTTCCCCTTCCAATCGAGCCCCACGGACTGCATCCAATCCGTGCGCGACCCTTCTCTACAACCAACCTATCCCAGCGCGGCTCCTAGTGACGTCACACTCACACACACTGCGGCTGACAAAGCCTCGCGGCTAATCCTCCTTCACTCAACTCCTCTCGTAACAACTTCTTGCATGCATCGCGAGCTACCAAAAATATAAAACAGATCTGTCGGTTTACTACAGGAAGGGTAACACAATCGCTTCAGGACCTTAGGGATTTTTCACTAGCCTCGGCAGTTATTCCATCTTTCTCGGTCCCCACGTTCGCAAGCAAATCTGACCTGCAGACCTACTCTCAACTTGTCAATGATCTATTCTAGTGCACTTAGAATTTTGTCAAAGCCCGAAGTCGAAGTTTCTTTCATTCCCTTAACACACGTACCGACTCGTTGACCACGCCCGATCAACCTACTAAACCGCCCAGACCACAACATAAATCAACATACTCCGGAGTCTCTTGACCTCGCAGGGCCCGTCTCAACAACAACAACCACGTGGACCTTTTTATGCACAAAGCGCCACACGCACATGAAGTTCGACGACTTCCCTACTCTCACACTCGGAGTCGCACCTCCGCTATTTCTATGAAGTTCGACGACTTCTCTACTTCTACACTCGGAGTCGCACCTCCGCTATCCTCTAAAAAGAAAAAATTCCTCGCAACCTTTTCACACAATCTGCGGCAATAAGCTGTGCAAGCGCAAAACCCTAGCTTCACTCACACCATCACTAGTACCGCCAACGCCGATTCCACACCTCCATTCTCTTCATTCGCAAGCTCCGAGATCCCGGGAAAGTCGCGGTGGACCTAGCCCATCATCATTTTCCCAATCAGTTTTATCCAAGAAAAATCTTATTCAACTTCTCGAGTGGGGTCTCAAAGGGCGTAACCGTTAATTCAACACCATGTACTTTAAAAGTACGGGGTCCCAAAAGGCGAAACCGTCCTCTGCTACCATCTACTGATAGAGCGGTCCGTACTAGTAATTTACCTGTATTCGGACGCTCTTTAGGCCGATGAATCTTTTGGCTAAGTGGAACTCTCCGTACTCTATATCGATCAATTTCTTCAAATCAATAATCAATAACGAACATAAGCAATACCCTGATCAACATAACACTTGACAATTAATCCAGAATACATTTCGGCGAACCCTGACCTTTCAGTCAGGAATAACCACACCAGTTTATTCAAAGTTAGTGAATTTATTTCCCTATATTAACAAAGCTAGCACAATATAGATGTGTCTCAACACCAAATGATAAACATAAATGAACATTAATAGCTGTCCATAGCGGCGAAACAAGTGCAATCTATGCAGCATTTGAATAACAAGGCATTCGATAATAGCAATGCAAATCACTAATAGTATAATCTGTAATGAACTAATTGCATACATTTAGTCAGCATAACAAGGTCTCAAATTGCATCGTGCAACAAAAGGAATCCTCATCTAACCTCAAATTAGCATCAGCATGTGGGACTTCATGCAAAAACAATTTAGCAACATTAATTTGGAAAAAACTCCTAACTAGGGTTCTTATCAAAAATCAGCAGTTGTTTACCTAAAAGAAACACAATGCATTTGTACAATTTCCTTTCATATTTACCAATTACGATCAGCATTCAAGGAAGTCTTCGTCTCACAGGTACCGTTTCTCGATCAGCATGGGACGGGGCAAAGGGGCAGGAGTGGACGGGGAAATTGCCTCACGGCGGCAAGGTAAAGCTACTACTTCATGCAAAGGGATCAAAGTTAAAGTCTCTAGGGCAAGAATCATTTAAAGTCTCTTTCTCTCGATTAGAGAAAGCATCAAAGTCTCTTTCAAAATGGCGACGCAGCAAAGTGGGCCATAATAGCTACGAAGTCTGCAAAATGGCGGGATGTCCAATAATGGCTACAATGGCTGGTAATTGCTGGTAATGGCCACTTTCCTCTCGTGCACCTGGTTTAAATAGACAACAGTTCAAATCCAGTAGGGTCTTCCATTGGAGGGTTCATAGGTTAGCTTCAAATTGTCCAATCAAAAACAACAGTTCTCAAGCTTTTACTTAAGCATACATTATCCTTGGAGATGGGTACGCAAGTTGCAACATTGTATACCAATTAACTCACTTTCAGAGCTTCCATTGTCCGCACCTGCAGATCGACCTTGGAGTAAGAAGAGAAATATGCCAGGCTGGCACGAAACTTTAAGATAAGCATGTGAACGATCTCAGTGGAAAAGTACAGCTTCAAGCAAAAATACACGTTTATTAGCACATTGGAAAAATACGAGCATCTAAACCGTGAGACCAGGCAACTAGGCCAAAGCCTCCACTAAAGTAATGCTAAGCTAAAGCATTTCAAGCAAGCAAATCGTAGCACACGTTTATGATTATGTCGGATTAGTGCAATTCTAATACATCACGTTATATAAAGCACGCTTATAAATGTTGGCAAACTACTCTGAGGGCACATTTTGTCCCCGTACAATCTTTATTAGTTCGGTTAAAGTCACACATGATTATTTCAACACTACGTTTAAGCGCTAATAAATGTAAAACCTTCATTTTCTGCTTCATCAATCCCTCCTCTGATGACTACTTGTCATCACACCAAATCATGCCCACAAATTTTATTCCATTAAAATTCTGTCAGTTCTCTTTTCCTTTTAGTTCCCCTAGTTTTCGCTTTGTATTCTTCTGCCATTCTTTTCATTATTTTCTCTTCCTTCCTTCTTTTAATTCTTTCCATAATCATTATTATTCCCCTTTTTATTCCCCAAATTCCAAATATGCAAATCAGTACAATTAATATTCCCTGTATTATTTTTAGTAATATTCCATTCCAAATTCCCCCAAGCCAATTTCCCACTGAAGCAAGTCCTTTTCCAACCTTCTCCCACACTCCTGGTTCTTTCAATTCCTTCAAATCTGCACTCTCTTTTGTTAGATTAGCAAGCATAGTTTTAATTTTCACACTGTTATCGGGAATATACGTACAACAGTGTCGTGCACCAAGCATTTTGCAAACGCCGCCATCCTTTGCTAAAAGAATGTCTAAAGCAAGCCTATTTTGAAGAGTCATAGCTCTTTCCGCTGCAAGCTCAGCATCTATCAGGATTATAGCACCTGAAAACTTTGTCAACATGTTATCCACTATAGTAGACAACTTTCTTATTTTGATGGAATTCAACACAACTCCCAATGAAGGAATCATGGCTCCAAATATATCCCCTACCACAGCAGCTGCGGTCTCTCTTTTCTGGATACGATGGGATCCAGATGTCTTTTGAATCATCGATAGGTCATCCAGTTGATAAACCTTTGGGAACACTATACCCAAATAACATCTCCCCCACCATCCCTTTGGAAGACGATAATAGGCATTATATCCACAAATGTAATATACACCTGGAATGACAGGGTCAAGTCCGTTTATCATGAATGTCCATTTGGCCTTAAAGATAAACGTATGTTTACACTCACTCGCTCCTACGAAAATGTTGTCATAATAAGATTCACCTCGATATATACAAAATTTCCCTACATGCCAAGCATCTAAAGCTATTCTCCCTTGTGTTTTTATTGCAGCAAAATCATAGTTATCTACTGAAGCCCTCTTATGTAGCTCCTTTTCTAATTTCGCATTCATTTGTGCCCTTCTATCATCTGTGCGATCTAAAAAGCTTATTTCTACTGCAGAGAGCGAGCAGGTAAGGTTTTCCCTATGAGCGTGAGCCGTTTCAAAAGGTAGCATTGGCTCGAAAAATTCCCTCATTATTTTAGCATCCCAATCTTTAGCAATCTGGCTTAGCTGCGCTATTATAGGAACATATGCAAAGGTAACATCATAATTCGAGTAAAAATACTGTATGTTAGTTTGACCATAAAATCTAGACATTACTATACTACATGTAATCCCGTAGGTAAGAGGCATGTGGTGATATGTCACCCCTTCCTTTACTGATGTCGGTATCTGTGTACACACATAACAATCTTTCGCATCCATGGTCTCAACATATTCTGTTAATAAGCGATAGAAAACATTATACGAAAGCTCCTTCTTATCATGCAAGTGTCTCTCATCTAATTCTAGTCTTTTCAATGCGGTTAGTTCAGTGACAGTAACAGGAGCAAAAGTAGAAGCATCAATTTTCTCATTCTCACCCCTTCCATGCATTGCAAGCACTATTGCCATTATTATTAGTACACATGCAATTATCAAGCCTATACACACATATTTACAATATTTCTTTCTACTGTTTTGCGTCATGATCTGTATAGAATCAGAGAGCTAGAAGCACCTATAAAGAAACTATTTAGCAATTCAGTTACAAAGCTGAACGAGCGCAATGTTCACACAGTTTTCTTCAAGAGGCCAGTCACCTATCGGTTAGCAGCATTTGTCTCAATTCGGCAATAACTCAGTCTTTATCGGTTTAGCAAGTCTCTCATCCGGTTTAGCAATGTCTCAGCTGGTTGTTTGTTTCACGTTATATTGTAGCAAGCGATATCATTTATCACCCTTTCAATCAACACTGTCCATAAAACTTTTCTTTTCTATTGGTATCTCTTCTTCTTCGTTCTCGAGGCTTAGAGATACAAATTTGTCAGTCCAATCGTCATTGACTGCATATGCCCATTCTGGACCGGAATATCTCCTATTCGGTATCCTTTTCCTTTTCAATTTTGCTTCTCTTTTCGATTCTGCCTCACTGGTACTTTCCTCTTTGGCCAAGTCTTTTCCTTCACTTGAGGATGGTACCACGACAGACACTTCCTTTCTTTTCTCTTTCACTTTTGGCCTTCCTCCGTCGTTCAAACTTTCTTCAGTCCTTTGTTTTACTGGTGATATACTTAGTCTCCTCTTTGCACCATGTCCATTTGATGGACCTGCGACCCTTTCTGTGGAAGCTTGAACTTTTTCGTTCTGTCCTGCCTTGTCCCCTCCTTCTGGGGAATCGATCACGTTCTCCTTTTCTTTTTCTGTATCGTCTGCTTCTGGGAAAGCCCTCCTCTGATCAGGCTCTCCTGCTTTTTCACCTTTTTCGAGCCCTTCGTCACCTTTACTTTCGTCAGGCTCTGTATCACTTTCAGCTGCTTCAGGTTCTTTGTCACCCTCAGCTGCTTCAGGCTCTTTGCTACCCTCAGCTGCTTCAGGTTCTTTGTCACCTTCAGCTGCTTCGTCGCTGTCTGAACTTTCTCCTTGGTCTTCCCCAAGTGAGTTGGTCTCTTCGTTCTCAGAGAATATCTCTCTCTCTCCTGTTTCTACCTGTTCGCTTTCAGTTCGGTTTTGTTCTGTCTCAGCACTCAGCACTGTTTTATCAGGCACTGGCAGTTTCAGCGCTTCAACTTCCTCATCTGTGGGACACAATACTTTCTTTGTGTGACTGGCGTGAATCCAGTTGGGAACCCCCGCACACTTCACAGCGGTAGTTGTCGTCAGGATCACTTGGAAAGGGCCTTTCCAACGGGGTTCCAGACACGACTTCCTCACGTGCTTCTTTACCACGACCCAGTCACCTGCTTTCCGTGCGTGTCCTGGACCTTGGATCGGTGGCAAGGTGGTTGCTTCCACCTGGTGAGAGAAAGAGCGAACCACATCAGCCAGACCTTTGCAGTAGTCTAACACCATATCATCTGTAATATTCAAAAGCGCGTTTGCGGGAACTGCAGGAAGTCTCATAGCCCTGCCCATGAGGATTTCGTGCGGGGACAATCCAGTCTTTCTATCAGGGGTGTTTCTCATTGACATTAGCGCCAAGGGCAATGCGTCAGGCCATTTCAAATTTGTCGATGCACATATTTTCGCCATTCTTGATTTCAGTGTACCATTCATCTGCTCCACCAGTCCTGATGCTTCAGGCGATAGCTACAATGCAGTTTTTGCTCAATGTTCAGCGCTTCGCAAAGTAACTTTATCACCTCGTTATTGAAGTGACTTCCCCTATCTGATTCTAAAGAGATCGGGAATCCGAAACGTGGTATCATCTCCCTCAACAATAGCTTTGCAACTGTAAGGCTGTCATTTCTACGTGTGGGGTATGCCTCAATCCAGTGACTAAAAATGCACACAATCACCAACACATACTTCAGACCTCCATGCACAGGCATCTCAATGAAGTCCACATGCATTCGACTAAACGGGCCACTTGCTCTACCAATGTGGCTCGCGTTCAAAACTGTTCCCTTTCCTGGGTTCATCTGCTGGCAAGTGACACATCGATGGCAAACTGCTTCTGCAGCTTGACGAAATCTGGGGTTAAACCAATCAGTTTTGAACAATCTTATCATGGCATCTCTCCCTAGGTGAGCTTGCCCATGATAGAACCGCGCAAGCTGTGATAAGAGACTGTTTGGCAAAACAAATTTTCCCTCATTTGAAACCCATAACTCATCTGGTCTTTTTATACACTGTGATTTAATCCAGGAATCTCTTTCGTCCTCCCTGACGTTATTCTGTAATGCTTTTAATTCATCTATTGTATCTACAACTTTCAAGGCAAATGCTTCAGCTGGTTCGAGTTCTGGTTCATTTATTGAATTCCATTCATCCCTGAGTAATATACAGTTCAAGGCACAAAATCTTGCGACTTGATCCGCATATGCATTTCCCAGAGAAACATAGTCCTGTCCTTTTGTATGAGCACTACACTTTACCACTGCAACTTCGGCTGGCATTTGAATGGCATGTAACAATTCCCTTATTCTTTCCCCATTTTTCACTGGGGATCCTGAAGAAGTCAGGAAACCTCTCGGTGACCATAGTTGGCCAAAGTCATGCACAATTCCAAACCCGTACTGACTATCAGTGTAAATGGTGACTTTCATCAATGCAGACAGTTGACATGCTCTTGTAAGGGCTACAAGTTCTGCTACTTGTGCAGAATAGACTCCTTGAAGCCAGCCCGCTTCCAAGACACCTGTTACAGTACATACAGCATATCCTGCTTTCAAAATCCCCATCCCATCTCTTAGACATGAACCATCAACAAAAACAATTTGGTCATTTTCATCAAGCTTAGTATCCTTAATGTCAGGTCGAGGTTTTGTGCAAAATTCAGTCACCTGAAGGCAGTCATGCTCGACGTCTTCAGCGTTCTCAATTTCAGCATTTTCACCAGGAAGCAAGGTTGCTGGATTCAACGTAGTGCACCTTTTCAGCTGCACGTTCGGTGAGCCCAGAATTATCGTTTCATACCTTGTGAGTCTTGCTCCGGTCATGTGTTGCGTTCGGGAGCGGGTCAAAAGTATCTCAACTGAGTGAGGGACCATGACTGTTACTGGGTGTCCCATCACTATTCCTTCACTCTGAGTGAGACTAATACAAACTGCTGCTACGGCCTGCAAACACCCTGGGAGTGCTGCTGCGACCGGATCCAAAGTAGCTGAAAAATACGCTACTGGTCTGTTTACGCCACCATGGGCTTGAGTCAAGACAGACAAAGAACATGCATCACGTTCATGACAAAACAATGTGAAAGGCTTGGTGTAGTCTGGCATACCTAAAGCTGGAGCCCTGCACATGCATTCTTTCAATTCAATAAAAGCATCCATCTCATCTCCTTTCAGCTCAATTTGATCTAGGGCATCCTTCTGGGTCAGTTTCAGTAAAGGCTTCGCTAGAGTTGAGAAGTTGGGAATCCACTGGCGACAGTAGCCCACCATTCCCAAAAACTTCCTCACCTCCCTCCTTGTCTTGGGTGGACTCATTTGAAGTACACTTGTTATTCTTTCCTCCATTATTCTCCGTGACCCTTTCTCTATTTGGTGACCCAAGTATTTCACTTTCTTCTGACAGAACTGCAATTTGGAAGGAGACACCTTGTGTCCATTCCTTCCCAAATGGTTCAACAGAGCAATGGTATCGGCTGTGCAGCCACTTTCTGTCTTTGATGCAACCAGTAAGTCATCAATGTACTGTACTAGGGTTGACTCGAACGGCAATTCTAATGCTTCCAAATCTTTCTTTAAAATCTGATTGAAGATGGACGGTGACTCAGAGAACCCTTGAGGAATTCGACACCAACTGTACACTCTGTCTAGGAATTTGAAACAAAAGAGGAATTGACTGTCCTCATGAAGAGGCACAGAAAAGAATGCTTGGGACAGGTCGATGACTGAGAACCACTCAGCATCGCAAGGGACTTGAAACATTATCACAGCTGGATTTGGTACGACAGGGCAACACTTGACTATGATGTCATTTATCTTCCTCAAATCCTGCACTAGTCGGACCTTTCCACTTGGCTTTATTAATCCCATTATTGGTGAATTACATGGACTGCTCAACACTTCTTTCAGTACTCCCTGCTTTACAAATTCGTCAATAAGTTGGGCAACTTTCATAAGGGAGTCTTGTGCCATGTGGTATTGTGGGGTCTGGGGAAATATTGCATTGGGTTTTACAGTCACTTTCACTGGTTCCTCTCCTTTCATCAATCCCACCTCTTTCCCTGTCATATCCCACACTTTCCGACTGTTTCCCGTAATTCAGCTGGAATATCTTCTTCAGTTATCATCGGGAAAAGACAAATCAGAGGATATTCTTCATCGACAGTTTCCATCTCATCCCCCTCTACTCTGTCCTCTTCTTCCCCATCACTGCTCGTCTGGATTGTTATTCCCTCGTTCGAACACATAATCGAACAACCCAATTTGCACAACAAGTCTCTCCCTAACAGTGCTATCGGGCTTGAGTCACATACCACAAACTGATGTACCCCTTGATAGTTATCGATGCTGACTGGTACCGGATCTGTTATTGGGTTCGTCAGGTGCCTGTTTGCTACTCCCACCACTTGAACTGTCCTCCCTGAGAGTGGCAAATTTGGTACTTCACTGCTCTTAACAGTTGAACGCGTGGCTCCTGTGTCAACCAAGAATGAGACACGATGACCCATTACTCTTCCCTCTACGTACGGACCCTTTTGATCAACTTCCAAGGATGCTGCAAGCACACAATCTCCTTCTTCTTCTGAACTTTCACTCTCCCATACATTGTTTATTCCACTCTCACTGTGTAATGGGAACTGTTGTACGGTGCCATTTGTACTCATTACCTGACCCGAGACCTGTGGAGGAACCATCACTTGCTGCTGACTCATTGGTGCCAAAGGTATTTGCATTTGCTGATTAGGTACCATGGGTAACTGCTGTTGCATTGGCTGCATTTGCGTCATCTGCACACGGGGCATCTGCATCTGCTGCGGCTGCATAGGTTGTAATCCCTGCAACTGATTTACGGTTTGAAAATTTGGGTTTGGACCTCTCATTTTCGGTCCCCTCATTGTCTGAAATGCATTGACATCATTGTTTTGCTGACCAACACCTGCACCTTCCTGCACCACCATCGGGCACTCGCGTTTCCAATGTCCGACAATTCCACACACGTGACACGGCATCACCTTCTTCATTGCCTGCACACCAGTCACAACAGTGTTCAAATCCGGACCATTATTCACAAAACCTCCTCTGCCTCTGGCCTGTGGCTGAAACATCATATTTCCCTGCAACTGCGGCTGAGGTTGCGGTACCTGCTGTTGGAACCCTTGCATCCCTTGCAAACCTTGCAGACCTGTCTGGGCTGCTTTAAGTTGCATCATCATCACCTTCTCTTTCAACTTTTTCTGTTTCACTTCAATTTCGTCGCTACAGTATTTTGCATAATTCAACACCTCATCAATAGGTTTCGACTGCCAACAAATCAAATGCGACTTTATCATCTGGCTTATCTCTGGCCTCAGCCCTTCCACAAATCTGAACACAAAATGAAGCATGTCCTTCGCCTCTATTGTTTCCGTGCCGCTGTAGTTTTTGAACGCCTTCAACAACCTCTCATAGTAACTATGAATCGACTCTTTAGCCTCTTGGGCCGTTCGATCGATCTTCTGCCAATCCACATTTTTCGCAGCCACCTTCGTCTTCAAATGCTCAATCACCTTATAGTACAGGCTCATCACCATAGGCGATGGTGCACCCGTCTCCCTGTCTCTCTCTGGTTCACTTGTCGGCCAACCTACAGCTCTTTTGCAATCCTCCCACAAATCTGCCGGAACCACAATCTCAAAGAGGGTGTTCAGGTCTTCCCAGAGACATTTTGCAAGCTTCACAAACCTGTCAGTCTGTTGATACCATTCAATCGGCTTCTCTCTCAGTTTGGGAAAATCATCCGTAAAGGACTGAATGTCGCTCCTGTGCCATGGTACATGTATTAATTTTCCCCCTGCTGTCTCCCTCATTGGTAACATGGTTACTGCATCACTACTCTGTGGTCTTTTCTCGTTGAGTTCTGTAGCACTGTCCCTCCTCTTTTCCTTTCTCTTTACCCATCTGCTTTCCCATTTGTCTAAGCACCTCCACACTTGTGCACTCTGCAGCAATTCTCTAAGGTGCGCCTTCATGCCTGCTGACCTCATGTGTTCAAAATCTGTAGTCCCAAAATCCAATCTGTAGCTCCTGCTCAAGTGTTTTGTCTTGTCTATATCCACCCCGTTTTTGTTAGCTATTTCCTGCAAGCTTTTATGTACCTTATTCACTTCTTTCGTAATCCTGGGACATAGATATCTCAGCTCTTCTTCCGAGTAGGACTCCAACCTATTCACACCCATAGTCCCTTCCACCAATTCTTGTGCTTCCATGTTCAACCTGACCCTATTCAGATAGTCTTCTCCCTTCCCACTGGCTGAACTTTGTGTGGAATTCAGACTGTTGAACCACTGTGTCAGCTGTTGCGCGTTCAACCCCATCAGTGTAGCATTCACATCGACTGCCATTGATGGTTGCGGCAACTTTTCAGTGTTCGATGACAGCGGTATCACCAGTGGGGGACTCGACCTCACCAGTGTTGACTGAGCACATATGGGACTAAACTCCATCAAGGACCCAGATCCAGTTGGCTGAGCCGCTATTGGAGTTATCCCTGGAGTGTTTTCTATGCACCTCCTTTCTGTCCCATTCTGCAGCATTGATCCCTGACCACTCATACCTAAGTTAGGCTGACTGTACAAAGGTACCGGTGGACCTACAGTAATGGGTAGTGATATCGCATCTGGGTTCTGTCCATTTCCCATGTTCTGAGGCATGTTCATTCCCACACTATGGGTCATCATTGCCGGCATGCCCATTTGACTCCCTGTCATCTGAGTATGTGCGTTTCCCCCCTGCATCTGCTTTTGAGGCATCAGAAACTGAGTTGATTCGGCTTGTACCAATGTCGGGTTGTGACCATTCTGTACCCCCCTTACGGTTGGATCTAGAATCATTCCTGCACCGTTGCCACTGCTATAGTATCCTGGGATCTGCGGCTGATAATATTCTGCTGGTTTCAACATGGGCACATCTGGATATATTCTCCTAACCTGCGGTATCTGCGGGGTGAACAGTAGACTCGGGTCCTTAGATCCCGATGATGCTCCTGAACTCTGACTTTCACCGTTCTGTACCGATGCCGGAGGGGCAGAACTGGTACTTGGACCTTGTCCACTCTCTGCATAAGGTGGTGGACGGTCGTTCAGCAATTGCATGATTAACTCCTCATCCTCTAACTCCTCTTCCCTTCTCAACTTTTCCTCGTCCTCTCTATCCTTGGAACACCTCCTGTTTGTCTTACAGGTAGCTTTCTTACCTGTCTCCTCTTCTTCCTTAGTAATTGCGGGAAACAATTTTATCCCCTGCAGTACATCTGACCTCCACACCTTCTGTGCATTATCCCACCTAGCGTCCGCTAGTGTCTTTTCTACCTTTCTTATCCTGCTCTCGAACTTATTTTGCTGTTGCTGTCTAGCCATCAGTTCCCAAATTGCTAGAGCCTCAAACTGTGCTGGCCTTGGAGGTACCTTCATGTCGTACATCGTGAATCTCAAATTCTCTAGTATCCTTATATTGAATGTCCCATGAATCGGGAACGCTACGCTCCCATGTTTCTCTGTCAGCTTGTGCCATTGCTTTAGCCAAAGGCACGGAGCTACCCCTTTCTCCTCCATTACAATGTAAGCTGGTGTACCTTCGGGTGGCGTCTCTTCTCCTACGCTCGCTTTAATGTAAGACTCCCCCTTCATCGCACTCCTTAATGCTTTAAAAAATTTCATTTTCTCGTCTTTTATTTCACAAAATTTGTAATCAATAGGTGACTTTAATTCCCGGAATACTCTTCGCTTGCCTTTCCCCTTCCAATCGAGCCCCACAGACTGCGTCCAATCCGTGCGCGACCCTTCTCTACAACCAACCTATCCCAGTGCGGCTCCTAGTGACGTCACACTCACACACACTGCGGCTGACAAAGCCTCGCGGCTAATCCTCCTTCACTCAACTCCTCTCGTAACAACTTCTTGCATGTATCGCGAGCTACCAAAAATATAAAACAGATCTGTCGGTTTACTACAGGAAGGGTAACACAATCGCTTCAGGACCTTAGGGATTTTTCACTAGCCTCGGCAGTTATTCCATCTTTCTCGGTCCCCACGTTCGCAAGCAAATCTGACCTGCAGACCTACTCTCAACTTGTCAATGATCTATTCTAGTGCACTTAGAATTTTGTCAAAGCCCGAAGTCGAAGTTTCTTTCATTCCCTTAACACACGTACTGACTCGTTGACCACGCCCGATCAACCTACTAAACCGCCCAGACCACAACATAAATCAACATACTCCGGAGTCTCTTGACCTCGCAGGGCCCGTCTCAACAACAACAACCACGTGGACCTTTTTATGCACAAAGCGCCACACGCACATGAAGTTCGACGACTTCCCTACTCTCACACTCGGAGTCGCACCTCCGCTATTTCTATGAAGTTCGACGACTTCTCTACTTCTACACTCGGAGTCGCACCTCCGCTATCCTCTAAAAAGAAAAAATTCCTCGCAACCTTTTCACACAATCTGCGGCAATAAGCTGTGCAAGCGCAAAACCCTAGCTTCACTCACACCATCACTAGTACCGCCAACGCCGATTCCACACCTCCATTCTCTTCATTCGCAAGCTCCGAGATCCCGGGAAAGTCGCGGTGGACCTAGCCCATCATCATTTTCCCAATCAGTTTTATCCAAGAAAAATCTTATTCAACTTCTCGAGTGGGGTCTCAAAGGGCGTAACCGTTAATTCAACACCATGTACTTTAAAAGTACGGGGTCCCAAAAGGCGAAACCGTCCTCTGCTACCATCTACTGATAGAGCGGTCCGTACTAGTAATTTACCTGTATTCGGACGCTCTTTAGGCCGATGAATCTTTTGGCTAAGTGGAACTCTCCGTACTCTATATCGATCAATTTCATCAAATCAATAATCAATAACGAACATAAGCAATACACTGATCAACATAACACTTGACAATTAATCCAGAATACATTTCGGCGAACCCTGACCTTTCAGTCAGGAATAACCACACCAGTTTATTCAAAGTTAGTGAATTTATTTCCCTATATTAACAAAGCTAGCACAATATAGATGTGTCTCAACACCAAATGATAAACATAAATGAACATTAATAGCTGTCCATAGCGGCGAAACAAGTGCAATCTATGCAGCATTTGAATAACAAGGCATTCGATAATAGCAATGCAAATCACTAATAGTATAATCTGTAATGAACTAATTGCATACATTTAGTCAGCATAACAAGGTCTCAAATTGCATCGTGCAACAAAAGGAATCCTCATCTAACCTCAAATTAGCATCAGCATGTGGGACTTCATGCAAAAACAATTTAGCAACATTAATTTGGAAAAAACTCCTAACTAGGGTTCTTGTCAAAAATCAGCAGTTGGTTACCTAAAAGAAACACAATGCAATTGTACAATTTCCTTTCATATTTACCAATTACGATCAGCATTCAAGGAAGTCTTCGTCTCACAGGTACCGTTTCTCGATCAGCATGGGACGGGGCAAAGGGGCAGGAGTGGACGGGGAAATTGCCTCACGGCGTCAAGGTAAAGCTACTACTTCATGCAAAGGGATCAAAGTTAAAGTCTCTAGGGCAAGAATCATTTAAAGTCTCTTTCTCTCGATTACAGAAAGCATCAAAGTCTCTTTCAAAATGGCGTCGCAGCAAAGTGGGCCATAATAGCTACGAAGTCTGCAAAATGGCGGGATGTCCAATAATGGCTACAATGGCTGGTAATCGCTGGTAATGGCCACTTTCCTCTCGTGCACCTGGTTTAAATAGACAACAGTTCAAATCCAGTAGGGTCTTCCATTGGAGGGTTCATAGGTTAGCTTCAAATTGTCCAATCAAAAACAACAGTTCTCAAGCTTTTACTTAAGCATACATTATCCTTGGAGATGGGTACGCAAGATGCAACATTTTATACCAATTAACTCACTTTCAGAGCTTCCATTGTCCGCACCTGCAGATCGACCTTGGAGTAAGGAGAGAAATATGCCAGGCTGGCACGAAACTTTAAGATAAGCATGTGAACGATCTCAGTGGAAAAGTACAGCTTCAAGCAAAAATACACATTTATTAGCACATTGGAAAAATACGAGCATCTAAACCGTGAGACCAGGCAACTAGGCCAAAGCCTCCACTAAAGTAATGCTAAGCTAAAGCATTTCAAGCAAGCAAATCGTAGCACACGTTTATGATTATGTCGGATTAGTGCAATTCTAATACATCACGTTATATAAAGCACGCTTATAAATGTTGGCAAACTACTCTGAGGGCACATTTTGTCCCCGTACAATCTTTATTAGTTCGGTTAAAGTCACACATGATTATTTCAACACTACGTTTAAGCGCTAATAAATGTAAAACCTTCATTTTCTGCTTCATCAATAGCATGGATTTTTTGTTCAACCAAAATTGTCTGTTTTTTAGGATTCACTATACCATTAGGTGAGAGAGAGAGAGAGAGACAGTTGTTCTTAAGATGGAATTTAAATAACTTCATGAACCACAGTGCTAAAGATTCAAAGGTTTTCTGATTTTTCCAAGGAAAAGCTTATGCAACCAGAGGTAAATTGACAGTTTTTTTCCTACTGATGGAATTGTGCAAAGTTTAGGATGTTTTTAATTCACAAACTTTTGAACACTTTATTTAAAAAACACCCAAAAACATTAATTTGTAAGACTCATCTTCAGCAAAATAAGCGAGGAAAAACCGTAGTGATGTCTCACTTATATTGCTGGAAAACAATCAATGCAAAATGATACCCGTCTCAGGTCTTCTATATTGACGTTCTTATTGGCAAAGGGTGTCTTCTGAATTTAAAAACTGCTGTAGATTTCAGAACTCATTAATAGAGTGCATTGTTATTTAAAACCATTACACCAGATACGTTTTGAAATCATTGCAATCAGTTATGTACGTTCTAAAACAACAAGTGGTTTAAGGACAAAATTGTTTCACTTCTGCTCCGTAGTAAAATAAGTCACGTCCTTACATGTGTGGTCGCTGCAGTGGGATAGCTACTTCATTTCCTGTGTCAGTTTCACCAGCAGCTGTTGTTTTGCACTCACCAATTGAGGATTTACATACATCAAAAATAACTGTACAAATTTAACAACCCTTATGTTCAGACGGGGATTTTCGCGTTTGAGGCTTTGTATGAGTGTTTGTCTACAAGTTCAAACTCAGCTTGGATAAAAGAGGCCCTAAGTAGTTTTTTTAGGGTTAATCTCTCAGTATGCTTTTAACCACGCCACGCATGCCCATCAGTTTCATTGGTTTGTTGGCTTGCCTTTTAAAAATCGCTTGATTTCATTTGTGAAAGGCATGCATACCTCATGCCTTTTCCGGTGTTTAGCCCTCCTCAAGAGCACTGGCAAACTACTGAAAACATACGAGGCTCCATGTTTTCCATATGGCTTCTGGACCACTTTTTCTTTTTCATTCCTATGTAGCGCCATCTCGCTGGGTAGTAGTTGAGCACTTTGCATGACATCTACACTGTTACATGGATAATTGCATAACTGCTGATAGGTTTGACTGCAAGCAAATTTCTATTTCCTTTTTTGTGCTCCTGCACGCTCATGGTGTGGCGCTTTAAATCGTCTCGCTTATGTAAAACATTATTACTTTTCATTTTCAATTTATGTGGCAAGAAAATTCTGGTTAGGACTTTACAATGCTAATAGCTCTAAGTCGAACAAATGTGAGACCCTGTTTTTTTGTTTTTTCAACTTTCCTTTCCTCTCCTCTGCACTCCCCCCAGTAGCAAGATACTGCCAGCACTTCCGCATTAGAAATAAAAGCGCCTTTTCATTTTCGTACTTTTATTTCGTGATCTATCTAGGATTAGTAAATTAATAGAAATGGTACCTCGCTTCACCCGCACGCCTCTACAAAATGATGTAGTGGCCACAGTTGCATTACTGAGTCTTTTTATTCCTTTTGAGGTACATTATCGGCAATGCCGATGTACTGCAAGAACAAAACAGCTTAGGTAGAAACACCCGGTCTCAAGGGTGAGACCTATTGGCTTTCCCAATGATGTTTTTTTGTATGAACAAGTTACAACAGATGCTGCTTAACAATCTAGTGCAGGGTATAGTCTTCTGGCAGCACAGCAACAGAATGAAGCCACGAAATCCATTTAGTTTTACTGTAAGGTCTTTTTTAATAATATTGTTTTATCTCTTTTTAGAAACACCTATATTCTTACATAATGGTAAAATGAAGGCCCGTTTCCTGGGTTTACTGTTATTGATGGTTGATATTTTTGTCATCGACAAGCTGTTTTAAATAGGTATGCAGCCAGTTTACAGTGTACCTAACTTATAAACTTTATACTTGTGGCTTAAATTATGTGGCCAGCTAATCTCATTCACCACAGTGAATGATGCCCTGGACCTTAAATCAAGCACATTGTCCTCTTAAAAGTAATGTATAGTCTTAAAATCTGCAAATAAGACCAACTCCTTTGACCAGCAGATCTGCCTGACTTTTCCGTTTTAAGCCACATGGATTGCCTTATTGCCAAGCCCTAAAAACTGTTCTGCCAGAACATAATTTTTTTTTGGCCAAGTGTATTTAGTACTACAGCCTTTGAAATGCGCGGGGAGCAGTAAAGAGTGTGCTATTTCATATACAAATGTATGTACCCTTAACTTGCACTGGGGCTCGCCCTCACCAAACCTGCTTCTTTCTCTGATTGATAGGGTCGGAAACCTGCGTTTTGAGTTTGGCTAACACAGTGGACGTCTTTCGCACACACTTACCATTTTCTTTTTTCATTCTCTTCTCTTCTTCAGCTTAGAAGCCTATGCAACATTGTAATTGTGAACCATTAGTGAAGTCCCACAGGCATTTAGCGGTCCTGACCACCACCACTCTAGTGAATGTTTTGTCTGGGGTAACTTTCAACATGTGAACGCCTTCTTTTTGTGTGACCATCAGAACTAGATTGCTCAAAAATTCCTGCTGTGCAATTCAGAGCAAAGGCAACCGCGTCGTCCAGGAGACATTCAGCTTTCATTTTAAGATAAGTTTTGAGCCATTCTAAAAGTTGGGGCCATACAATCCATTCTTTTTGTCAGGTGAGAAAGCAAGGCATCCCATTTGATGTTGCTTCTGTGTTGAGTTTGCAGTCACTGATCAAAGTTGGCAAATGTTAGTAACTCTTGGACAGATGGGGCCACCGGATCAACTACTGAGTTGACTCTGTAAATGATGACTTTTTAAGTCTTGCCTATCAGGCAGCTAAGCTGTTTGCAAAAATACCTATTGTCAGTTTGGAGTGGGCTTAGAGCCTTCCATTTTCACACAGTTTGTCTGCTTTACTGTCATTCTCATTTGCTTGCTTTTTGTTTGCTTGCTTCTGTGTACATTTCTCCTCGTCTTGTGTTTGTCTTTCCCCCTGAGCATAGCCCCATTATTTATGTCCTTCCACTGCTTACTTTTTAGGACTTCTTTTTCGTTTGAGTTAAGTATTCCAAGAGAAGGAGAGTGTTTTTCATAAATCTCCCTCGTGTACTTCCTTCTTCTTTACACCATATTGCACTGTCACACATGTGCTTCTCCCCCACCCTGTCTGTTTAACTATCCTTTATTTTCTTCTCTCATGAATGTTGCTTTATCACCTATATGCTTCACAGCCAACTGCTTTTGATTGTGGTTCTCTTCCCTCGTGCATTCTGGTTGCTTCCTGCATCCTCTATAAACAATAAAAGCCTTTCACACTACTTTTTAGGTTGAGCATAGCAGCGAGCAAGTGTTGCTTTTCTGACATGTTGGTATCTATGTGGACTTTTAACCACGACCACCGCATTCCCATCACTATTACTCATTCATGGGCTTGCCTTTCAAAAATCTTTTAGGTTTGATAAATGCTTTACATTTGTTCCTCCTTGGGGTGGTTTGGTTACTGCCTTGGACATCAACCCTGTTACAGGGCTAATTGCACTTTTGCTGACACATTTGACTGCAAGTAAACTTCTTTTTCCTTTAGCGTGTCTCCTTCACGCTCATGCCATGGTGCTTTGAATTGCAAGAAAAGTCCAGTTAGGAGTTTACAAGGCTAATAGCTCTAACTTGAGCAAATGAGAGGCCCATCGCATTGCAAACGCTTCTTCTTTTTGGCAAGTAATGCCAGGCAAACAGATAAGATGTAAACCATAGACTCTTTATTTGCTCCACAGAGCGTGCATTTGTCTTCTTGATGTGTCCTGAGTCAGGCAGGGATCTGATCCTGTTGTCACCAAAGTGCAGGCACTTGAATGCTAACATCAGATGGAATGGGTATCCTTGGTCGAAGTAAGACTGAGGTTTTAAAACTATATAGGTGTTATTAACTTGCCAGGCACGCCGCTTCATAGCCAGGGTGGCTGTATCCTCCTGAAAAGAAAATGACCTGATGTTATAACTAATACATTTCTTAAATTCTTCAGGTGAGATTTGAAGGTCCCATATGTTTTCTGCATGCAGGGAGTACATGACATTCTTTGGATAGACGTTTAACCCCTCCTTTGAGTTGGCTGATTTATTTCCAGCCAGACCTAGTCTGATACGGTGTGAATATCAGCTTGGTGGTAAGAGTGGCACATTTTCAGGACGATGTTTGTGATAGCCCAATAATATTCTGTGAGTCCAAACTCAATGCGCAGCTGGGCCTGCGTGGTGTGAGGTAGGTAACAGGTCTAACAAATTTGCCATTTTCCCCTACACGATTTTGGAACTATATGCTATAGTTGGAAGGAGTTTGCTGCCATCAACTGCTGCAGGAGACTAAGGATGGAACCAAACAAAGTTTTTGTAACCTGCTGAAATCCTAATCATAAAGACGCAGCCTTCAGCTTCATGCCCTCCATGCGTGGGATAAAGGGCCCTCTAGGATCAAATACTACTCCAAGCTATTTACTCATTGAGGTGCACTCCAGACACCTGGATATTTACATTTCCTCGTGAAATTTACATCTTTGGTTTTACAGAGGTGGACTTCTGATTTATTCTGTTGTGTGTAAGAGAAAAGAGTATTTAGAAGGTGCGCTAATCATACAGGGGTCAGACTTGTCAGTAGCAGGTTGTTCGCGTACAGGCTATGCATAATGGGTAAACCACCAAGTTTTGGGGAGTTGAGCATTTAAGGCATTTGAACCATGTGTTAAGTCTGAAATGTATTTGTTGAACAACATCAGGTGTAAACACACCCCTGCTTTAAGCCTGTGGTTGTATGCATCATCTGTAAAAGTTTGGTACCGTTACCAACTTCACATGGAGCCATGTGTCAGTATATAGGAGTTGAATTGCTGTTAAAATACTGATTTGGATCCCAGTGTGTGATAATTTATGTCATAATAGGTTGCCTAGATCCCTGTTGAATACCGCCTTGAAGTCCACAAAATAGGTGAAAGCGTAGTTTTGCTGGTAGGGCAGATCTCAAACAGATATTAAGGGTAGTTCAATTTGACAATGTGCCCTATCCTGTGCGGAAGCCAGACTGGGTCTATGGAATAACATCTAGGGAGTCTGCCCATGATGCTAGTTCCTGCACAACTAGACATTCAAAGTATTTGACATCAATATCTGATAAAGCTATTAGTTGATAGTTACCCGGATTACTCCACACTCCTTCTTTATAAATTGGATGTACTATTGATCCATGCCATGACTCCGGTGTCAAATGGTTTGCCAGCATTTAATTATATAAAAGGTCAAGGGTTTTTGTCCAGTATTCTATGTTGAACTTCAAAACTGCAGCAGGTAAACCATTGGGGCCCGGAGATATCTTCTCTTATGTTTTGGTCACTGAGCTTTGAGGGCCCAGTGTTTGCATTGGCCACTCCTGGCAGCATTCTTGTTCAGCTGCACACTTCCTGTGTGTACTTATTTTGCAGCTGCGAGGTCAGGTCTTGTATATTTCCTGAAGTGCTGTGTGATTTTAAATCTAGTACACTATTGTTGTCTTGTGTTGGTTCACTGATCAGGTTATGGTTTCTTAGGTGTTGATCCCATAGTTGTTCAGTGACATTTGAGTTGCTGGATGATGATTTTTAAAAAATGTTGTTTATAATTTTCTAAAAGGCTTTAGGATTATTTGCTTTAGATGAGTGTAGGACCTTGTCCTAGAATTTCCTCGATTATTTTTTGGCTATCCACAGAGCCTGCATATACTTCTGGTGCATAGTTCTTACTTTCTCCTGCTGCATTGTGTCCATGAAGTCCTTTTTTAGTTTACAGTTTTCTCTGTTACGTCATTTCTTTGATAAGACTAGCAGTTCGGCTATCCATGGGTGAAATTACCTTTTGATTGTCACCCGTGCTCCGAAGAGTTGCCCTCACAGAACTTCTTCGCACAATATTGTTCCCACAAGTTTATCTGGTTATGTATTGGTGGCTGACTTGTATTTACAGTGGGGGAGGGGTAGGGATAAAATAATAATAATTAAAAAATTTCACTTACCTGGCAGCGTCTTCCTCTCCGCTCGTCATTCGTCTCTCCTGACAGCTCCAATGCAGACCCAGAAAACTGCACTAACCAATCCTTGCACTGCTTTTATGCTGTTAAACAGCATTAGAGAAGTGTCAGGATCGGATGGAGTGGCCTCTTTCAGTGCCCTTAAGAGCGATGGAGGCCTGGGCTTTCTCGAACCCAGCTGTTTTAAGACAGGTGGACTAGAGAAGTTTGAAGTGCGCATGTTAGGGTGTCTGTCACAAGATGACTGGCCAAAGGGACATGCACACTTTAAACTAAAGCTCAGAGGTCACTGCTGCCACTCAGCAGCAATTGCCCCACCCCATCCTGACACTCGGTTTAGAATGGGGTTCTGAAAAATAAAATGGTGATAAATAAATGTTATTACCATTTACTTTTTCTTTTCAGGGGTCATTTTTTTAGCAGGGCGATGCTCTTACATTCTTGTGGAGGAGCCGCCCCTGTCTGTGCTCCACAATGCATCTACTAACTCCATACATGTTTTCCTTAGTTGTTCATGCAAATTTCCTTGCCACCTCAGCCACCTTACATTTTGTGCCATGGAGTCAGCAATAGAGATGTGAGGCTGGAAGTACGCACAGGATTGTATTTTATCATTTTTACCTGAATGTTATGATCACTGTCCTTGTGTTCCTCGATATGGAAACTGCAATATGTTTGATGAAAGATAGGGTTGTGGCTGAGTATTCTATTATGGAAATGCAAACCTGTGTGAAATGTATGTGCCCTGGATGGGGGCTGGTCCTCTGTGTATCTTCCACTCAAGGTATTAAAGCTGTAACTGTTAAGCAAATGTGCAAGCAGCAAGCCCCGTCATCCGTTCTTCTTGATGCAGTTTTTTTCTGTTCTTGAAATTTTACAGATTACATTTTGAATGATTGTTCTCATCTTGTATTTCAGATTGAAGCAGATTAGAATTAAAATCTCCTGATATAATTATACTATCAGCATCATTCTCTGTCACCAGCTTGGTAAATAGTTCTTCAGGAGGCTTCTTTATGGATGCCTTGGATTTGGAGCATGGGTTAATATGTACCTAAAGTAAGAGGAGTTGTTGTTTTATCGCCTGCGTAGGTTCTCAATTTTAACAGTTTGAAGACAGTTTTATGCAATGTTGATTTGCTCCACCTTGATTTCGAGGTGGGATGAGAAATATATATTGTCAGGCCTCATTTAGGTCTGCCTTTGGGGCATGCTCTGTGTGTGTGTTTGTGGAACTCCAGGTACCCTATAGTGCTCAGCCCATGTTTCCTGCAAGAGAATGATTTCGAACTTCCTTGGGTACTGAACAACAATCGTAGATGTCTGTTGAGGATGCCTTCTTTGAGGGTTCATGGTCTTGCAAAATTGATCTCTGTATTTTTTCAATGTATATGAGGGCAGCTCTCCTCAATGGTCACAATTGATACCCCCCCCCAATTAATTATGCGTTGGTTTTGCAAGGGGTGGATTACGAATAGCAGAATATTGTGTCACCTTGATGCCTCATTCCCAAAATGTGACTTTATCTTGGAATACTTTTGTACAAGTTCTAGAGTTGGAAATGTTATCAGACTTCGCTCTATTATCTGCATTCCTTTGGGTTTAAGAAATGCAACAGACATGATATCTTCTGTATTGATGTATTCCTGTCTTGCTATGCTTAAGTAGTCTTAGCACATTGCCACAATTCAGCACATCATGGCTTCATTTTGAAGCATATTAAGGAATGAATAAGAACTTTTTGTCAGTTACCATATTGTACTGCTGCTCCATTGAAAGTTTATCTTTGTTGCTTTTTGGGGAATGATGCATTTCATCATCTGGTGTATTGCTACTTTTTGGTAGAATCCATGTTAACGTGCCCTTTGACATCTCTGATTAAATTGGGGCTCAGGACTTCATTGAAAGGTGGGATAGAACATGTTTGTTTTTCTGTATGGTCAAAGTAGACATTGCATTGCCATTATTATTGATGAAGAGGCGATGTGGATTAGTGAATCAAATGCTACTAGTGGGCCTGCAGCACTGGTTGTGCCACCCACATGAGTACCCACTTCCCAGGCCTAAACTGTTAGAAATGGGGTCTTTGGTTGACAGTCAGGTTGCCCCCTGTTCAAGCAAGGACGCTCACTCTATCTAGTCAGGGTAAAAAAGAATCACCCTCAGCTAACCCCTGATTACCCCCTTGGTAGCTTGGCAGAGCAGTGGGCTTAACTTCAGAGTGCTAGGTGTAAAGTGTAAAGTATTTGTACCAACACACACAGTAACTTAATGAAAACACTACAAAAGGACGCAACACCAGTTTAGAAAAATAGAAACTATTTATCTAAACAAAACAAGACCAAAACAACAAAAATCCACAATACACAAGTCAAGTTATCAATTAAAAATCTAAAAGAGTCTTTATGTAGTTCAAAACACACACTTAAACTGTTAGCGTGAAAATGTACCTTGCGTGCGTAAAAAATAACCCAGCACGGGCGAGTGTGATCAAAAAAGGGGCTTGTGATGCGTCGATTCCACTCACGAGCGGGACCTTACGTTGTTTCTCCTTTTGTAGAGTCGGGCACGTCGTTTCCTCTCTCCGCAGGAGAACAATGCGTCGATCCGGTCAGCACTCTCGAGTCTGGGCAGGCCTTGCCTTATTTTTACGTGACATTTTTTAATTATTATTATTTTATCCCTACCCCTCCCCCACCGTACGATGATCTGAAAACCATGCAGCACGGGTTGCGATCTCCTAGCCTCCGCCAGCAATGCTGCACGTCGTTTCTCCAGCTCTGTGCGTCGATTCTTCAGGTCACGTTTCCGGGGAGTGTCGATTTTCAGCCGAAGAGCCGGCGGCGCATCCTTTCTTCAGCCGCAGATCAGAGTCAAGGTGATATTTTCCCCACACATCGCTCTGTGCGTGCATTTCCTACTCTTGGGCTGCCAGCTTCTCCTTTCAGGGTCCCAGGAACTGGATGGGCACCACAGGACAGAGTCGGAGTCTCTCCAGAGACTCCAGGTGCTGGCAGAGAGAAGCCTTTGCTGTCCCTGAGACTTCAAACAACAGGAGGCAAGCTCTAAGTCAAGCACTTGGAGAGTTCTTCACAAGATAGAAGGCACACAAAGTCCAGTCTTTGCCCTCTTACTCTGGCAGAAGCAGGAACTGCAGGATAGCTCCACAAAGCACAGTCACAGGCATGGCAGCTCTTCTTCCTCAGCTCTTCAGCTCTTCTCCAGGCAGAGGTTTTTCTTTTTTCCAGAAATGTTCTAAAGTCTGTGGTTTTGGGTGCACTTCTTATACCCAATTTCTCCTTTGAAGTATCTCTTTCATAGGTTAACAGGGGGGCTGCCTTTAATTATTACTAAAGTGCACATTTCCTTTGAGAGCAAATAGAAACATGGAGCTCGGGGTCTCTGAACTCACAATTTAAAAATATATATTTTATTGAAGTTGTTTTTTAGATTGTTAGTTTGAAAATGCCACTTTTAGAAAGAAGGCATTTTCTTGCTTTTACCATTCTGTGACTCTGCCTGTTTGTGGATTCCCTGTCTGGGTCAGTTTGACATTTGGGCTGTTTGTGAACCCCCTCTAGACAGTGAGACAAAAGGGACCTGGGGTGTAGCCTGCATATCCTGATGAGTCATCTGTGCTAGAGTAGAGGGAGGAGTGGTCACTTACACCTGAATGGGCTGTGCCTTCCCTCTCACAATGCAGTCTCCAACCCACTGGTGTGTGTCTGGGGCCTGGCCTGGCCAAGGCAGGATCATGTGAACAACTGAGACTTTCCTTTGAAGTATGCCTACTTCAAAGGCAAAAAGGGTATAAGTATTAGACCCAGAACCCGTGAAAAATAGATCACTTCTGGAACCAAGAGAAACCTCTGCCATGGAGAAGAGCTGAGGAGAAGTGCTGCCCCTCCCTGTGACTGTGCTTTGTTGGGCAGTTGCTACCTCTGCCTGTGAAAGGGGTCAAAGACTGAACTTTGTTGTACATTCCTGCTTGAGATGAACCTCGCAGGGTTTCAACTGAGCTTGCCTCCTGTTTTGAAGTCTCAGGGCCATCAAAGACTTCCTCTGCTAACATCTGGACTCTCTGCTGAGACTCCTGCCCTGCCAAGTGGTACCCACCCCAGAACCTGGGCCCTTAAAAGGTAAAGTTGTCGCACAAGAGCAGAAAATCCACGCACAGGATGCTGTGCGTGGAATGTTTCAATGCACCATCTGCAACGGAGCTGATACATGATGCGCCGCAGGCCTCGCAGCTAACATCGACGCTTCTCCTGCATTGCGGCTGGGAGATCGACCCTTAGTGGCTGAAAAAACGAATCATAACACCTGCTTGTGGCTGCTGATAACAACACAAACTCAATGCAGCGTGGTTTTCCAACACTGTGTAACCGGATTTTCCACGCATCATCCCTGGACGTCAAAGTCTACCCAACTCTGGGCGGATCCGAGGTGCCCTGTCTGGAAATCGACTTATCACTCTCTTGCGAGGGAGAAAAACAACGCATCTCCGACCCGACCGGAGAAGAAACGACGCACGCCCTCCCTTGCGAGGAAGGAATCGACGCATCGCTGCCTTTTCCTTTTCTATTTTTGAAGCTAACCACGTACTTTGTGCAACGTTTCCATTGTTTTCTATGGAGTGAGACTCTTATTATTTTGAAAATTCATATTTTAAATTGTGTATGCTGGATTTTTGTCATTTTGGTCTTGTTACATTTGGATAAATATATACTATTTTTCTAAACTGATGTGGTGTCCATTTTGTAGTGTTTTCACTGTATTACTATGTGTGTTGTTACAAATACTTTACACATTGCTTTTGAGTTAAGCCTGCCTGCTCGTGCCAAACTACCAAGGGGGTGAGTGGGGGTTAACCAGGAGTGTTTCTTCTTTGCCCTCACTAGAGTGAGGGTCCTTGCTTGGACAGGGGGTAACCTGACTGCCAACCAAAGACCCCATTTCTAACACCGGTGTTGTCTGGAGAACAGGAAGTGGAGGGTTATTACCACTTACCAGTGAGAGCTTTCTTTTGCCTTTGCCCATCTTATTTTCCATTTCAAACGTACCATGTTCCTGGGAAGACTCAATAGGGGTTGGTCCTGGACGTTGGGTCATACTTCCCGTAGCATGCACTTTGTTGAATTTCGGAAACAATTTTTTTTGAGGGCCCTTGTTTATTTGTGTGGTTGAGCTCAGACAGTGATTTCTTGTCTTGAGCAATCTTTTGTGTGTCTCTTTTTAATCTGTTATAACATATTGCCATTGGTCTTTCTATGGAACCGAATAATGAGTCGGTTTTTAAAAAAAATTCCTTCATCTGTGCTGTTTTTGGGTTTGACATGGAGTCCTTAAGAAGGACGTGCCAACCGAAGGGTGTTGAATGGACCTAGTATTGCATTCCCATGTAGATTCCCATGTAGATTGGGACACAATGCTCTATGCGATTGAGTGTACACATCTGAGAGAGTTGCCACTGATGCTGTCAATGTGTGGCTTAATACTTCAGGAACTTATTCCTGCATCCTGCATTCTGTTTGTTAGAGAGTGGTGCATTTTAGGTACTTGTTCCTGCATTCTATTTATTTGAGATGGATGAGCTTTTAAGGAAAGGAGAATTGTTTCTTCCGATTGTAGTATGACATTATTCCCCGCCATGCTGTCTGTTTTCAAGAGTCGGGTGAGTGGATTCCTTTCCTAACTGCATCCTCAGAGGACACTTTGGCCCTCATTATTACCCTGGTCGGTGGTAATTTGGGGAAAGGTACTGCCAACAGGCTGGCGGTACCTTTTCCCAAATTATTACATTGGCGGTTTGGCTTGTGTTACACTCCGTCAGCAAGGGTGGTAACAGCCACTGGGATGGAGACTTCAGTCTCCAACCTGGCAGCCATCACAATCCCACCCTTGGGATTATGACCCCATCTTCCGCCATGGTTTTTGTGGCAAGCATATCGCCACGAAAACCATGGCAGTAGGCACTATTAGTGCCAGGGAATTCCTTTCCTGACATTGATAGGGGTCTCTCCCACCTCCCTCCCCAGAGTACTCCCCCACCCTCCCCCTCCCTATCCTGCCCCGCACATTTACACACCCACACGCGCACACATACACACTCATACACACATGCATACCCACATCCACCCAGCAATGCACACATACATACCCACACACCACAACATACACCAACATACATTGAACTGTTGATGATAAGTAAAGCCAAACAGCTTTGTGTAGCCATAGAAATAATTTCATACTACAAAGTATCTCATCCCAAGTGGCCTCCTAATATAATTTGGGGGGAAACATGAGATTTCGCTCATAATAGTATTCATGACATGAGGTGGTGCCACAAAGAGTAACATCAGATGTAGTAAGGCTACATAGTTTTGTGACAACACATTCTGAAAGTCTAACTTTGAGGAATTTGTCCCAGGACAAAGAGCTGAATTAACGGTTCACATGGGGAAATCAGTTTCCCAGAAATTATTTCCATTTCCTCTTCCCAGGGTCACTGAAATTATGTGATTTTTACAGTGGTTGCATTTTCCTTAGGGTGCTTGCCTTACAAGAATTATTGTTTTTCTACAGGAAGGCACACCTCCCTGCACATAAACAATCATTAATGGCATTTTCCTATTTCTATCTGTGCTGTAGAATGCAATGTCCACAGAAAGAGAGAAAACAGGGAGAAGTAATGTTATTTCTCCCCGTTGCACAACTTTAACACCATCCGTGAGGTGGCATAGGAATTTGATGCATTCCCAGAATTGTAAATCTCTGAATACATCAGATTCCTTCAGATTCCATGGGTGTTGCGTGGGAACAACCATAGCAACACCAATGGAATGCCCCTTTCTTACAGTGTTATGCATGAATGGGGTCCATATTTACAAGGCGATGAAAAGCCACACAAGGTGGCTTTGCAAGGCCTTGTAAATATGGCCCGGCACACTGCATCACTGGGGCATAAAAAAAGTGCCTCTCCAGTGGAGCAGTATGACGCGAGGCCCTTGTAAATGAGGTCCTGGGAGTGAATGAACCAAGCTTATTTCTCTGCAGCATCATATACATCTATGTCTCTCTACCATAATTCTTAGCTCAGAAGAAACAACAAGCATGTACCAGAACAATAAAGAAAGGTGTGGAACATTACAAATATTACCTACCACAAATTATGTGAGAAGAAACGTGAGGAGCATCACTCATCATGTGTTATGAGAAAAAGTGATCACCATATTTACTGAGCCAGATACAATGCACATCAATGTCCAAGTGCTACGTGTGAGAAATTGGGTTGTTGGTTGACCGGGGTGTGAGCCTTGGTGAAGCTGCAGCCCCAATAACCTGCAGGGTCACCCATAGAAGGTTACTAAATTAATCTGTGCTTAACCCTGTGTAGCTTGGCACAAAAAGCAGTCAGGCTTAACTTAGAGGCAATATGTAAAGTATTGATGCAGCATACTAACTGTAATAAAGTGAAAACATAACGCAAGACAAATCCCATGCCAAGTTAGAAAAACAGAGTAAATTTTTATAAATTATTTGAAACAAAAAAGAGCAAAAGTCCAATCAGTAGAACCGGAGTTATGTTTTTGTAAATTGTTTACAAAAGTATACCAGCACCTAAAAAATAAGAGCACCAGCTTTGGACATGTAGTCATGCAAGACCAGATAAAGTAAAAGAAAATATGACTAATCGTGAAGGAGCACAGTTCAGTTACAAGATGTGTATTGGGGACGGTCAGCCCTTACCTTCAAACCTAGAGGAAAAGTGGGGAAAAAGTGTTCTGAGAAGGTAAAGTTCAGGCAAGGCTGCAGGAGGAAGTGTCTTCATCAGGGAGCTTTGGGTCAAAGCCTTAGTAAAGATTTGTATGTCCAGGTGTAGTCTCTCTTTTGGAAGTCAAAAGTTTCCAGTGGGACGAGGCAGAAGGCTGTATCCATTGACAGTTCCACAAGGCTAGATACCCCTTTGATGAAAGACTGCTATACAGCACTTGCTGCTGTGGAGAATAATGTAGAGCTTGAAGCCACAAGGTCAAACCTACCGGTGATGCACCTCGAGTGGATAGGCAAGCTTGTTGTTCCGGGTCTCCTGTTTCTCAGAACAGTGTTTGGCCAAAAACTTTCTAAGTCTTCAGTTTTAGGATTTGGGCATCTAGGCACTTTAGGACCATCATTAAGGGAACAGGACTGATGGAACTTCACTCGGTAGGGTTCAGGACTCATTCAAGCTGGGTCAAGCTGTGGCATCTAAACGGTAGGAGACATTTGTGTCCCTGTAGCTTGAACAGGAGGCCAGCAAACTAGCCTGTGAAGTCACTCTGGTAGTCATGGGCTCATGTGTTCCAGCAATATAATTGAGACATCAGCATCAGGGCTGGCCTCTGAGGATTCAATGAAGGATCCAGGCATCAAAGCAGTTCTTCCAGGTATAGCAAATAAGTCTTGCAGAGTGCACAGTAGGTCACAACAGCAACGCCACAGACTTCTGCAAGTCCAGGAGTGAATTGAAGAGTGGGTTTGAAGGTCCTATATTTATACCCTGGTGCCTTTCCTCTGGAAAGTGGGAGCAGCTTCTAGAAATGTTCTTGGAAGTGCAAGAAATTTCCTGAATCCCCTGCTCTGGCTCTAAGCTCACTGAAGCGACAATACATGGTTCTTAGGCCTTTTCTGTAAAGACATAACCTAGGCTATTCAGGTGTAAGTGGGCCTGTGCTTACCTCCATCCCCTGTCCTGCCAGCAGATGGCTCATTGAGGCACACCTAATCCCTCTATTGTGTGATAGTCTGAGAGGAATTCACAAAATCTAACTGTCAGGAACACCCTGTCAAAAGAACTAAGACAGGCTGCAGACACAAAAAGCCAAAGGCAAAAAATGCCATCTTTCTATAAGTGGCATTTTCAAAATTGTAGTTACATATCTGGCTTTACCATTAAAGATGGCTTTTTAATTACAAATTCATACATACCAAACATGAAATGACTGCCTGGTCCCAATCAAAAGTAAGCACTTATTTAGTGTAATAATAGCAATCCAATGTTATCTTATGGGACAAGTAGGTCTCACAGTAGTGAAAAAAAAATCAGTTTTTCACTACCAGGACATGTGAAACTTAAAAGTACCTGCCCAACATTTTTTTATTACTATGCACCCTGCTCTCTGAGCTACTTAGGGCCTACCTTTGGGGTAACCCATATGCAAAAAAGGGGAGTTTAAGGCTTAGCAAAGAGGGTTATACTGCTGAGTCAAATTGGCTGTAGAAAACTGCATTCAGGCTGCAATGACAGACCTGAGACATGTTTTAAGCTGCTACTTAAGTTGGTGGCACAATATGTGTTGCAGGCCCACTTGAAGCATTTAGGCCCAGATTTATACTTTTTTATGCAAAACTGCCTTTGTGCAGTTATGCGTCAGAAAGTATAGTGCTGGCTTGCGCCATTCCAGGACGCCAGCTGGGTGCCAAACTTATGGAATGGAGCAAGCCAGTGCAAAGGGTGGGCTAACGTCATGGAAAATTATGTTAGCTGGGTGGGGGTGGCGGTATGGGAGAATGATGTTTTGCACCAAAAAATGATGTTTGGCTGGTTAGAGTAAAAATGATTACTCTAACCTGCCTAGCATCATTACTTATAAAAGACAGGTGACAAGGGTCCCCTGGGCATGGCCACTGCACCCAGTGCCATGTAGGGGGGCACATTTCAGGGCCCCCAATGGCACTTTAAACAAATGTTGTAAATCCTTACCTATACTGACCTGGGATGGGGTCCCCCTTCCTGTGGCATCCCTCTGGTGTGGGTAGAGTGTGTTCCTGGGGCTTGGGGAGGGCACCTGTGGGCTCTTTCCATGGTGTCTGAACATGAAAATGGGTCCACAGGTCCCCTAATGCCTGCCCTGTCCCAGGCGTTCTAAGCGGGCTTAGTGCACTTATTTAGGCCCACCTTCCTCCTGGGCACCATTTATTCATGGTAGCATAAATAACGCGCTAGGGCCTTAGAGTCATTTCTGGATGGGAACACCTACCTTGCATCTCATTGACGTAAGGAAGGTTCACGCATCCAAGAAATTACTTTAACTCCAATGGTTTGGCGCTAGACTAGTCTAGCGACAAAATATAAAAATTGAGTTATGTTTGCGCTGAATTAGCGTACAAAAAATAAAACTAATTCAGCACAGACAGATTATAGCTCTGGGCCTAAATCTACAGGCCAAGTGATAAGGTACACCACTCTACAAGGACTTACAAGTAAATCTGCAAAGCAGATGTAAGCGAACTAAACCATGTTTAGGGCAGGGAGCACTAGCAATGTGTCATTGGTTAGTATTGACAAAGTGCACAAAGTCCTAAAGCCAAAAAAAACAAATTCAGCAAAAAGTGGAGGGTGAAAGGCAAAAGGTTTGAAGGTGACCCTACAGAGTCGGCCAGGTACAGCACTAATCATGTCCATCAGAATTCTCTGTCACAAAATAATGAAACAAGGAAAAGGGTGTTTTTCATATTGTGCCCTTTAAGCAAAATAAAACAAGAGATGTGAAGTACTTTACCCAGAGAAGGCCAGGGAGATATCATTAGTCTGAAAACATAAGAATGATCAAAAAGCAAGAATATCTCAATGTAAAATAAGCATATCCTGAATTGATGTTTAAATAACACAAATTGTGTTTATGCTTCTCAGCAGCTCTTCTCAGCAAGTGAGTGGTCAGTATGAATGATTTTTTCTGAAATTATATTCCAAAGACCCATCCATCACTTGTTGTACAAAGTCAGACCACTCAAACACAGAATACTAAGTTCCACTGCATCACAAATGCCCACCCTTTAAATACTTAGATACAAATATCTACCCATACATTATGCTGTTACCAACTCCCAATCATAAGTTACTCAGTCATGAATAGCAAACAATTAGCTATTGTCACCAATCCTTAGTCAAATTTTACTTTGTCATAACAGGCCTTCCATCTGTTAACGTCACCATTTCTCTTCTGTAAGTTTATTGGTCATAAATGTCTTTGAATCAGTCTCTATATCACATATAGCCAAGAGCTACTGTGTCATATCATAAATACTTTCACACCATCTAATGTACCAGAAATGCTTGCTTACCAGTTACTTCTTCACAAATTCCTGCCCACTTATTATCATACCGAAAATTGCAGCCCATACACTTATGATTTCTTAATTACCTGCCAATCAGTTACTGTGTCACAAACACCATATCGTCAGCTATTGACCTGCAAAATGGCTGGTTGTATCTACTTCCTTTCCTACCTTTGCCCTGCCTTGGTAATGTGCCTTTGTCACTGTTCTTTTAGGGCCTGTACTCATCCTCTTATCTCTCATGCCAACAGGTCTCCTATTAATTTGTTTTCCTTTTACCCTGTCTTATTGCCCCTCCTTCTCTCTCTCTATTCTTCCTTCCAACCCTACCTCTTTCTTCCTTTCTCCCTCTTTTCCCATATTGAATTCTCTAGCAGGAAACCAAAATCAACCCTAACAACAATGACAAAACCTGCCTCACACTGAAGGAATCTGTAACTAGAATCAGACTTTAGGGGGATGGCTGGACAATGTTAGCCCATCCAGGTCTAAAAGCAGCTGCCTACACTGCAGCACTCCAGGAAAATATCAGAGTGACGGAATGGCCAGTCTGGCCCATCTCCCACCATTCTTTCTCTCCCTTTTGCGTCAATCCCCTATGCTTCTGCATCCTCTCCCACCTTTTCCTTAATCTTCATGTTTCTGACTCTTCAAAATCTCTCTTAGCCCCTTTCCATCCTTCTCACGTCCTTTCTCTACCCCTCTCTGCTTACCCTTCATTCCATACTATCCTGCTTCTTCTTTTCAACTTCTCTTTCTCTTTTCCTTACTCCATGCAACCTCTACCAGTGATGGAGCTGAATCTCCATCTCTCTGTAAAATTCTCAAACTGAATCCTGTACTGGTTGACTTGAAGTGGTGAGGAAGAGCTAACATTTTGAATGCAGTTATCTTTCAATTAAATCAATACAGTTCCACAATCATGACAGAGAGGATGGTATGAAAGCAGAAAGGTAAACTTTTTAATTGTGAGCTCAACACATATAATATATGAATACAGTATTGGTAGAGGTTGGAGTCTAATTTATGGTGCTCCTATACTCCACCCTGAAGGCTAGAACAGCCATAAAAAATTATAAGAATCATTCTCTCTCAGACCATCTCAAATCTTTCTTGTTTTTAACATCTTGGTTTCAGAGTTCTCAATCTTTTTTATATCAACATAGAGCTTATACTAACCGTCCTCTAGTTCTATTTTGTCCCTCTCTCTTTAATTCCCCTTCCCTCCAACCACCTTCTTTTATCTCATGTACTTTGATCCTTTAAGCAAACAAGCAAATCAAAAAATAGCAATGATTATAATAGACCTCAATATAGCACCTAAAAGCACACCACCTAAATTACTAAACCAACTATCTACAGAAGCAAATCCCTTTCCAATTGCTTCCCAGACACCAGTTCCTTCTACCTCCTTCATGTCCTTCTTCAAATCAGCAATGTTCCTCACTAACCCTCTAATCTCCCTGCTCCTATTAAGTATATAGGTACAACATTGCCAAACAGCCTTCCTTCATAAGAAATTGTATGAAATGCAAGGAGATTCTGTTACACCATAGACCTAATGACATTCAATTGAGTGCCAATAGCATACAAAGATCCAGCAATACTGGTTGCTACTTTATCCATTGTTAGAAATAGGGTCTGTAGTTGGCAGTGATTTGCACCCTGTCCAAGTAGGGAACCTCACTCTACTTTGGTAAGGGAGTTACACATCTAGAATAACCCCTGCTCTTCCCCTTGGTAGCTTGGCATGAGCAGCGCGGGTTATCTTAGAGGCAATGTGTAAAGTATTTGTACATACACACACAGAGTAAAACAGTGAAAACAACACAAGAGTATTGCACATCAGTTTAGAAAAATAGCCAATATTTATCTGACTAAAACAAGACCACAAAAACAAAAAATCCAACATACACAAGCAAGGATACAGATTTTAAAGATTATGGTGGTCATTAAAAACCTTGCGGTCGGTGTTAAAGCGGCGGTAAAAAAAAAAATGGAATCACTACCATGGCGGAAACCGCCAACATAGGCAGCCACTTTAACACTCCAACCGCCACAGCGGTACAAAGAAACACAGCGGCGGTAACCGCCAACAGACAGGCAGAGGACAATGTACCGCCCACAGTATAACAACAGGCCAATCTGCAACCTTTTCCAGGGCGGATTCACCGCGAACAAAAACACGGCGTAAGTAGGACTTGGAAGGCAAAACGTTCACCTCTACACACCCCACGAGGAATCCTGACACCATGGAACCAGAACTCCAGATACTCCCTGCCTTTGTCTTCCCGCTCCTCTACCAGGAGCATGAAAGCCGGTGGCGAAGACCACCTACGACACAGGGGAGGGGGGAGGGAAAAGAGAGTGACACACACATGCAACATCCCAACCCTCACCCACTACAACACACACACTAATACATCATGATACATTACAGTTACACCCCACAACCCCCCCCGGAAGAATGCAAAGACAAAAGGAAATGATTTGAACGTTTGTAATCTATTAAAATCCAGTACTCAAAAATATATATACACTATAAACAAATATATACACAAAGAATACAAGTCCAGGTATTGCACCATTAAAGTCCGTGGACCACTGGGCCCAAAATGCATGGGCGAGGCCCACACTCAATACCCGATCAAAACGGAGAGAACACTGCAGGGGCATCAGATCGAAATACAACAGGCACCTCAAGGGGAAGGGAGGGGGGGGGGCACCTCAGCCGGATGAGTGCACAACGCCAGATTCACGAGGGGGCTCCATGCCCACTGCTGTATCCTGGGGAGTGCAAAGCCAGAGTCTCACAAGTCTCTCCAGTGGGTGGGTTGCCCACTGCTTTATCCTGGGGAGTGCAAATCCACAGTCTCACAAGTCTCTCCAGTGGGTGGTTTGCCCACTGCTTTATCCTGGGGAGTACAAAGCCACAGTCTCTCAAGTCTTTTCAGTGGGTGGTTTGCCCACTGCATTATCCTGGGGAGTGCAAAGCCACAGTCTCTCAAGTGGATAACAATCTCCACTGGCTCTGGAGGGGGCTTTGTGCCCAGAGTGCTTCATCCTGCCAAGGACTGAGGTAGTGGATGCCTTTCTCCACTGGTTCTGGAGGGGGCTTTGTGCCCAGAGTACTTCATCCTGCCAAGGACTGAGGTAGTGGATGTATCTCTCGACTGGTTCTGGAAGGGGCTTTGTGCCCAGAGTGCTTCATCCTGCCAAGGACTGAGGTAGTGAATGCCTTTCTCCACTGGTTCAGGAGGGGACTTTGTGCCCAGAGTGCTTCGTCCTGCCAAGGACTGAGGTAGTGGATGCCTTTCTCCACTGGTTCTGGAGTGGGCTTTGTGCCCAGAGTGCTTCATCCTGCCAAGGACTGAGGTAGTGGATGTATCTCTCCACTGGTTCTGGAGGGGGCTTTGTGCCCAGAGTGCTTCATCCTGCCAAGGATTGAGGTAGTGGATACCTTTCCCACTGGTTCTGGAGGGGGCTTTGTGCCCAGAGTTCTTCATCCTGCCACAGACTGACGTAGTGGATGCCTTTCTGCACTGGTTCTGGAGGGGGCTTGGTGCCCAGAGTGCTTCATCCTGCCGAGGACTGAGGTAGTGGATGCCTTTCTCCACTGGTTCTGGAGGGGGCTTTATGCCCAGAGTGCTTCATCCTGCCAAGGACTGAGGTAGTGGATGTATCTCTCCACTGGTTCAGGAGGGGACTTTGTGCCCAGAGTGCTTCGTCCTGCCAAGGACTGAGGTAGTGGATGCCTTTCTCCACTGGTTCTGGAGTGGGCTTTGTGCCCAGAGTGCTTCATCCTGCCAAGGACTGAGGTAGTGGATGTATCTCTCCACTGGTTCTGGAGGGGGCTTTGTGCCCAGAGTTCTTCATCCTGCCACAGACTGACGTAGTGGATGCCTTTCTGCACTGGTTCTGGAGGGGGCTTGGTGCCCAGAGTGCTTCATCCTGCCGAGGACTGAGGTAGTGGATGCCTTTCTCCACTGGTTCTGGAGGGGGCTTTGTGCCCAGAGTGCTTCATCCTGCCAAGGACTGAGGTAGTGGATGTATCTCTCCACTGGTTCTGGAGGGGGCTTTGTGCCCAGAGTGCTTCATCCTGCCAAGGACAGAGGTAGTGGATGCCTTTCTCCACTGGTTCTGGAGGGGGCTTGGTGCCCAGAGTGCTTCATCCTGCCGAGGACTGAGGTAGTGGATACCTTTATCCACTGGTTCTGGAGGGGGCTTGGTGCCCAGAGTGCTTCATCCTGCCAAGGACTGAGGTAGTGGATGTATCTCTCCACTGGTTCTGGAGGGGGCTTTGTGCCCAGGTTGCTTCATCCTGCTCGTGGCGGCCTCAGTAGCGTCCGAGCGTTCGGCGCTCATTGGCCTGCGGTGCTTGTGGCGGCGGTGTCCTCTGAAGCGGTGCTTGTGGCGGCAGTGTCCTTGGCAGCGGTGCTTGTGGTGGCAGTGTCCTCTGAAGCGGTGCTTGTGGCGGCGGAATCCTTGGCAGCGGTGCTTTTGGTGGCCTTGTCCGCGGTGCAGGTTTGCGGCGACTTGCCTTTCTGTGCCTCTTGCCCACCTTGGATGGTGGCGCAGCTGTCTTCCCACTCCCAAGTGTACTCCTGGGAGAGCCTTTGGTGACAGAGATTTTGCCTATCTCCCGCCGGGCAGTGGCCAACTTTTTATGCTTCTGAGGTGCTCCTTGGCACACTGGCTGCCATGCTGCTTGGCGCACTCCAGAAGCTGGTTACTGCTGGCACCACTGTTCCCGCTGATGTGGTGGCTGAGGTGCTGGGTTGGGACCTGGAAAGGCGGGCCCTAGGACACTCAAGGGGTGGGGGAGGTGAGGGGAAGAGGTCAAGATTGGACAGGAAAAGTTTTTGGGGAACACTGGGATGGGTAGCTGGAGGGGGTTTGGGAGTGGAGGAAGAGGTTGTGGTTGTAGGAGGTGTTCATTTGCTGACTTTGGGTGAAGGTGCATGCGCTGAAAGCTGTTGTGAGGTGGATGGCTGTTGGGTGGGTGTGTGCCTGCGTTTGTGTATCTTGGGAGGTGGCGTCACAGACACACTGGGAGAGCACACAGGGGACGTGTGAATGGCAGTGGGGTGGTGAATGCACATAAGCGGGGTGTGGTGGTGGGTGTGCTGGTGATGGAAGTAGTGGCTGTAGATGTAGTACATGCAGGTGTGAGTGTAGACGAGACTGGGAGGGAGGAGGGAGACGAGGAGGAGGGGGACACAGTGGAGGCAGTGGATGTTGGTGTGTCTGCATGTGTGTGATGCTTGCGTGAGTGCCTGTGGGATGTGTGGTGCTTATGTTTGCCAGAGCTTCCCTTGTGTGTTGACGTGTGTGCATGCTGGTCTGAAGATGTGCTTGGGATAGGCTGAGGTAGAGGGGATTGGGTCTGGGTGGAGGAAGTTGGAGGGGGGGGCTAGAGACAGGGACAATAGCTTCCATCAGTGTTGAGGCCAGAGTCTGAAAAGCTCGCTGAAGGGCCGCCTGACCCGAGTGAATGCCCTCCAGGAATGCATTTGTTTGTTGCAACTGCCTTTCTACACCCTGGATGGCATTCAAAATGGTAGACTGCCAAACAGTGAGGGACCTGAGGAGGTCAATGGCCTCCTCACGGAGGGCAGCAGGGGTGAGTTGCCTGGAGCGAAGGTGATGCCCACCCTCCTAGGTGAGCGGGCACGGGGCGAAGGCTGAGGGGCTTCTGGAATGGCGGTGCTGGTAGGGGATGTGGTGGGACTACCTGTAGATGTGGGATGCACAGATGTTGCCACCACCACAAGGGAGCTCCCATCAGAGGACGAGTCCGTGTCACTGTCGTCAGCTCCTGTCCCAGCCGTGGAGCTCCCCTCACCCTCCGTCCCACTGGTGAACTACGAGTTCGTTGTCTCGCCCTCCAGGGCCATGTGGGATGCAGCTCCCTCCTGCTCCGGTGCCACTGCTCCTCCGCCTGATGATGCTAATGCACACAAGAACAGGAGACCACAAAAAAGGGGGGGACGACAGAAGAAAGACATGCTGAGTGCATGCATTACCGCTACAGTTAGCGGACACGACAGACACAGAAGCACTTGGGCTCCACTGTTCAATCCCTGGGACATGGCCTACAAGGCTATTGACGACATCGGCACACATAGATGTCACAGGAGCATGACTAGGTGTACTTAGCACTGTACACAGGTGGGGTGGGGTGCCACAGGGTCTGCCAGAACAAGAGGACCTAACTAGCACACTCGCTCTGGCCTAGGGAAACCCACAGCCCACCTCCCCCACCCAGACACCTCCACTGCACGCAAAATCAGCAGAATGAGAGTCTACTCACCCCCTTGTGGCTGCTGTGATGCCCTCAAGCACCCATCCAACTCCGGGTACGCCACCACCAGGATCCTGAACATCAGGGGGGTCATGGTGCGACGGGCACCCCTCCCACGTGGGGAGGCCATCCCCAGCTGGGCCTCTGTCGTCTTCTTGCTCCAGCGGCGAATGTCCTCCCATCTCTTACGGCAGTGGGTGCTCCGTCTGTGGTAGACCCCCAGGGTCCGGACGTCCTTGGCGATGGCACGCCAAATATCTTTTTTCTGGTGGGCGCTGACCTACCTGAATTGTCCAGGGGGAAAAGAAAAGCTATTACCAAATGCACCGTCACAGTCATTGGCCTCCATCCCTAACCTTGCCATGATGCACATGCACTCACCGTCGTTTCATGCACGCCTCAATCCCACCCCCCATCCTTCATCCACCCCACTCCACACAGGCATAGCCCATACAGCATGCTCCCAGTGTACTTACCTGTTTGTCTGGAGGACCGTAGAGTAGCGTGTACTGGGGGAGGACCCCATCCACAACTTTCTCCAACTCCTCCGATGTGAAGGCAGGGGCCCTTTCCCCAGACGCCCAAGCCATTGTCTCTTCCAGACCGAGGTCACAGCAACATTTGCAGTGTAGGTCCTCTCCTGTCGAAGATCAGGTATCGAGTGATTGAACAGATAGAAAATGGCGGTCACTTCTGCGGCTGTGCGTACCGTCACTGCCGGCGTACATCGTCATTGGCTCCTGGGACCCATAGGGTCCAATGTTAACCAATGCAGAATTGCGCAGCGGTCTTCGACTGCCTACAGCGACGGTGTACAACGGCAGCGCAGTTACCTCACATCCCATTGTCCCACTTTACAGGTCAGGCAGCCGCCATTTCAGGGGCCCACATGGCTTAATTTTTCACTGCGTCACACATACCTAGGCCTTGCCTCAACACTCATACAGGCCAAATTTCAGATTATGATTCGTGTTCTGTGTAAGCTGTGGGTACGTACCTCTGAGTTGGTTGACTATGTGCTTGCTGTTGTCCTTCATAGGCACCGCCCGCTGGGACATGTGAGGAGATGGCGGCATCCACCGGTGTACACACCGCTGGTGGACCTGTCGACAATGGAGGAAAGACATGTGATCATCACCTACAGGCTTGACCGTGCCACAATCCTGGAACTGTGTGCCCAGCTGGAGCCAGACCTGATGTCAGCTATCCGCCATCCCACAGGAATCCCCCCTCAAGTGCAGGTGGTGTCAGTACTCCATTTCCTTGCAAGTGGGTCATTTCAAACAACAGTGGCCATAGCATCAAGGATGTCCCAGCCTATGTTTTCCAACGTGTTGTCCAGAGTGTTGTCTGCCCTGCTGAAACACATGCGGAGCTACATCGTTTTCCCTCAGGTGGAGGATTTGCCTACAGTGAAAGGAGACTTCTATGCCCTGAGACATATCTCCAACATCATAGGTGCCCTTGATGGGACACATGTGGCTTTGGTACCCCCCCGCAGGAGTGAACAGGTGTACAGAAACCAGAAGAGTTATCATTCCATGAATGTGCAGATGGTGTGTTTGGCAGACCAGTACATCTCCCAAGTGAATGCCAAATTCCCTTGCTCATTGCATGACGCTTACATCCTGCGGAATAGCAGCATCCCTTACGTGATGGGGCAACTCCAGAGGCACCGTGTGTGGCTATTAGGTGAGCACCTGGAAGCAAGTCAATGGGAATGGTTGTCTGGGTCTGGGGATATCCCTGCAGGTTAGTATGTGTCTAACAGTTGTCCCTCGCCATTTGCAGGTGACTCTGGTTACCCCAACCTGTCATGGCTACTGACCCCAGTGAGGAATCCCAGGACAAGGGCAGAGGAATGGTACAATGATGCCCATGGGCGAACTCGGCGGATAATAGAGCGGACCTTTGGCCTCCTGAAGGCCAGGTTCAGGTGCCTCCATATGACAGGTGGATCCCTATTCTACTCACCAAACAAGGTGTGCCAGATCATCGTGGCCTGCTGTATGCTTCACAACTTAGCTTTTCGACAACAGGTGCCTTTTCTGCAGGAGGATGGTCCAGACGGCGGTGTTGTTGCAGCTGTGGAGCCTGTGGACAGTGAAGACGAGGAAGCAGAAGAAGAGGACATCGACAACAGGAACTCTGTGATCCTGCAATATTTCCAGTGAGACACAGGTAAGAATACAAACCTGCCTACTACATGTACTTTAACACTACTACCTCTCTACTGTCTGTCGTTTTCACCCAGTTTATGGTCACTGAGTTGTCACTTTCCCTTACGATTTCACAGATGTGGGTCCTACAGTGTGACATCTGCTTTGTTTCCTCATGGACTAGAGCTGTGTGACATAGGTATGTTGACATTACATTTGATATAGCATTTTGCCACTGTAATTGCTAATACACTATTTCGAAATCACAGACTGACGCCAGATTGTTTTGTGCTTCAAGGGTGTTTATTTAAGTGCTCAATATTGGAGGGGTTTGTAAAATGGTGAGGGGTGATGGTGGAGGAATGTCCATGGCAGAGTCCAGTCTATTAGTCTCATAGGTGCATTGCCCAAATGGGCATAGGAAGTGGAGATGGGGCAGTTTGAGGATGGACAGGGTGACAAAGTGGGATAGAAAGATGACATTCAGGGTGGTCTCATTTTTTGGCGGGGGTCTTGGCATCGTTCTCTGTCTTTGTCCTGGATCTCAAGGGACTGTTTGTGCGGTGTTTCTCCCTCTGCAGGGGGTGGGGTGCTGGTGTGGTGGTCCTGGGGCGGTGCCTCCTGTCCACTAGCGCCGGCGGAGGTGGTGGGCAGTTCATCGTCCAGGCTAGTGTCAAGGGTCCCTTGTTGTGCCACATTGTCCCTCCTGGTGTTGAGTACTTCCTTCAGCACCCCTACGATGGTGCCCAGGGTGGAATTGATGGATCTGAGTTCCTCCCTGAAGCCCAAATACTGTTCCTCCTGCAGGCGCTGGGTCTCATGAAACTTGGCCAGTACCATTGCCATCGTCTCCTGGGAGTGGTGGTAGGCTCCCATGATGTTGGAGAGGGCCTCGTGGAGAGTGGATTCCCTTGGCCTGTCCTCCCCCTATCGCACAGCAGCCCTCCCAGTTCCCCTACCACTGCCCCCAGGTCCCTGTTGTTGTTGGGGTGGTGGGTTAGCCTGGGTTCCCTGTAGTGGTGGACACACTGCTGATTGACGTGTCCTGGGGACAGAGGTATGGGCCCACTGGGTGGGTGCTGTGCTGGTGTTTCCAGAGGGGGGAAGCTCTGTAGTGGCCTGTGACTGTGTCGGGGGAACCAACTGTCCCGATGTCCCCGATGGGGCGGGCTGGTCATCTAGATCCAGTTGGACAGAGCTGCTGTCATCACTGTGGGCCTCTTCTGTTGGTGGTGTGGACATGTGTGGACCCTCCTGTCCGGTGACGTTGGGTAGGGGTCCTGCAGGGGTATAAAAGGATGTTTATTACATCTGTGTGTGTCATGGTGTGCAATAGGTGGGTGACCGTGTACCCCAGTGCTTGCATTCCTGTGTGGGACCTTGTGTGATGGTGGTTTAGGTGGGTGTATGGGTATGTGCAGTGGCCATGCTTTGGGGATGGGTGTCCATGCTTTGTTGTTGCATGCAGGGATTGATGTTAGGATGTGTGGTTTGTGATGTTGGGAAATTTGTGAGGAGTTGGAGTGATGGGGGTGAGGGTGAGGGAGGGTATGTGATGGCATGCAGGTAGGGTGGGGGATGAAATAGTTAAGATTTGACTTACCAGAGTCCATTCCTCCATCTACTCCTGCGAGGCCCTCAGGATGCAGAATCGCCAAGACCTGCTCCTCCTATGTTGTTAGTTGTGGGGGAGGAGATGGGGGTCCGCCGCCAGTCCGCTGAACCGCAAGGTGGTGTCTTGAGACCACGGAATGCACCTTCCCCCGTAGGTCGTTCCACCTCTTCCTGATATCATCCCGATTTCTTGGGTGCTGTCCCACTGCGTTAACCCTGTCCACTATTCTTTGCCATAGCTCCATCTTCCTAGCTATGGAGGTGTGCTGCACCTGTGATCCGAATAGCTGTGGCTCTACCCGGACGATTTCCTCCACCATGACCCTGAGCTCCTCCTCAGAGAACCTGGGGTGTCTTTGCCGTGGCAAGGGGTGGTGTAGGTGATATGTGGGGTGGTGTGTGTAGTGATAAATGGGGTGATATTTAGTGGTGTGTTGTGTGAGGTGCGTGGAAGTTATGTGGGGTATTGCGTGCATGTGGATGCTTGGTAGTTGTTTGTGGTGTCTCTCTCTGTCCTTCTCTCGGTAATTGTGGTTGTAGGGGTTTGTGGGTGATGTGGGTGTGTGTTTTATATTGTATTGGGTGTGTGGGAGTGGTGTGTGTATGTGTATCAGGTGTGTGTATTTTGAACTGTCCAATGTGGCTGTGTTTTGTAAAAGTGTGAGTATTTTGAGCGCTGCGGTGTGTACCGCCAATGGAATACTGTGGTTGAAAGACCGCTGCGTGGATTCGTGTCCCATGAGCGTGTGGGCGTATTTCTGTTGGCGTGACGGTGGAGGTTTTGTTTTCGCCAGTTTATCACTGACCTTTGCTGTGGCAGACTTGTGTGGCTGTCTGAATTTTGGCAGATTCCGGCCTGTCGGTCATAATACCTGTGGTGGATTTCCACGGCCGCGGCAGTGTGTTGGCGGTCTTCTTCACGGTGGTAAGCGGCTTTTACCGCCAATGTTGCAATGACCCCCTATGTCTCAACCAAACACAGGCAATAACGAAAACGCAGTAATGTTTCAATAGTTTTTATTTAATACAATCTGCAATCTGTGGTAAATCACATGGGCTGCAATGATTAGTATAATGAAGAGTGCAAGAGATAAAATAGTAAAGACGAGAGTCATGATTATGAAGACCCCACCATCTTGCGATAGCATGGAAAGACATAAAGGGGGTTATTACAACTTTGGAGGAGGTGTTAATCCGTCCCAAAAGTAACGGATATACCACCAGCTGTATTACGAGTTCCATAGGATATAATGGACTTGTAATACGGCTGGTGGTATATCCGTCACTTTTCCGTCACTTTTGGGACGGATTAACACCTCCTCCAAAGTTGTAATAACCCCCAAAGTGTATAATATGTCATAGTACCCTATCATAATAGGCCTAACCTTCTACCTAGTGGACAGCTAGATATATTAAACCTAATCTGCCAATGCCATGTCCCTGGAAGGAACCCCCAATCCTTGTTACCTTGGAATGAGATCTCGTGCTCAGACTCCGAAGGAACACAAAGTCCAGGTCAGTGTCAAGGCGACGTGCAGCATTGAGAGCAGCGATGGTATCTGGTCGGAATCCCTCTCATTATCTGTCTAAAGTGTAATGTATTTGTACATATCTACTTGGACCCCTGACGTAGGTTAATCACAAACAATAGATAACACAGCATGCTTGGGACGGTAATTCCTAATGTGAGCACCTACAGTTTGTTTGTCTTTGTTGCATGAGTTGACGCATTAGCGCGGTGGCACTGATAACATAAAGCTAAGCAAAATGGCCTAACCATAAACAAGCCATCTTAGAAGAATTAATCAAGTAAATGGGCTACGACAGAGCAAGCTAAGTAGGTTAAAAGTCACTAGGTGACAGGGGCACGAGTCTGAAAGCCAAAGGCTAAGCCAACTCCTGTTGTCCCATTAAAACAAACTAGGATTCACTACACTACCAGCAACCTACATCAAGCTGGAGTATGGGTACTCATGACTTCACTACATTCAGACCACTGAGTAATAATAGCAGTATGCTGATTTATCCTCTACATCATTTCTACTTGTGCAAAAGGAAAAACTGAAGTTGATAATCTGATGAAATTGTCCTTATATACAGCAGTCTTCGTGAGACATCCCTATCCCTATTCTGTTTTCTTTTACTATGACAAGCCTACACTTCCTCAGCAGCCTTGGCCACAAGGACTCCTCTTAATTCAACAAAACAAAGTTCAAGGGAAAAGTCAACGTTCAGTTCAACTGAAACAATATACAGTTCGTTGTTCAGACATCTGATCATGAAATCCATATATACAATATTGTATGGCATATTTCAAGTTTATGGAGGTTCACTGCACAATGTCACTATTGGTGTAATAAGTGAGCTGGAGCTGTCAAATAGACTGTGGGTGACTTGGTTACTTGCTTCACCCTCTCTGGTTTTTCAGAATGACCTAAAGTCATGAGTGGTGTTTCAGTGATGGGCACAGTTATGTCATCTATAGGGCATTCCACTTGTTGGGTACAGAAAGTGTCAACCCAGTCATGAAGACCTCTGCATTTTACAGCTACATTTGTCGCTAAAATGAACTGAAAGGGACCTTTCTATCGCAGCTCCAGACATATCTTCCAGACATATTTCTTCACTAGGGCACATTCTCCAAGATTGAAGTTGTGGATCTGTTTTTGATGCGGGAGAGCAGAGACTATTAAAATGGAGCACACATAGCATACCACATCAGCCAGTCCTTTGAAAGCAGTTAAGAATCATATCATCGGTGATGTTCACAAGTGCATTCGCAGGCATTGCTGGCAACCTCATAGCTCTCCCCATGATGATCTCATGAGATGACAGTCCTGTCTTCCTGTAAAGCATACTTCGAAGACTTATCAGCACCAAAGGTAAAGCATCTGGTCATTTTAAGGAAGCTGAAGCACACACTTTCACAAGCAGTGACTTCAGCATATCATTAACCTACATTAACCTGCTCAACAATTCCAGAAGCTTCTGGTCCAGAACTTCATGTAGCCTCTATTCGACCTACACAGCTGCAAACAATAGTTTGAGGACCTCATTATTGAAATGAGCCCCTTGGTCAGGGAATAGACACACATCAGCCACTGTGAACCACTCTACTTTGCATGAAATCTACCATAAAATCACAGTCAGATTTCCTACCACAGGACAGCAAAGGATGATAATATTACTAATCTTTCTTAGGTCCTGCATGGTTCGGCATATACTATTCAGCTTCTGCAGATCCATAATGGGTGAAAAACATGGACTCCCTAATATTTCAGAATGCCTTGCTGATCCACTGATTCAGTTGCTGGAGTAATTCCAGCTATTGTTTTAGGCATTAGATTGTACTGAGGCATTCTAGGATATTCAACATTAGTTTTAATGTATATACGGATGGACTAATCTCCCTATATGAGTCCAATATCTTTACATTAGAAGTCCCAGACTTCAGATTTCACTGCATCTTTACAATTTGGTGGAATAGCTTCTGTGGTCATCAAGAGATACAGTCAAATACAGCTGCCCCTTGCCATGCCAGTTTAAAATCCATTTCTTCATCATGGATTTGAAATTCAACACCATTGGGACCACACTAAAAGTGCAATTTAATTTAGATAATAAATCATCTCCCAAAAGATGTTTCGGCTGGAATCACACACCATACAGATCTTACAATGGCCCTATCTTGACTGGAACCTTCTTTCTTACAAGGTTAGTAATATGTTTATTAGCAACTTCTACAACTTAGAGGTTGATTTGGAATGTTTGCTTTTCTAACTGTGGAACGGGTAGCACCAGTGTCAATTATAAATGACACTGGGTGGCCATTCACCTCACATTCTATGAACGAACCACTCTGGTCTACTTCCAAGACTGCCATAAGTATACAATATTCCCTCCCGCCCCTCTCCTGTTGAAATTAATTCTGATTCTGGAATTATTTTTTGGGCCTGGGTTTGCACTGAACCTATGATTGCCCATATTCTGTTGGGACATTAGGGCTTGGGGAATATGCATCACTGGAGTCTGGGAAATGTTAGGACTTTGCATTCTCTGAATTTATACATTTCATATTTGCTCAGAATTAACATTCTGTGTTTGCACAAAACCCACATTCTGTGCCTGGGTTTCATTCACACCCCCTTTTGAGATTCAGATAACACTCACTTTTTCAATGCCCGAACTTGTTACAGGAATGACATGGACCTTTTCAACATTACAGCCTCAATACTCTGGTCAATCAGACTGCCACAGCCACTGCCCTGTGGAACACGTTTTCCACCTTGCATCATCTGTTCTGCCTTGGGTATGCGACTCCTTGCATTCCACTCACATTTCCTATGAACTGCTGATTCTGATTATCCCTGTGAGCCAACTTCCTCTGTGCCAACATGAATTTCTTCCTCAGTCTTTTCTATTTCAGTTCCTCTTTATCACAGCAGAACTTAGCATATCTTAAGATCTCATCAATAGACTTGTTCTGCCAACAAACCAAATGCTGCTGAATTATCATACTGATCTCCGGTCACAATTCCATGGCAAATTTGGACACAAAACTTCCTATCTCTTTCCCTCCTGTGTTCTCCAATCTACTGTGTTGTTTAAACACTTGTAACACCCTCTCATAAAAAGCATGCACTGTCTCTTTAGATTCTTTGGTGGCCCTATCAATCTTCACCCCATCAATATCTTTTCCAGGCACCTTCCCTTTCAGGAATATAATCGCTTGTTTGTATTTTTTATCACCTGTTATGTCATGATATATTATGAGAGTTTGCATAGCAAGCTTATCACCCAAATGGATATCCAGGAGCTGGAGCAGATAATTAGGCTGATCGAGCTCCTAATTTAACAGCCAGCTCTTCTGTGGAACTCGAGAAGGTATATGAAGGTCCTGATGTGGTGTGGAAAGTTGTTTCAGGATCTGGCAGTGATGTAGGAGAAAGAGCATTCTCCTGATTTGCTCCTAGGGATGCAATGTATTTGTGTGAGGTTAAGTGTGGCTGAGCACAGTTGCCTGTTGGGTTGGTGGAAGGTGAGGCAGTGGATGAGGTAAGCAGGTCAAAGATTGTGTAGGGCTTTGTGTGTGTGAGTGAGCAGTTTGAATTAGCACAGCTTCTGATTGGTAGCCAGCATAGCTCCATGAGTTGGGGCGTACTGTGTGCGCGGCGGAGATCTTGAGGGTGAGTCTGATGACATAGTTTAGGGTGGTCTGGAGTCTTTTCTATGAGTTGATTGTAATGCCAGCATAGAGTGTATTGCTCTATCGCTGTAATCTATTCTGCTGGTGATGACAGCCTGGGTGACCTTGTGTCTGGTGTCAGTGCGGAGCCTTTGGAATATTTTGTTTAACATACGTAGGATGAAGAAGCAGAGGTTGGTGACAGCGTTTACTTATTTGATCATTGTTAAGTCTATCATCCAAGATGATGCTGAGGTTTTGGGTATGGTTTGTTGGCCACATGGAGGAGTCCCATGGAGAGCTCTTGTTTCCAAAGATCAGGATCTCTGTTGTATCTGTGTTGAGTTTAAGGCAGTTCTGTTTCATCCAGTTTGCTATGTTTGGCATGCAGGTGATGAAGTTGGTTGTGGTGGTGTGGTTGTTGTGAGTGAGGGAAAGGATGAGCTGGGTATTCTCTGCATAAGAGACAATGTTGGGCCTGTGGGATCTCATTACATGGTTGAATGGTGACATGTTGATCCATGAGCGACTCCACAAAAAGAGTTTGTGGGATCTAGAAGTGTAGGAAGGAAACCTGACTTGCTGGGTCCTGTATGAGAGAAAAGAAGCCAGCCATCTCAGGCCTGTCCCTGTACTCATGAGTTGCAGAGCCTTGTGATGATGGTGTTTGTAGTTCCTAAAGCTGTTTACCAGTGTGAGAGCTAGGGCTGTTTTTCTTGCTATATAGAGTTAGGTGTGTTTCTTATTGATTCATAGAATTGGGTGTGTTCTTCCCTGAACACTGAGTTTTGCTTTTTGCAGTGGTTTTTGGAGTGTCTAAGGTCTTCAGTGAACCAGCTGGCTTGTGTACTGGATCTTACATGCCTGACCTTCTTCACAGGGCCTAGGGTGTTTGTGATGGTAGTAATAGTGATAGGACTTTGATGTCAGCATGCAGGTCACCAATAAGGTTTGGTTGGTGGGCATTGAGAATGTTGATACAGTCTGTGTCATTTATCTTCTCCCAGCTAAGTCTGAGGATATTAGTAGTCTTGACACAAGGACATCATCCCTGTGGAGGTGGCAATGTTTGTCCCCTCTTAATGAATATCACTGAAATCTATTCGGTGGAGGCCAAATTGTGGCATTTAATAAACCACACAAATTGCCACACAAAGAACTCTATCTATCTTATTCTATGCCCTTGTGACCTTTGATACATAGGAATGACCACCAGGATGGTTAAGATATGGATTAATGAACACCATAGTACTATTAAATGTCAACGAGCTTCAACAAAATTAACTGTTCATTACATTGAACAGAATCACACACCTGAGGACATGAAATGGGTCATACTGGAAAGTGTGATTGATAGTAGGGAGTGTGCAAATAGGCTGTTTTGAGAAAGAGCAACGATGGGTGAAGAGACTTAAGACTCATATTAGGGGCCTCAATGAAGAGGTGCCTTGCTCAGAATTGATATGACACTAGCCAGAGACTCCATTGTTGCACTTTTTTTCAGGGCACATACTATCCCTAAATATATTGTTTCCTTACACTCTTACAAATTGGCTGATTCTCTAGGCTTTCACTCAAGATTCCTATGGATTATGTTGACACATTTACATGATGAGGCAACCAAACATGCCTTCAGATGCGCTTCATTATTTTGGGACAATTCTGATACGACCAAGACCATGCACCAAGATGGCTACTACTTTCACATGCATTTTTGTAAAAAAACATGACTCGCTGCTTACTCATGTGTACTCCATTGGCAATAACTAAATTAATAATTGCTTAGGCTTTTGTATAATATTTCTAGGAATTCTGTTGATCCATACACTTGATGAGGCAATAATATAAAGATGGACTGATATTCTACCAGCCTTTGCACATTATATTAGGATGGTCACCTAGTTTATATTAACTTTTCTACATGACAATGACTCTACACTCCAAGATGGCCACTGCCATTCTGGAGTGTACTAACAGTCCTCTTTCTATTCCCCCATCCTGCCATTCCTCAATTGAAAAAGTTCTGCCCATATCGCATTACTCCAGGGAGCGCGGAGTTCGGGTAGGTGCTGATAAGCTCTCGTATCCACAAACAAGTAAGTGCACCAATTTAGATCCTTCGGCCCCCATTTGTGGACCGTGGCTTTTTCTTGCTACCTCCTACTGCATAGACTGACGGTCCCCGAATGAGTGAGGCGGCTTTGTTACTTTTCTTTGCTACCACTGCTGACTGCTTCTCACAAATCTCGGTCGGGGGGCAAAGGAAATCTGATACAATTTTGTGGTAATTTATGCGTTTGTATTTTCTTTTTATCCCTTGGTGGAGGCTGTCAGTCTGTTTCACGATAAGACGTTTTGACACGTATGGAGTATCCCGTCATCCCAAGGGATATTATGTATGACCGTTACCTGGCGGGGTCTGACATTTATATAACTACTTGTTTCGATACTGGCAGCAGTGATAATCTTGATAAACCATACTTTATTCCATCGCATTACTATTGTTTCGATACTAGCAGTGGTGATAATCTTGATAAATCATATTCTATTCCATTGCAGTACTTGGTGGGAAATGACATATTTTGGGGACACTATTAAATAAAATCGTCCATCAGCCTATGATAGCTCATCTCTTAGCTGAATACACACTGATGGCATGTCAGACATTCAATTGCCGTTTAGTAATATATTCTCAATAGGTGCTCAAAGCTATTTAGACACTCCATGACAATGGGGGTCATTCTGACGCTGGCGGTAGACTACCGCCAGGGCCAACAACCGCGGGAGCACCGCCAACAGGCTGGCGGTGCTCCCATGGGCATTCTGACCGCGGCGGTACAGCCGCGGTCAGATACGGGAAACCGGCGGTGTCCCGCCAGTTTCCCGCTGCCCAGGGGAATCCTCCATGGCGACGCTGGGATTCCGACCCCTTTACCGCCAGCCTGGTTCTGGCGGTTTTGACCGCCAGAACCTGGCTGGCGGTAACGGGTGTCGTTGGGCCCCATAACAGGGCCCCACCAAGATTTTCAGTGTCTGCCAAGCAGACACTGAAAATCGCGACGGGTGCAACTGCACCCGTCGCACCCCTTCCACTCCGCCGGCTCCATTCGGAGCCGGCATCCTCATGGAAGGGGGTTTCCCGCTGGGCTGGCGGGCGGCCTTCTGGCGGTCGCCCGCCAGCCCAGCGGGAAACTCAGAATTACCGCCCGGGTCTTCTGACCGCGTGGCAGTATTCTGCCGGCGGGACTTTGGCGGCCGGCCTCCGCCGCCCGTCAAAGTCAGAATCACCCCCAATGTCTTTCTCCCTCTTCTTAATACATACAGATTAATACATTTGTTGGATCACGTGTGCCTGTCGTTATCCCTATAGGGCCCATCCTTTAATTCGAGGAGGGTAAGAGATAACTTTATTACAATTTGTTATGATTAGAAGTGATTTATGAATATCCACATAGCCCACACCTTTGGAGAGCACTACCAAGTTGTTCCACTATTGTGTCTGATTTTCTCTGGCACACATTGATCTTCACTGTGTGTTGTCATACTATTGCAAGATTGGTAACTTCTTTATTCTGTCCTTAGGTTCTTCTTCTAAAAATACCATATGGTCAAACGTGACAGTAAGGATTAGGTATGATTCTTTTTTTTTCTAGGTCCTGATGAGTCGCACTTAGATCTTTATGACTAGTATAGTGAGAAACATTTCCAAACAAAGCGAGCCAAGAATTTCGACGCACACTAGCAGCTGGTGCAAGGCAGGAGAGTTGGCTGAACTCTCAAAATATATGAAGAACAAAAGAAATAATTGCCACGCACTACGCTCAGCCACAGAATAAGTTTAAGTGGTTTATTCGGTGCAAAAAGAAAAAGAACAACGCGTTTCGACTATGCAGTCTTCTTCTTAGTTCAATAGTCCTTTCTCTAACAGATCTATTTATAGTGCATATTTCACATACCAATCCAATGCATTCTGGTTATAATAGTTCAATTGTACAATGTAAAATTTCACCTAATTTATACTAAATTTCATCAATTCAAAAATGTGTTCGCCAGAAAATAATATAAATGATACACAAATTGTATCTATTATATATTAAAATAAAAAAACTCATTTTCATATGTTAGAGAAAGAGCAAAATAAAGTATTATTCTACAATAAACAATAAACAGCCATTACATAATTAAATGAACCTCACAATTCATTTCCCTAATTAATTTACTTCCAATTCATTGCTCAAACGTGAATCATGTGAAAAAAAGTTAATTTGCTTAATATGGTCATATGATTTAATATTTAATCAAAATTCTAGTAATATTTACAGTGAAATAGATTCCAATACATTTTAAATTCATTTTAAATCATTTTAAATCAGAGATGGACATAAAGCTCCTCGTCATAATTGAGCCCTAACGGGATCTTGGTCCTCATTAAGATAATATACTTAGATTCCAGTTGTCTCAATTTTTTTACTCTATCTCCACCTCTTTCATTTTCAGGAATGTGGTCTATCCCATAATAACGTAACATTCTCCAACTATTTGTTTCATGTTGTTGGAAGTGTTTGGCTATGGCATATGTTTGATCTTTATGTAAAACTGCTCTGACATGCTCTAAAATTCTCTTCTTAAGCATGCAGATTGTACTACCTACGTATCTCAGGCCACAATGACATTCAATTACATAAACTGTAAATTTTGTGTTACAAGTTATTCGGTGTTTAATGTTCATTACCGTTTCATCCCATAATTTTACAGTTTTAGTTGATTTTCCAATTTTGCAAGCTTTGCAACTATTACATTTAATGAAGCCACATTGTTGTTCAATTAACCAATTCTGTTGATTTTTTATTGTGAAGTGGCTTCTTACAATATAATCTTTCAACGATGGAGCTTTTCGATACGTGATCATTGGACCTGATCCTATTATTGGACCAAGATCTAGGTCTTTCCGTATAATATGCCAATGTTTGCATAAAATGTTTTTGATAAGGCCACTTTCTTTAGTGTATTCAATTATCATCCTCACATTGTTTTCCTCTATTTTGTCCTGTATAGCCTGAGTTTTCTTGGGCACTAATGTCTCATCTCGAGAGATTGTTTGTACTTTTTCTAAATTTCTTTGTAAAAGTCGAGAATTGTAGCCTCTTTGTTTGAATCTATGTAAAGTTTCTTTATATTTCAACTGTACCTCTTTCTCATTGGAACAATTTCTACGCATTCTGATCAACTCTCCATAGGGAATGCTTTTAAGAAGTGATTTAGGATGAAAACTTTGACCATGTAAAATACTATTTGTTGACGTCTTTTTACGAAAGACTGTGGTTTCTAATTTATTATTTTCTACATAAATATTAATGTCTAGAAAATTAATTGATGACTTACTCATTTCACAAGTAAACTGCAAACCCACATTATTCTGATTCAATTTGTCAAAGTATAGTTGAAAATCATCCTGTGTTCCTTGCCAAATTATAAATAAATCGTCAATAAAGCGTACCCAAAGTGCAATTTTATCCATAAATACATCATTATCCTTACTCCAAGCTATTTCCCTTTCCCACCAACCCATTGTTAAGTTGGCATAATTGGGAGAAAGGGAAATGCCCATAGCTGTACCACACATCTGCTGGTAAATCTCATGATTAAAGATAAAAATGTTATTATTGAGGCATAGTTCTATCATTGAAAGCAACATCTTTGAATGTTCAAATTCCGCAATACTTCGCTGTCTTAAAAAATATTCACATGCTCTTAAACCAATATCATGATTAATAGACGTGTATAAGGATACAACGTCTATTGTTACTAATAAGTAGTCATCCGACCAATTTAATTCCGATAAGATACGTAATAGATCTCCCGAATCCTTAATGTATGAACTTAAAGTCATTACAATTGGTGCCAAATAAAAGTCAACATAGTCAGAAATTCTTTCATACAATGATTCACATGATGAAACTATTGGTCTACCAGGTGGTAATGTTAGTGATTTATAGTGAGAAACATGTTAACCTTTCCATGATAGGCAGTGTAGGAACTTCCAACTCTGCCCTCTGCAAACCAACCCCTAGAGGATGGGGTATTGATAAATAACACCATATATGAGTGGGGAAACATAGTCATTACTCTTACTTTCCTCTCACTTGCTTTGTTTTTAACCTTGACAGAGGTTCACATTTTCAATAAAGATTCATCATATGGTTTCTCCAGTCAATTTTAACAGTCTAACTCCACCAATCCCACATTATTGCATTCACTAATGGCAAAGATTTCTAGGAGATCTCCGGCAAAGAGCCTCCTTGAGGGGACCGTCAGACATTGCAGTGCCGGCATGACGACAAGCAAAGCCCGATGATGAAGCATATCACTGAATGGTGATTGAGGGCTCTTGTTCCCAATCTTGAACACTCACAGGGACCTATTGGTTCCCCCCTGACTGGGTAGAGAGGAATCACTTTCACCGTGGAACTGTGCATTCATCTTTTTGTTAGTTGCATGGGAGTATTAGGCACAGGGCCATTACTAAAATCTCCCACTTTGTTAGCCCTTCTCTTATTGTGTTAAACAGAGTGAGTCACAGGATCTTGAGGTTCTTGAGTAGGGAAGTGGAGGTGGTCTCTTTCCGATCTTTGAGATGGAAATTGAGGTCACTGAGTGAGATGAATTTGCTCAAGCTGATGGCAATGGGGACCATGAAGTCTGCGTGGAGTTTTCCGAAGGTGGCGAGTGTTTCGAGGGTTGGCAGACTGCGGTGCCTTTGATGGTAGTGTGGTTGCCGGTCTGTAGCCACAAATATATATGTTCCATGATGGTGACGTTTTCATCGGTGGAGGTGGTGCATGTAATGGATGGTGAAGGTGCATGCATTATTGGGTTCCTGTGAGGTTCTTGTTCTGGCCACTGAATAGACACTTTACATTCATCTCACGAATCACTTTGTTCCACAATGTCGAAAAAGGTATTCAAATCCACCCATAACACCTGCAAGATTTTAACAAACCTCTCACCTTGAGTGTACCATTGAGCAGGATTCTCCATAAATTTTGGGAAGTTTTTTTGAATGGTGGAAGATCACCTCTACTCCAAAACACATGCACATAGCCTCCACATGGCACTTCCCCAGCATGAAATTCTGTGTTCCTTCCTCTTTTGATGGATCTGGGTGTAGTTTTCTTGTTTGTTTCAGGGCTCATACTACCCCCAATTTCTTCTGATCTTTCTTTTGACCCATCTTCCTTCCTACTTGTCCTAATCACTCCAATTTCGTTTGCTGCCAATCAATTCTCTTATTTGAAATGTCATTCATGTTGCTCTCATGCTCATTATAGCCTACTTGTTGCATTGGGTTCTGCCCCAGCCCAGATTTTTTACTTTTGTGATCACCCAGTCATTGGACTTTTTACTGTGGGTGAGCCTCACTACTGACATCTCACCCATGGTAATCACATGGGAAACAGACTGCAGGTGTTTACCAGCAGTGTCTGCCTTTTACAATGAGGTTGCTGCAAGGTACCAATGGTGAGGGGCACCTGGCTGGTCCCATGTGAGCATGTGTGCACACAGGTGTGCGAATGTGTGTAGGCTGCATGTGGGAGATGACTTGTTATGCATAGCCCCATAACCGTGCACCAGCAGATTGGTGCATTGGGCACTCAGAGGTGAGAGATATTCTCCTGGGATAGGCTCCATTACAGTAGTGTGAGGGAAAGTCAGTGCAAGGTTGTGGGGAAGCACTGCTTCTGAAGGGGGCGTGGCCCCCATCTTTGGGCCCCAGGTTGGTGGCACGAGGCTAACCCAACCTTACACATTGGCCCGCTAGAGTGGGCGGACACCGAGAAAGACTGCTGGCTTCTGCAGCAGCACACAGGTGCCAGTGAGGGCAACCGGGGGTGTGCTCCCTGTGCTGCCCTCTAACAAAAGCAATCTTTGGGGTGTCCAGATGGGGCCGGCCACCCCCACCAAAAAAAGTGGAAAACGCAACACAAGGCCATGTACAAAGGAGAAAAGCAACTATGAAATCACTGCGCCTCTCTCTGGCTCAGTGGGAGAGCTGATACTATGATATTCAGTTCTCTACGGAAACTCGCCCCATAATTCTTTGGGGGCCATTCCCTTTAAAACACATTTTTGGACTATAACACAGCCTGTGGTGGTGCTAGAATGATCAGACCATGATCAAAACTTTAAGGATGGCATGCTCTTGCTTGCACGTTATCTTGTGGGTCCTCATCCTAAGTTGAGTGGGACCCCATAACCATCACCTTTCCCAATGTTTAAGGCATTTTTAACTTCTCCCATGGTTGGAGCTTTTGCTTTGTAGCTGGGAGTAGTTAGTTCTCAAGGGGCCTTGTGTATGATAACTTTTTGAAAGGCCTGGAAGGCCTTAAAATGTGAAATGCATTGTTCTTGTGGTTGTGTTTCCTAGGGGCTAAATGTATTGTTTCACTTTATTGCTTTTCACCATGTTCTTTTCCTGTGGTTATCGTCTCGAGGGGCTGATTATATGGTTAAACTACAATGTTTTTTTGCCATGCAATGTGTACTGTGACGCCTCCCAGGAACTGTTCTGACTATTACAGTCTAATGCCAAGTATACAAACGAATGCAGAAAAGCAAAGTTCGTTTCTGATAAATGTTTTGTTGGGTTTTTATGGTGATTGCGTATGTTTTGTTTGTAACTTATTATCAGCATTATGACAATGATTCAGGCCCAGGTACTATCTTTTGATTACATAATGATTGTTGAAACTCACTTGGTATGTTTGGGTGACCCCTCCAGGGGGTCAGCAATGATTACACAACGTATTTTACAGTGTGTTCCATCTGCCAATGTATATGTGTAAATTATTACATAGCATTTAGTAGTGTGTGCATAAAAATGAATTGTTTTTCTAAAGAAAAAGTACTGACTGGACACTCATTTATTGAGTGTTATTATTGCATACCATTGATTGGTGATTACTAGCCCATACTACCTCCCTTGAGTAGGCCTTAGACTGCTCCACCTCACTACTCTGTGTGAGTCAAGCGCTACAATGGGGGGTTTGGTTCCCACTGAGGACTACTGATGAATTATTACTTGTGCTGGCCACACAACTAATAACACAATTTCCATCACTCATCATCAAAATAAACACAAAAACCTTTCCATAGGGACCAATTCAAAGTCTGTCATGAGCATGGTCTGCACAACCAGTAATATTCTTACACAAATACACAAGTTCATTCTCTCAATATGTTTCTAAGGGCCTGATTTAGATCATAGCGGATGGGGTTACTCTGTCACAAATGTGACGGATATCACATCCACTGTGTTACAGTTCCATTATAACCTATGGAAAATGTAATATGGCAGATGGAATAACCCTCATGTTTGTGACAGAGTAACCTGTTCACCAAGTTCTAAATCAGGCCTTAAGTGTCAAAAATTAAAATTGCCTGTGATCAGTTCGTCCAGTTCTAGTCTGAACGTGATCACATTTCCAGGTCTCTCTCAGTCATCTATTTTCTGTGAAGTAGTACCATTTTTTATCTTGGGGTATTAAATACTAATCTTCCTCTAGGGCTATTATTTGGGGTATAATGAGGTGCTTTTCAAATGAACATTAAAGAATTTAGGGGTACTGGGTCAGGTCCCTGTAATGCCATGTGTATTTAAACACTGACTCCATCTTGACCATTGACTCCATCTTGTGTCCTGTTTCAGCTGCCATCTCGGCAGCACAGAATTTTTCCACACACAATTTGTTTTCTACACAGAACGTGTTTTTGCTCTGCTCACCACAGCAGGGTCATACCACGCAGGAACATATTATGGGAGATGCAGATGCACAAAGCTGGGAATGTTTTCATAGAGAAAGGCACAACTCTGTCTCAGGAATATATATTGAGGCCTGGTCAGACCTTTGTGTTTCTTAGACACTGACCAAGTAGAGCCAGGGTTTGATCTCATAATAGAGGGGAGGGTGTCCTAGAACGCTCTCCTATCTTGTTTAAGGTATAAAAGGCAGGGAGACTTGATGCTAAGACAGGAACTCACCTGTGGAGTGGACGCGCTGCCTGGGAGATTTTAATTCCATGTGGTCTCCTGCCCTGGCTGTTTGAGTGCTCCCTGGTCAGTTGCTAGTGAGAATGATGGAATTAACCAACATGGTGATGCATTTAAACTTTTGATTATTTAGCATATATAAATATATATTTATATATATATATATATATATATATATATATATATATATATATATATATATATATATATATATATATTCACTTGATATTTTGCACATTTCTGTCTGTGATTGTTTAACTGCTAGGATTATTTCTGTATCTACATGTTTTACTTCATTTGAGTTAAATTCATATTTTCATATATCTGTGTGCTTTTATTTGATATCTGGGAAGTGCCTTATTAAATTTCTCACTCAGACTAAGAGTGCTGCATTCTTTGGCATTGTTTCCTCTTAGCTCAGGCAAAAGCAATACGGTCCCTCTATAGGAGTTGCTCCTACCATGCCTAATGTCAAAGATTTAGGGATGCTATTTAGTGGGGCTCTCTTGGTCGGGATTAAGGGTACTTTTCCCATTGCTCCCCAGGTCATGGGCATAGAGACTTCATTTTGAGAGATCATTACGGTCAGGACTAACATAGATTTTTTTGTTCCCACAGATGATCTGGGTTTTACATGAGAACAGCAGGGACAGTTGTAACAGGAACAGTTATCGGCATTTCACCTGGTGGGACCAGACAATGGTCTGTTGGAGCTGTTGCATGCGCAGTATTACCACTCACAGCAGCATCACATGACCTGTCAGATGGGGTAACATTATAAGGTGGAGGATGAGAGAATAACAACACATCTAAAAAGTCATCACTAGAATCACTATCATCATCACCGGAATTTCCTTCTTGTTTTCTTTTTCTGGGGTTCTTTGTGTATTAGAGCATTTATCAGTACAAACTACCTCAACTACTTTTGTTCACCACGTCTGCTGTTCCGCATCCTGCTTAGCATCAGTGTAACTACGCACTGCTTTCTTAGCTTTATTCTGATATTTTTCCTTCTCTTTAGTATGTGCAACATGCACCGAAGCATTAAGAGTCTCATATTTTGCTTGTCTAGGGGGAGGTTTCATATAGTACAATACTCTTCTTAGATTCTCAATAATTATCATATTTGATGTGCCATATCGAGAAAATCTCAAAGCACCTTTATTCTCAGTGAACTTGTACAAACGATAATGCCATAAATATGTACGGAGCCCTACATCAGCCGCCATATACTGACCTTGCCTTCCTTCCTTTGGAGCTTATATCTACCGGCCTATCCCTCAGCAGCACTGTCTGATGCAATCCTCACTACTCGCAGTGCCTCTTCCTTATTTACAATTTGTCCATAATTGTGATTCCCACAGCTCAAAGCTAGAAGAATTAACAAATATCATGTCTCAACTCCACTAAAGAAATTCAATATACTTGCTCATTCAAAAATATAAAATCTTGACTAGGGGTAAATATCCCTGACCAGTATTGTTTCATCTCTGCACTACAAGAATCTACTTATATCAGTCGCTATTTATACACTCATAACAATTAGTAACAGTTTCTATCTCATTTGTGCTCGGTGGCACCTCGTGAGTGGACACCACAAAGCTTAACAGACACGTTTAACAACAATATCTTTAATTTTCGGGGCTCTTAGCCCACTTCTGGTTTGATAACAACTTAAACTGCTCATCATCAAGCACGTACACACACCAACAGCTTTAAATAAAAGCATTACCTTATACAATTAACGCACTATTTCGACACCATACTACTAGTTCAACATGACAATTAAGACACATACGCCTGTTAATTTTCACTCCTTCTGAACTGGGCAATTATTTTAGGGGCACGAACTAGCCTGAGGCAACTCCAGATGTCCTCTAGTGTATTCTGTCTCCCTACACTTCAGAGACTAACCATCCTCTGATCACTACCACTTGATGGACGAGGGGTTTCCATACCTTAATCTTCTGGTATAACCATCAAACAGAATCCCTCAATAGTCTTATGGACCTTGAAAGTCGACTTGAAGAAATCAGTTACCTTTCAATTAAATCAATACAGTGCCACAGTAACAGCATAGCGGATGGTACGTAACCATAAAGATTTATTTTAGAATGATTATTTCATCACAGTCCACATAATTGGCTCTGATAAATGAAATATAGCATTACAGGAAAAATATGAAGTTGCTCAAATACTCTGAATCTAAGCATTTTAAAGAAGAGAATGCAGATACTCAATATTTAGATAATTCAAAACATCCAGACAGAGTGTTCCATAAAGAGCTTAGCTCTAACTAAAGCAGGAAGTGAAAGTGCTAAGAGGAAATTTCTAAAGGGGAAAAAGAGGAAGCGTCAGCATCATTTGCTCAGTAGAAGTTCAGAAGAAATATGGAAAGTGAGTTTAGCTTAAAACTGCACACTTGAGAAATCATCAGTTAGATCTGTTCTCTCCCATGTAAGGGAAAAAGTCTGCTGTAACTACCATGGAACATAAATTAAAAGCACAATCGAAGGTACCAGAACAACCACATCTTGCTCCTACAATCCAGAGTCAAGCCCATGGCAGCATTTTCTGGGAGCTGTCAACCCCCCAAATTTCATTTCAACACAATTAGGTACTCATTTGCTCGTCCTTGAGGGATGCATTTTCTGGCACACCGGGACAAGGGACGCCTTTAAACATAATTTCGGTGCATCTGTTGCAAACTTTCATCCTCGTAACTCACTATCAAGCTAGTGCAACACAATGAGCCTTTCTTTAACTAACACAGGGCTCAATAACACACCTGCAAAGAAAGAATAAACAGCATACTAACAGTTTTGTAATGTGTAAAATTGCACTTGGGCCACGTGTCAAGCTAAGCTAGCTGGAAAATCTAACTGGAAGTATATTACAACATTATTTACCATAGGAAAGCGAGCTATCCTCTTTGTAACATAAAATATCCAGCAAATGTAAATGCACAGGTTATTTATTCACTCTAATGCAACTACACTTGACTTCTAAATGTGCACAACAGTGTTTATTTACCATAATGCGTAAAAGTGGAACACACAAGTTAATGTATTTAGGTTCATGTTGAATATATGGATTATATATTGTAACAGTATATGTAGAGGGTTAAGTCTAAATTCCACTGCTTCACCAGCATCCCTCATCTTTTCCTCTTACTCCACCAGATTCCATCTTTCCCCCTCACACATTCTTACCTTCTTGCTTCGCTTCTTCCATGCCATGTTCTAATCCCTTCTCTTTCAATGTCTGAGTCCTGCTTCCTTACCTCGTTCTGTCCTCACCTTTTTTTTCTATTGCTCTCTCTTTTGTCCTCCCTCTGTCCCTTTTACCACTCTATATTCTCTATCCCATCTGTCTAGCCCTCAATTCTTTCTTTTCACAGTCTCTCCATTTGACTTCATCTTCCTCATTACCTCCCCCACTTCTATTTCCCTTGCCTGTTTTCCAAGTAAAAAAATTGATAGTACTAAGACCCCGCCCCACACTGTTTTTCAGGTCTAAACCCTCGGAGGCATCAAATATACCCAGGGATGTTTATGTCATTTCATATGATACCGTGCCTTTAGAGTGGAATGTTTGAAATCTATTCTTGACTGTGTTCAGTTTCCATTTACAAAAAGAGCATTCTGTCATTATTACTGCCTTAACTGCCACTACTACTATTTTCAGGGGCATGATGCCAAAGTCACTCTTGTTGTCTGCAAAATAGGGTTAGCATTAGGCCTAGGTGAAATCTTAATTACACCAGTGTAATTTGTGTCATTTTGATTATTTTACATTACATCTGTTTTGCGCTTCCAGAAATTATGCCATTTCACCACTTTGTATGATTACATGCTATGAGCACGCAGGAACAACACAAACAGCCAGAATGCAAATGGCTGTTGTTCGCAGTACTTCTGTATTTCACACTATTTTTTAGCGTGAAATGCATCCACGCATTAAAAATTGACAACAGGACGAATTTTGTGCTTACATGTAGCCCTAAATGTCCTATTTGATTTCCCTGTAATTACATGTCATTTTGCTAAACGTTTGTGTAATGCCGTAAAAGCAGATTCTGCGAATTTGACACACCCCTAGTTTAAAGTAAACTGAGCACTAAAGTGCGGAGCTGTGTAGTGCTTCAGCTTAGAGCTCTTCGGATCCATCAACTGGGAGGTTACAAGTTCACAAAAGTAAATATTAAATATCTCGGAATTTATGTAGGTTCTCTAAAGAGCAACCCTTGACATACTCACAATGGAGCATCAGTCACCATGAGTTAAAAAAAAAAAACACTTAAAAAAAGATAAAACCCTTCATTCAATTAACACCAATAAGTGAACAGGGATGAAATAAAAACGTTTCCGTTATAGCTCCAAAAGAGATGAGATAAAGACAAACCGATGGAACATCATCATGCAAAACAATAAAATGAAATATTTTACCTTACGTTCCTATAATAAACTAATAACAGAAACGATCATATTGCTCCCTCACAACAAAACAAAAGAAGGAATTTGGTAAGCTAGAAGCAGATTTTGTGTACTTGACAAAATCTTGTTTTACAACAGTTAGAGTTTCATTGATGCCTCGGGTGGGCTCAAAAGTAGCTTCCATCTGCTAAACTTCTGCCACATGCCCCAAGACCACCAATTACCAAAGGGGGTTGAGGAAAGGATTCCGGCATTGGAATTCACCAAATAGTTATCTATGACTGCAGCTTGTCAAACTTCCACCATGCTGGAATGGAGCAACAGTGCTTGATCCAAGATTCAAAATGGCTAGGCAGTGAGGCAGCATCTTAGTAGGGTGTCAATTAGGTGTGCAAGGTCGAAGCTTGCCGTAGCCCCAGTATCCTTCCTCTGGAGCCTTAGGAAGTCCCACCCTTGGGAGACATGAGTTCCTTCACCCATATTATGGCGGGCACCTCTCCAATTCCAAAAAGACCTTCCTTTTCGTGCTTTAGAATTCCTTAACACATGGAGATCTCTGAGGATTCCCTTATTGGCAGTTCAAATGATTTTACTTTTCCTGCGGCTGTTCTTAAGCAGTCCCGGGAAGTAATCCAGGAAATTGCTGAGTGTTCTCGTCATCCAGGCAGCTGTAATGCACACCATTCGGTTGGGAGCTACTATACTTGCTGAATCCACAGGATAACTGCAGGTGCTGCAGTGCCGTTGGCCCAATTGTGGTGTCTCTTAGCTCTGTGTGCTGGCAGACCACCTGGTTGAAGCAAGAAATTAGAATGACTAAGTATGTATCGCCATGCAGGATCCCACTGTTGCCTGATAAATTGAAGGTTGTTCCTATTTCCCCCATATTAGAAAGTGGGTGGGTGGAGGCAGTGTTAATATTGGGATGGAGGCAGAGACAGAGCGTTTGATGCAAAAAAACTAGGGATCAGGACTAATAATATTTGAATTAAGGGTAGAGGCGGAAATAGCACCGAATGTTGATCTCACTCTAGGACAAAATGCACTTGAAGAATAAATAGAAAAAAAATAATGATGAAAACAAAAAAATGCATGATTTTTTTCTTTTAGTTCTAACAGTGTAACTAAATTTTCTTAACCAATTTTCTGTCCAGCTGCAGCAAATTTGTATACATTCAGTGGATGGTGTGACACGGACTCATTCATATTTTTTTGTTACATTAGTGTGTGTTGATCTCTAGAGAGGCCCATTTGTTTTGGGTAATTGCATTTTTTCACATCAAATACATTTTAGTATTCAGTCATGGGCTCCATTTTAAACACAAGTACATACTTGAGTTCTTCCATGTTATGAAGAAGGCAGCTATCTTATTTAAGTAGGACAAATGACTCCAAGGGCCTAGTGGGATGGGTGGCCCATTGTACCCCAACTACAGCTATCTTTACCTATGCGACGCAAGGGAAGGGAGGCACATTTGCAATGCCTGCAGTAGGACCCATATCCTTGCTACAACACTGCACATCATACCAATGTTAGTATCCCTGTGTTAGTCTCTAGTAATGAGATCCAGTGACATTCTGGCACTTGCAGTCTTTCACACCTCATCAACTTTAACATCCATGTGTTGGTCTCTAGTGAGACTGCGGTATTTTGGTTCTTGCAGTCTTCCATTACAAGCTTTTTTTGTATTACCTCAACTTAAAGTCAGTATAAAATGCATCGAATCAATCACCTTAGGTGCGTTCTTTAGGCATTTTTTCAGGCGTTCTTTGAGTTCTGGATTAATACAGGAGAATACTACTCTATGCAAACTTTGGACTGCACTTTCCCAAATTTGCATCACTCAAACAATTACCTATGCTCACCTGTCAATAAAACAACTGAATTTCCATTTTGAGAATCCTTTTGACACGTATTTGTTTGTCAACAGGTGTAGTTTCGACAGCTGATTGGGCAGGAAGATTATTTGCACAAGCGCCGTAAAAGTCAAGGGAGACTGAGAAATGAAAACAGGAGGGCAATTTCCATGAGAAGGAAGGGTTTCCCTCAGCCGCAAAAAGTTATTAAATCTCGGCCGCTATATTTAGAAGCGGGGGATTTCAGTTAGCATAGGGCCTGGAGAATAATGGCATTGAAAAATACACGCGGCTCTGCACAGCTCTGTAATTAAGTAAAGGTCAGGCTAGATATTCCCACGGCAAGGAAAAGGGGTTATAGCCACTTGGCTAATTAAACGAGAGAAACGGCAGCGTACTATCCCGTCATGCATAAATAGGAACACAAACAACACTCTGGAAATTGACATATAGGATGGCTGACTCATTAACTCCACAGCAGGCCCAACCTTTGGACATCCAGAATCCTTTGGCATCAAAACAACCTCTCTCATCTAGGAAGCAAACATATTTGAGGCAAAGCGGCATTATCACCATACCAGAGAGACTCTAGCAGTGACAACACAATCATCCCTAGCAAGGCCGCATTGTGCTGAAGGACTTTCTGATGTGCCTTTTTTTCATGAATTCCCCAAGGTGCAAGTGAATCCCCCAATCTACATAATCAGAGGACAGAACGCGTTTCCATGCAACCAGCCCCTGCACACGTATAGATAGAGGGATAAGCAGTGACTCCTGTGACCCTTGCTTTATCCGCATTGATTGACAGAAATAGGGCGCCGGCCATTGTGACGAGCAGGTCCCTCGCTCCTTGCAGAGAGCAGAGAACACAGTAGGGTACATGTGTGTGTAAATATATATATGTAGATTTTGCCTAGTGGCAGGTGCCACTAAGTAGTTATGGTTAGGACCATGTTCCCATAGAAAAAGCGTTTTTTGACTTACATATAACTTTGGCACCCTTTGACAAATCTTGATGAAATTTTCCCCAAAAAAGTGCCACGGTGATTCTTGCTGGGCATTTACATTTTTTCTGGTGATCCGTCAAGCGGGGGCCGAGACAAAGGAGGGGGTCAAAAAAGTTGCATTGCCTATGTTTATTCCCATTGGACCTTCAAACACTACCCCGTACCACTGGACTGAATTACTCCAAATTTGGCAGAAATCTAGCTTTCGCTTATTTGGTGTAAATCCGTTCAGTAGTTATGGAGATATTAAAGGGAAAATACTTTTGGATATCTAGGGACCCGGATCCTTCGCAATTAATTTATGAATAATGTTGAGCTTTTGCAGGGAAATGCACAGCTCTGATTGGCTGCCAACACCTCATACCAGGGAGTATTGGTCAGCCATCTAGAGACTCAGCTTCAGCCGAATCTCAGAAAAAATGCTAAAAAAAGCAAAAGAGGCCCAGGTAGAGACACCCTGACCCTTAGCTCTGGTGGTGGGGTGCCAGAGGGACCCCACATGGCTAAAAAGCATGTTGCTTTAATTTATTGCTGCAAATTCTTGATATTCGCGAATTCACTAAAAAAATAATTTAAAAAATCAAGCGTGGGCTCCCGCACTTGTTTTTTAATAATCCCGTGGTGGGGCCAGGACCCGGGCTCATTGTTATTTTTAAATTGGGAGGGCCTCCTGGCCCCCCCCTACAATCCGAGGGACTGCCACCTCCCCGGGGCTAAAAAGAAAATGTGTATAGGGAGCCCTAGACCCCTGCAAAGTTGGGGTACTGCTGGGGTACTAAAGAAATCTGATAGGGGCACCCTCCACAGCCCCAGGGACTGCCACCTCCCCAGGGCACAAAACAAATATGATTCAGGGGGAATCTCCCCTCTGCAGTCCCAGGAACCACCACCTCCCTGGGCTATAATGAAAAAGCAAAGGGGGTCCGTTTCAGACCCGTAAGCCCCGGGACCACTCACTCCCCGGGGGTGCTTCATGTTGGAGGAGGGCCACACTGCCCCCCTCGTGGAGCCATAAATGACTCTGGGGACCACCACCCTCAAGGGCTGGCTTCTGCTATGTCCCAGGGTACCCACCACCAAAGCATAGTTGACCTCTCCCTCCAAGAAAAAGCAAACAAACTCCGGTTTCTGACAGCGGGAGGTGTCAAACGACTCCTGCTGTCAGAAAGCAGAGTTTTCATTGGTCTTTCCTGCAAACAAATATAACTGCAGGGAAGGCAAACATTGCTCCTACAAGCAGGGATCTGCTATTAAAAGCAGCTCGCTGCTTGCAGGAGGAACGCTGGCTCCTGCTGAAGTCAGGAGCCGGAAAGGACCACAGGAGCCTTGAGGGTCCCCCCATGGTCCTGTTCCTCTCCCTGTCTCTCTCTTTTCCATCTCTTAGAGGGATGGAAGAAAGGAAGAGAGAGAAAGATTGGTATTGCTATGTTCTCTCTCAACAGGGCCGGCTTCAGCACTTAAGGTGCCGGTGCAACAATGTTTGTTCCAACCACCAATGATCTCGCCCATCCCAGATTCCCTCACCACCACTCTTTAACAGTGTCACGCAAGTCTCCAAAACCACCCTCTCTCACATTCATTTAATTTGTTTTATAGCTCTACTCATACCATTGGAGGGTGTCAGAGCACTTTACATAACACACATTACACAGAGACAATCATCATCATAGATTAGTGTATAGGAAATGTCACAGAAGGAAGAGGACTACAAGGTGTAGGAAGCCCAAGACATCCATACTGGTAGGCAGTACAGTTTGAGTGCTTGGTCTGGAGAAGCACAAACTCAGAATTTAAAATGTGACACCAGGGTTGGGGGTTCTCTTTATTTTAATAATAAGAATTGATTTCTACCCATATGAACCCTTTTTGCAGCATTAGGGTAACGAAAGACTGGGGGAAAATCATAACACTCTAATGACAGCTCTTTAATGACAGGTAAAGGCTTTTTGTTCTATATTAGAATTTTAACTTATAAACTGAAAATATCAAACAAGCAAGAACCCACTGACCTATTTAAAATATATGCACCTAGTGATTTGCATTGTACAAGTTCTTTACAGCAGGCATATTAACCCCCTCTTCTACCTTACGATAATTCAAAAGTTCCACAAGAGAAAACTCCAATCTCTCTCCAGGAAGAACATTAACCACTGGAGATATTTTGGCATCTTTATTGTTGCCTGGAAATAGCTGGAGGCAGGGAATGGGCACTTGGTGTGTTTAAAATAACAATTTTCGTGCATCACTCTGCCCCCCACCCGAAGTCAGCACCTGGTGCAGTGGCACTGGTCGCACCACCCTAGAGCCAGCCCTGTCTCCAAACAATGACTTGAAAGAGTGACACCAGCAAAAGTTCTCACACACAGCAACACAGCATCAGTTCTTGCCTGCAGGTAAAGCTCTTGAACTTCTATTCAGTTGGTTAAAGGTTCAAATTCTAGTAGCTCATGGCAGTGTGTTGTTTATTTACACGTGTTTTGAATGTTAAGCATGCCTAATGATTTTACATTTACATCTTTTTCACATCAGAATCTGTGTCTTAACTTCCTTCATAGTATCTGGACTCTGTAAAAAATGAGTCACCTATGGCCTAGTGATTATGGTCTCAGATTGTCACAATTTAAGTTGTGGGTTTGAGTCTAGGTGTGTCTGTGGTCATTTCCTTACTTGAGTTTATTTTAAACTTCAAACTCACTCTTCTTAGTTGACAAAAGCATTTTTCTTTTCAAATTTTCTTAAAGTATCTCATTCTAAGTATATCACTCAACAACGCCTAAAAATCTCTTTATCTCTCTGAACTCACTCTCTTTCTCTCTTGCTCTCTCTCTCAATTTCTCTTTTAATCTCTTTCTCCCACTCACACACCCACTAAGACCCTTGCACACTCACCCACAGACACACCAAGACCCTCTTGCACCCACTCATAGTCTCACTCAGACTCTCACAAACCAACTCATAAACCCATTGAAACCCTCAAGCACCCACTCACAGACCCACACAGTCTCTGACGCACCCACTCACAGACCTACTAAGACACTGATGTGCACATTCTGACCCCCAAACAGGCAGTCTCACATCCACTCTCACACCCAGATACACCTTCTCACACCTATTCTCACACCCAGAAAGACAGACCTCAGCCAAATTCTGCTGCAGATGGACAAAGGCCTTGTACAGCGTGGGGTTGGGTGGTTATAGGGAGGTGGCCACAGGGCCTGGCTGCAGGCCAGACCTTGCGGTCAACCCCCCGGCACATGGCCTAAGGCCATGCACGGCAGTGGTTGGATGAACTCATGAAATCTTTGACAACATCATTGATGATATCAAACTAATATTTGCACTAAACATTTTGATGAAAAAGCTGTGCATGGCTGCGGTGTGAGTTAAAGTTATTTCAGGGCCCAAGATATAGTTACTTGAGATAGCACTAACTATGACACGTGAAGGTCATTTGTAGCCGCTGAAACACATTGTGATGGATGTCTTAGTTGCACAGTAAATTTCACGTATGGGCAAAAGCTGCTGTCTGCGTGAATCCTGCATTAGAGGGAGTGAAAGTGGATTGCTTATATATATGTGGGTACTTCAATTTCTATGGTTTTGAACATGTAAAATCTGAACCTAACTATAACAAATCTGTAACTTTTGTTATTTTCAATGAATTTCAAAGGTTTTTTTAAATGTTATTTCCTAACTATAACATCCCTCTAACCTATGTTTTTTTATGGTGAACTTCTTGGTTTTTTAATGCCATTCCAAAACCATAACATCTGAGTAACCTTTTGTTATTTTATACAATTTTTGTGTTTTATTTTCGAGAAAAGATTCATTATTAAAACAAACCGAACTTTAACCTTACTTTATTCTTTAAATGTTGTTTGTTCTGTTGACCTAGAAATATTTTACGTTAAAAGAAACTGTATACAAATAATAAAATAAATAGTTTTAATTATCTTAAAAATTAAGTGTTATACATATATCTGCACCACTTAGTCTCCTTCCTGACTAGCAACCAGTGGCACCACCGTGGATTTCTCCAACTGCATCAAATGGACTTTGAATGAATATTTTTATTCTTGGCACAACAAACATAAAACTAATAACGGCCAATACATTTGGAATGGCCAAAGCCAGTGTAAAGGGTGTGCTAACGTAAAAAAAGTGACATTAGCCGGGTGGGAGTGGCGGTATGGCAGAAGGGGGTTTTGCACCAAAAAATGAAGTTAGGCTGGTTAGAGTAAAAAAAAATGCCTCTAACCAGCCTAGCATCATTTTCTGACGCAAAACCATTCACATGACTCCTGTCTTAGAAAAGACAGAAGTCATGCCCACCACTGCAATGGCCAGAACCGGTGACCAGGATCCCCTGGGCATGGCCATTGCACCCTGTGCCATGCAGGAGGCCCCACGTTGGACCCCCAATGGCACTTTAATTTTTTTTAAAAATACTTGCCTATACTTACCCTACTTACCTGGGATGGGGTCCCCTATCCTCCGGTGTCCCTCTGGTGTGGGTCTTCTGGGGCTTTAGGTCCACAGGTCCCCTAAAGCCTGGTCTGACCCCGGTGTTAAATGAAGCAAGCTTTGCATCTTTGTTTAGCCCCTCCTCCCACCCGTGTGTCATTTTAGCACGGGGGATAAATATAGGGCTATGGGGTTAGCACCATTTTTTAGATGGGAACGCCTACCTCACATCTCATTGACGGAAGGTAGGTTCATACATCTAAAAAAAAATGGTACAAACTCTAATATTTTGACGTTAGACAGGTCTAACGTCAAAACATAAATATGTAGTTAGTATTGCACCGAATGAAATAAAAAAATTATACAAAAACAGTGCAAATGGAGTATAAATATGCCCCTATATGTTATACGTTTGTTTGTGAATCTGTGAATACCCGTTGCTGTATGTCTACATATATTTCATTTTGACTGGGTGTTTTGGTGTTTGTATGTGTTCAAAATGCCCTTATGGCAGGGTTCTCACCAAACTTTTTGACTTTCTCCTCTTATTTTTCTGACCCTTTTTGTTGGCTTTTGGACTCTGGGGAATTTACCACTGCTAACCAGTGCCTAAGTAAACGAGCTCCCTCTCCTCTAAAACTATGTATAATTGGCTTACACCTGGTAGGTATATTCAATTTACCTATTAGTGCCTTGTAAAGTGATATACCTGCCTCACACAGTGAGCTGATTTACCCCCTACTGATGGTTGGAGCCAGGGTGGGATGGAAATAGGTTGCAAACCTCTGTCCGAAGGACTCTTGCGCTTGCTACCTCGCTACACCAAAGAACTAATCTGGACTACTCTTCTGTTGTTGCCTTGCTACTTGCTGATGCCAGGTGACAGGACTTATGGGATTGCTTTTCTGTTTGTAGCCCAGCTGCCAGCTGCTCCCTGACTCTCTGCTGCCAAAGGACTGCTGTTTTGTCAAAAGGAACCACAGTTTTCTCAACACACCTTATGTGCTGGCCTACTGATTGCTATTTCCCTTTGGGCCTTGCCTGGTGTTCACCAGGAACCTGCTGACTTGCTCCTGCTCGGTCAGACCCTCTGCACCAGTGGGATCCTCATGGGGGACTGAAGTTGACAAATCCAGCCATCTTTGAAATAGCACATGGTGATCACTTTACGCTTATTCTTTCCATTCCACTGTTTTTTTATGCCCAGCACATGTTGAGCATTTCATGGTCTGTGGGGAGCAAAGTGTCTCTAGTGCTTTGGGGTTCCCCGTGAAGAAGACGTGTCGTGCAGTCCCCGACACCTCCTGTTTTACAGGACAAGTGCCCTCAAAGGGGCAGGAGCTTTCATTGTGTGCACCAAGCCAACAAAGAATCTCCCCTTGACATCAAGGCTGCTGAGACCCCCACACCATGGAAGCTTGGTCTATGAGATGCCATGGGCCCTGCTTCTGAGACTGACCAATGCCTGGAGAGAAGTCTCCGTGGTCTACAGTCCTCCACCCTGCCTCTGAAAGGTAATGAGGGTAAGTGGGGGAGCATTATAGCCATCTCACGCCCACAGCATGTGACTCCCTGGATACCTAAGTAGGTGGGAGGGACCGAGGGAGGTCTGTCTTGTGCTGGCATAGGGCCATCATCCCTTGTGCAAAGTCCCAAAGGGAGATGGGGGCCTGGTCCAGTAAATCACACCTACATGAGTGCCGGACCTTGCTGGTGCCCGCATCCTGGAAGGTGCAACTGTATATGCACTTATAGGAATGCACAAACACCCTAACAGGCTGCTAGGACACCACTACCCTATGCCATTCGTTTTAGGCATGTATCATGGCAGAAGTGGTAGGTGATTTGGTGTGGGGTAACAGCGTTGATGTCAGGATGGTGATGCTTGGTATATATACCTAAACGTCTGTTGGTTAGAATTGTGCATAGCCTGACAGCTTTACTGTGAATATATATCTGGTGAGTCTAGGGAATTACTGTAACCTCACTGATAGGAGTGCAAGGCTCCCTTTGCCCATGTGCGCTTGCAGTTATTGTTGTATTATGGTGACACTGGGGGGGGGGCGTGGTATGTGATGAACTTTCTAATGATCCTTATGCTTTATTAATGCCTGCAAAGTATTGCCTAATGTGTAGTATCCTTACCTTACCAGAATATCGGGTCTCATTATCATTATTACATTTTCCTACATAATACTTCTGATGTATGTGGTTTTGGTTTACCTAGTTTGAGGACAGCAAGTGACAATTCAGTAATTAGATATTATGCTCAGTGCTTAAACCCTAGTTGTTTTGATCTTATGTGTATAATATAGAAACATATTTTTATATGACCCTTTGTGGAGTCTCTTTTGTGGTGCATTTATAATGTCACTGGTATGAGTGTGTTATATAAATGCTTTGCAAGTGACCTCTGAAGATAAGCCTGACTTCTCTGTTCCAAACTACCAAGGTGTGAGCACAGGTTATGTTTGGTGTGTAACTCCCTCACCCTGACTAAAGTCGTGGGTTCTGCCTGGCTTAGGTGCAAACCTTAGCCAACCAGAAACCCCATTTCTAACAATATGAGTGGTGTATGAGTGTCTGCATCTGTGTGAGAGTAGGCTTCCTAATTGCTCTACTTGTGTGTGAAAGTCTCTGTAATTGTATTGCTTAGTGTGTGAGTGGTTGAACCAGTGTGTGCCTGGGTGTATGAGTGGCTGTATTAATGTGTCTGTGGGTTTGTTAGTAGGTGTATGTATCTGATAGTGGTTGTGTGAATGGCTGTATCTGTGTTTGACTAGGTGTGTCTGTGGCTGAATCAGTGTGTGATTGGGTGTGTCAATGGCTGTATTGGTGTGAGTGACTGTACCAATGTGTTGTCTGGATGTCTGAGCATCTGTATCAATGTGTGGCTGAGTGTCTGAGATGATGTATCAGTGTGTGAGTGGCTGAACCATTATGTGCCTGGGTGTGTGAGTGGTTGTATCGATGTGTGAGTTGGTGTATCAGTGTATGAGTGGGTGTGCTAGAGGCTGTTTGTGTCACTGGGTTAGTGTGTGAGTGGCTGTATCGGTGTGTGACTGGGTGCGTATGTGACTGAATCAGTGTGTGAGTGAATGTATCTGTGGCTGTATGGTTGTGTGAATGGGTGTGCGAGTGGCTGTACCAATGTGTAGCTGGGTGTGTCAGTGGTTACATAAGTGTGTGGCTAGGTGTGTGAGTGGCTGTATCAGTGTGTGGCTGGGTATGTGAGTGGCTGTACTGGTATGCAAGTCATGTGTCTGAAGCTGGATCAGTGTGTGACTAAGTGTATCAGTGACTGCATTGGTGTGTGAGTGGGTGTTGTTTTCAGTGTCTGTATCAGTGTGTAAGTGGATGTGTGAGTGGCTGTACCAATGTGTGGCTGGGTGTGTAAGAGGCTGTATTGGTGTTTGCTGGTTATGTGAGTGACTATATTGGTATGTGGCTAGTTATGAGTGACTGTATCAGTGAGTAGCTGGGCGTCTGTATGGCTGTATCAGTGTGTGAGTTGGTGTGTAAGTGACTGTATTGGTGTGTAGCTGGGTGTGTGAGTGGCTGTGTCAGTGTATGGCTAAGTGAGTGAGTGTCTGTATCATTATGTGTGGATGGGTGTTTGAGTGGCTGTATTGGTGTGTGAGTGGTTGTGTGACTCACTGCATTGGTGCACGAGTGGTTGAGTGTATAGCTTTTTCAGTGTATTTATGGCTGGGTGTGTGAGTGACTGTATGGGTCTGTGAGGGTGTGTGTGAGAGTGCTTGTGTGGGTCTGTGAGTGGGTGTGTGAGGGCCTGTATTGGTCTGTGAGTGGGCTTGTGAGTGCCTGTGTGGGTCTGTGAGTGGATGTGTGAGTGCATGTGTGGGTGTGTGTGTGCCTGTGTGGGTATGTGAGTGGTTTCGTGTGTGCCTGTCTGGAACTGTGAGTGAGTCTGTGAGTGTATGTGGGGATCAGTGAAGAGTTTGTGAGAGCCTGTGTGGGTATGGTAGTGGGTGTCTGAGTGCCTGTGTGGGTCTGTGAGTCCCTGTGTGGGTCAGTGAAGGGGTATTTGAGTGCCTGTGTGGGTCTGTGAGTGGATGTGTGAGTGCCTATGTTAGTCTGTGAGTGGGTGTGTGAGTGCATGTGGTGGTCTGTGATTGGGTCTGAGAGTGCATGTGTGGGTCTGTGAGTAGGTGTGTGAGTTTCTGTGTGTATCTGTGAGTGGGTCTGTGTGTGCCTGTATGGGTCTGTGAGTGGCTGTGTCAGTGCCTGCGTGGGTCTGTGTGTGGGTGTGTGGGTGCATGTGTGGGTTTGTGAGTGGATGTGTGAGTTCTCGTGTGTATGTTAGTGACTGCAGGGGTCTCTGAGGGGGGTCTGTGACTGTGTATTGCTTTTTAAAATGGCAGTAAGGTCAGCAGATTCATTGCGGACTCACAGGAGGGCCACGTTGAGTGCCATGGCTGATCCATGGATCCCCACATGTGGAAAACAAAAACATTTAAAGGTAATTTCTTGCCCTTTATACATTCCTCTGAAACCCCTGTAACACATCAGTGGGGTCAGGGTACCCCTATTCTGACCCCTTCACTCAATTTGCACCCAGGACCATTGCCCAATACTTAAAATAGCCGTCGCAATTTCCCTGCCAGGTTGAGGCCAGAAAATCACGGTATTGCTGGTTGCGCGTGTATCAGCGGGTCCAAAGCTGTGGGCCTGCATTCCTAGATATACAAATTAGTTTTTTCTCCAATACCTCCACAACTACCGAATGGATTTTCACCAAATCACAAAAAGGAATTTTACTGGACCAAGAGCTAGCTTTCAATCAATCAATCAGGAATTGTTAAAGCGCCCTACTCACCCGTGAGGGTCTCAAGGCACTGAGGAGAGGAGGTAGAAGGGGGGGAGGTGCTGCTACTGCGCAAACAGCCAGGTCTTGAGAAGTTTCCTGAAGGTAAGGAGGTGGGTGGGAAGAGTGTTCCGCGTTTTGGCAGTGAGGTGCGAGAATGATGTACTGCCGGTTTTAGTTCTGCAGACGCGTGGGACGGTTGCGAGGGCGAGGTCGGCGGAGCAGAGATGCCATGGCAGGGAATAGAAGGAGAGCCATCTGTTAAGGTATTCTGGTCCAGTGTTTTGCAGTGCTTTGTGAGCGTGGGTGAGGGGTTTGAAGGCTTTGTGTCTAATTATGTGTAATTCTGTCCAGAGGTTTGGACCGTTGTCGTGTTTAAAACCCTTATGGGAAATTGCTAGTGGGAAAACACATTCTGGGACCCCCACCTTTTTCCTGGCCCCCCACTTAATGAACTACCTGTAAAATTTCCACAGAGTAGCTGAACTTGGGTGCGTATTAGTTTTGAAAATTTTATGAAGATTCTTCAAACAGTGCAAAAGTTATTAGCCAAGCAAAAAAAAACACTTTTCCAAAGTAAAACTAGCACCTAACTCTAACTCTATCAATACCTACTAGTAGCATATATACCTAGTGGCGATTGCCAATAGATAGTTATAGGTAGGACTTAGTTTCCATAGAAATAGCTTTTTTTTTACTTGCCTTCATCTTTGGCGATGGTTGATAAATCTTCATGAAAATTTTGAAAAATATTTGCCATTTACATCAACTGCTGTTTGGGAAGTTTCAGGGTGATTGATCAAGCAGAGGCCAAGAATAAGGGAGGTCCCAAAATACATTTTCCCCGTTAATTTTGCTTCAGGGATTTTGAACAGCGATAAAAATCAGAGATCTGTTTATCTAGCAAAGTTGTTATTCATTCCAGGTTGGCTTGGATGGTATTTTACCAGTCCAAAGCTGTAATACTGTGCCTGGAGTGGTAAATGGCTTTTGTCATTTTGCAACTCAGCAAGGTTGACTTTGTGTCAAACCTATGCTTAAAGACTTTGCTATACAAATACCAAAAGACTTTGTCACTATCTAGGTCGGCGTGAATAGCACTGTGCTGATCCTATGCTTAAAAACCTTGCTAGGTAAACAGACATTTGAGGTGAGCAAATCTAGAGTGTCACTGGTGTTGCAGGGTGCTCCTTACTGGAGCTGCTTTCCGCCTAAACTTGGGAACTACCCAGAGTTCTTTCTTTCTTTTTGCATATATATATATATATATATATATATATATATATATATATATATACCTGTTACTGCCTATAAAATGCATCCATATGCAAACAAAAAAAATGCATATAAAAAATTAACCATTGCATCTAATTTAAATAGAACAGTATAGGTGCCTCACAGCAGAAAGGTGAACTTAGAACATGCAAAAAAATCTGTGATGCACACCACAGGAAAAAAAAAGATTTCTTGTTGCTTCCAATAAAAATAATTTCACTTTGAAATTGTAGTTTAACAATTCGAGGATGTCAAATTAAACAAAGAATGAATGGAAAAATGCACTGGCAAAGTAAAGTATTAGTCTACCGTCCTTGGTAATGAAGTGCACTTCCTATTTGGATGGTGTGCACTTGTGATCATGTAAAATGTTTTCACTCAAAGTGCAGGCAACCCAATGGCTGAAGTGGGCTGGTCCATTGCTTCTTGCTAATTTCTGCTGTGGGAAAAAAACAGGGGGGCTTATTTACAAGCCCCCTTGCACCACTGGAGCATCTTTTCGATGCTCCTGTGGCGCAAACTGCATAGCCATATCTAAAATGCCACATAAAGCCACATTGTGTGACTTTTCATTGCCTTGCAGATATGGAATGAGGCAACACAGCACAAAATGCTGTTGCCTGATACTGCAATAGGGAGGTGTGCTATGGGTATTACTGTGTGTATTCCCACATAACACCCATGGTATTTGACACATTCCCAGATTTGCAACAGGATGTAAACCTGAGAATACGTCAAAAGCCTATACCTCCCCTGGGGAGGCATAAGGGAGGCACAATGAGGAGAAATAACATTATTTCTCCTTATTTTTCCTCTTTCTATGTGTGCTACATTCTGCAGCACACATAGAAAGAGGCAAACACCTTGATCGATTGTTTTTGTGCAGGAAGGTGTGCCTTCCTAATCATCCCTGTAATGCCGACACCCTTGCACCATGGTGCAAGGTTGCCTGCATCTGTACATGGAAGCCCATTGTGTGCCTGCGCAGAGGAAAGGGATAGGAATGTGCTGTATCTCATAGATACAGCACACTCCTGCCCTTTTTTTATGCAGGGCAGTGCAGCAGGAATCTGTGTGGTGCTGCCCTGTGCAAAAACCTCATAAATGAGACCCAACTTGTGAGTAACAGTAAACCTTTGTGTTGGATGTGGACATTGTACACAAATGAAATGCTATCATTCCCAGTTAAGCAAGCCAATTCCTAAAGTAGCCGAATCCACTTCCAACTTCTGTATACATACAGGGATGAGGCAAAATTTGAAAAACAATTAAACAAACTGATAGATGAAAAGGGATGATATAAACCCCTTAAATGTATGTATGTATGGTACCTAATATATTATATCTTCAAAGCAGTAGTCTACCAAGAGAGGTAATGCTGTCTCCACTGTCAGATCTAAAATTACAAGCTTCACAACACCAGAGACAGTCTTGGTCAACAATGTAATCATAATTAATTTGGAAGTCATTCACACCTGATTTGGTTACCTAATGCAAACATTTGCACAAGTGGTGCAGACACTTGTACAAGTTGGCCACACATGCTCAGGAAGGATCCAGGAGATTGTACTTCCTTCATGCCACATTTTTGACTTTCTGCAATATACATATCATGGAATGCCACTTGCAAACCTGATGTGCACAAAGGGAGAAGCTGTGTTCTATTCTGTTTCTGAAATCACACAATTACTTTGCCAAGATTTCTGTGAATCAAACTGCTAGGTACTTTTTAATGTGCATGCTCAAATGTATTGTCACTTCAGAAATCATATTGTTTTATATTTCCTTTATTATGGGTTGAAAGTGACGGCTTAATAAAATGTGATTGTTGGAAATCAGGTTACTGTATGACTGGGGTGTGAGAACTGGTCAAGCAGCAATCACAATCCAAGAGAAGGTAAGGCGCAAGCAAACTCCAAATTAACATGTGCTCAACGCCCAGGTAACTTGGCAAAGAGCAGTCATGTTTTAACTTAGAGGCTTTGTGTAAAATGCCTGTGCAACACTTCAAACAGTAAAATTGTGAAAACACCACACAACAAGATCCAACACCAGATTAGAAAAATAAGCAGAATATTATTAAATAAAACAGGACAAAAACAACAACAAAATCTGTACAACGACAGTTATTCTTTTTTTAAGAATAAACTGCAATACACTGTCTAAATTTAGAAAGCACCAACCATAGTTTTCTGGTTGTGCTAGACCCTGGAAAAGTCAAAAGTTCACACAGACAATGATAGGCACAGGTTGGATGCACTCCCAGATCAGCCCCTCTGAAATTTTACCTTCCAAAGTTTTGTGCCTACCTAGTGTCCTGTTCTTGTTTAACCCCTTGGGAGCCTGGGACATAACGGTTACGTATTGGGGAGCACTGCTTGGGTACCCAGGAGGTAACCACTATGTCCTGCACCCGGCCCTTGAGGAAAGCACTATTGCTCCCCCTGAGGGCCGCCCACCCCCTCCCATGGGCTGGGTTGGAAAGAGAATCGCTTCCCCTTACACCCCCACCCCCTACTCCCCCAGTGACTTCTGATGACATCAGCGCGCGATCACTCGCTGACCTCATCAGAGGTCGCCTCCCATCATGCTGGAAGCATGCTTCCAGTGCGTTTCGAGAAGAAACAGATTAGTTTCTCCTTGGTACGGGGGCAGGGGAGATCGGGGAGGCCTTTTCTTGTCTCTCTGAGCATTTATGCAGCACGATCGCATAGCAATCGTGCTGCAAGAATGCCACTAGACACCAGGGATTTGTTTTCTCTTTTGAAATGGACATGAGGGGATCGGCCCCTTAGGCAAGAGTTGCTCCCCAAGGGGGACATTTTATCTAAGGCCATTTCTGCCCTGCAGGGGCAGATCGGCCTATATTAATTGCCACTAGACACCAGGGATTTTTTTGTTGCTCTTTACATTTATAAGGGGAGCAACCCCTTAGGCAAGGGTTGCTCCCCTGGGGGGGCAACTTGTTTTTAGTCCATTTCTGCCCCCTTGGGGGCAGATCAGTCTATTTTTATTAGGCCAATCTTCCCCCAAGGGGGGCAGAAACCACTACACACCAGGGATTTTTTTTGTGACAATTTCAAAAAAGGGGAGTGACCCCTTAGGCAAAGGTTGCTTCCATGAGGGCCACATTTTTTTTAGGCCATTTCTGCCCCCATTGGAGGCAGATCGGACTATTTTAATTAGGCTGATCTGCCTCCAAGGGGGACTCAAACCACTAGGCACCAGGGATTTTTTATTTTTTTAGAGATTGGGAGCGACCCCTTAGACAAGGGTCGCTCCTCTGGGGAGCAATTTTATTTTAGGCCATTTCTGCCTACCTTAGGGGCAGACAGGCCTAGTCTTTTTATACTAATCCACCCCCAAGGGGGGCACCAACCAATAGACACCAGGGATTTTTTTGTGTGCAAATTTCACGCAAGGGGAGTGACTCCTTAGGCAAGGGTCACTCCCTTGGAGGGCAAATTTATTTTAGGCCATTTCTGCCCCCCTTGGGGGAAGATTGACCTATTTTTGTAGGGCCCATCTGCACCCAAGGGGGGCAGATATCCCACCAGACACCAGGGAAGATTTTGTTTTAAAAAAAAGAGGGTGGGGTATAGTCATACCCCCACCCCAAATAAATGGGGACAAAGTTGTTCTGCCCACCGGTGGGCAGATGGGGAAATTACATCCGATCACCCCCCCTGGGGTGCAGGAAACCTACTAAATGCAAGGGAATTAAAATAAAAATAGTGGGGTGAGGGCTGCCAACCAGGATGGGCATGGATATGCCCCCACCCCAACTGAAGGGGCTAACAGTCTTTCAGCTCTCCCCTCACACACTAAAACATCTTATTTCATGGCAAGCAAAAGGACATTTGATTATTTTGGGTTTTGATTTTACATTTGGGCCGTGAGAGCTTGTCTAACCCTCAAAATTGCCCCACTTGGAATGGTGAGGGCTGCACTTTTTGGACTTTGTGATGCGGCCATGTAGAAAAATCTACGAGACCTAGACACATCTGAAAACTAAACATCTGGGTGAGTCCAGGGTGGTGTGCTTCACATGCACCCCACACAATTTTGTTAACGATAATGCCCTGCAAATCTCCAACTTTGCTTGAAATCACACATTTTTCCCACATTTTTGTGATAGAACCTTCTGGAATCTGCAGGAATCAACTAAATTCCCACCATCCAGCATCGTCACATCTTTACCAATACTAATTCTGCCCCACTTGTCAGCCTAAAAATGTTTTTTTTCAAAACTGCCCTTTTGGACTGCTTTGGTTCCCCCTCATTTTCAACATGTTTTTGTCTCTTCTCTGTCACAGACACTTGACCCACCTACACAAGGAACTTTGGGTAGTTGAAAATTTGTGTTAGTGCAGTGATCCCACACAGAAATGTGGGATTTTTCTTTTTTTTACCTAAATTTGATGTTTGCTGAGGATTCTGGGTAAGAAAACACTGGCAGAGTCACACATCTCTGGATTCCCTCGGGTGTCTAGTTTTTAGAAATGTTTGGGCTTGGTATGTTTCCCTAGATGGCTGCTGAGCCCAGGACCAAAAACACAGGAGCCCCCCGCAAAAACAGGTAGTTTTGTATTTGATAATTTTGATGTGTCCACATTGTGTTTTGGGGCAATTGCTGTCACAGGCACTAGGCCTACCCTCACAGGTGGGGTACCATTTTTATCAGGAGACTTGGGGGAGAGCTGGGTGGAAGGAAATGTGTGGCTCCTCTCAGATTCCAGAACTTTCTGTCACCGAAATGTGAGGAAAAAGTGAGTTTTTTGCCAAATGTTGAGGTTTGCAAAGGATTCTGGGTAACAGAATCTGGTGAGAACCCCACAAGTTACCTCATCTTGGATTTCCCTAAAAATGCACAGGTTTGGTAGGTTTCCCTAGGTGCCGGCTGAGTTAGAGGCCAAAATCCACAGCCAGGCACTTTGCAAAAATCATGTCTGTTTTCTTTGGGAAAATGTGTTGTGTCCATGTTGTGTTTTGGGGCATTTCCTGCTGCGGGCACTAGGCCTACCCTCACAAGTGAGGTACAATTTTTATCGGGAGACTTGGGTGAATGCTGGGTGGAAAGAAATTTGTGGCTCCTCTCAGATTCCAGAACTTTCTGTCACTGTAATTTGAGGAAAAACTGTTTTTTTTGCCAAATATTGAGATTTGCAAAGAATTCTGGGTAACAGAACCTGGTAAGAGCCCCACAAGTCACCCCATTATGATTTTCCCTAGATGTCTAGTTTTCAAAAATATATAGGCTTGGTAGGTTTCCCTAGGTGCCGGCTGAGGTAGAGGCCAAAGACCACAGCTAGGCACTTTCCAAAAACAGCTCTGTTTTCTTTGGGAAAATGTGATGTGTCCATGTTGTGTTTTGGAACATTTTCTGTCGCGGGCACTAGGCCTACCCACACAAGTGAGGTACCATTTTTATTGAGACACTTGGGGGAATGCTGAGTGAAAGGAAATTTGTGGCTCCTCTCAGATTCCAGGACTTCCTGTCACTGAAAATGTGAGGAAAAAGTATTTTTTTGCCACATTTTGAGGTTTGAAAATGATTCTGGGTAACAGAAACTGGTGACAGCCCCACAAGTCACCCCATTCTGAATTTTTCGAAGTGTCTAGTTTTAAAAAATGTATAGGGTTGCTAGGTTTCCCTAGGTGCTGGCTTAGCCAAAGGCCAAAATCCACAACTAGGCACTTTCCAAAAATGCGTCAGATTTCAATGTAAAAATGTGATGTGTTGTGTTTCCTGTTGCGGGCATTAGGCCTACACACGCAAGTGAGGTACCATTTGTATCCGGAGACGTGGGGGAAGACAGAATAGGAGAACAAGCGTTATTGTCCCTTGTCTTTCTCTACATTTTTTCCTTCTAAAGAGAAATAACCTGTGATTCATATGCTAGTATGGGCACCCCAAATTTCAGAGATGTGCAAATAACCACTGCTTCTCAACACCTTATCTTGTGCCCATTCTGGAATTACAAAGGTTTCTTTGATACCTATTTTTCCCTCTTTATATTTCACCAAATGAATTGCTGTATATGAAAACCCATTGCAAGATGCAGCTCCTTTACTGGCTATGGGTCCCTAGGGTTCTTGATGAACCTACAAGCCCTATAAATCCCCCAGCCAGAAGAGTCCAGCAGATGTAATGGTATATTACTTTTGAAAATCTGACATTGCAATGAGAAGTTAGAGAGTAAAACCTGGAGAAAAATGTATTTTTATCACCTCAATTTCAATATTTTTTTTATTTCAGCTGTTATTTTCTGAATTCAGAATTGTGTCTATTTTTCAGAAATGTTTAGCTGCCCAGCATCCAGCATTGTTTTCACAACCATTTCTGTCACTAACTCGAAGAAGGCTAAAAGCACAAAAAATAGTAAAAACGGGATTATGTCCAGTAAAATGCCAAAATTGTTTTTTAAAATGTGGTTTTCTGATTGAAGTCTGCCTGTTCCTGAAAGCTGGGAAGATGGTTATTTTAGCACTGCAAACTCTTTGTTCATGCCATTCTCAGGAAAAAAAACACAAGCTTTCGACTGCAGCAATGTTTTCCAATAAAAAAAAAAAAATTTGGGCTAATTTCTTGGCCTCCTGCAGGGGGACCCACAAACCCCAGAAACGTCTAGAATCCCTAGGATGTTGGAAAAAAGGCGCAAATTTGGCATGGGTGGCTTATCTGGACAGAAAGTTATGAGGGCCTAAGCATGAACTGCCCCAAATAGCCTAAGAAAGGCCTGGCACCAGAGGGGGAAAAGGCCTGGCAGTGAAGGGGTTAAGAGGGTTGTGAGGAGCAAGGAGAGCATCAACGCAGCAATTAGCATAGTGCAGAGAGCAGGCTGGATGTTAAGGATGGGCTGTCTGGAACTTCAAATTGGTGGTCCAAAAGCTGGCTGTCGATGCTGATGTGTGAAGAGATGGGCCGGCAGCAGCTTGCACTGGATTTCAGTGCAAGTGGCGTGATTGCAGTTCAAACAGGCATGTTCACAGTCATGAAGAGCTCAAAAGCTTGATATCCAAAGACTGTGAACAACACCAAGGGTCCTGGATCTGAAATACACAACTTGAGGGTTAAAAACTCACAGAAGACGGGTCCTAAAGCTATTGGGGAGCCTTTTATATCCATGAGGCTCCGATTAGGAGGCCAGCAGACTAGCCCTTTAAGTCACTCTGTGGTCCTGGGTTCAAGATGAAATTGCAGATCCAGCTCTTCTTCCCCAAGGAAGAGGGCTGTAGGTAACAGATCAGCACACCAGGGCAGCAGTTCCTTCAGAAAGGCAGTCCAGCAGAGTGGCAGTCCTTGTAGCAGCACAGCAGTCCTTCTTCATGGCACAGTACCCACAGTCCCAGAAGTGTACTGAAACTTTGCTGTAGGAGGTACTTCTATTTCACACAGCTGTGCCTTTGATGTGGCATGCCTTTTGTTAGACCTGTCACCCTTAGGGTGATCTTCCCCCAAACCTTCTGCCTACCTACCTCCAATTTCTGTAGATTTCGATTTTGCTGGCCTTTGGATATTGCGCACTCCCCTAAATATGGTTTGATCAGCATATACCTACTTGGAATATTTAATTTATTTATTGACACATCCCTTATGAAGTGGTATACATATACCCAGGGCCTGTAAGTTGAATGCTACAAATTGGCCAGCAGCACTGACTGTGCCACCCACTTAAACAGCCCTCTAGAACAAGTCCCAGTCATGGCACTGGATCCTGAAAGTAGTGTTACACTGCCATGTCAACTTCCAGGCCTTAACCTTCCCTTTTATTACATATAGGTCTTCCCTAAGGTAGGTACTAGGTAGCTTATAGGACAGGGTGCTGTGTAATTAAAAGATTGGACATGTATGTTTAAGTTTCACATGTCCTGGTAGTGGAAAACGCCTACATTTGTTTATAACTATTGTGAGGCCAAAACTCCTATAGGATAACATCGAGGTTTCCTTATTGCATTTAATAAGCTGTAAATCCTATTTGGGAGCAGGTAGATAGGTCATGTTAGGTATCTACAAATGTGTAATGATAAACTCTCTTTAATGGTAAAGTCAGGTTTTTCATTACAATTGTGAAAATGCCACTTTTACAAATTTGCCATTTTTCTACCCTTAGCCGTTTGTGCCTGCAGCCTGTCTTAAGTCACAAGACTAGGAGTAGCTGACAGATAGACTTTGTGAATTCCTCTTAGACAGTCACAAAACAGCAGGATTAGGTGCACCTTAATGGGCCATTTGCTGCCAGGATGAGGGGTGGAGCTAAGCACAGCCCCACTTACACCTAAATAGCCTGTGCCCTGCCTTCACACAAAAGGCCTCACAACTCTGTATTGTCCTGAAGCCAGGTAGGAACTAGAGCAGGGGAGTCAGGAACTTCCATGCACTTTAAAGACGATTTCCAGAACCATCCCCACCAGAGTATAAAAATTGGACCTTAATACCTACTCTTCAGTTCACTACTAGACCTGTGGGAGGACTCTCAGAGGGATGCCTGCTGATGTGACTTGCTGTGTATTCTGTCAGACTGTTGTTGTACCTGGAAGGACTGCTTTGATGCCTGCAGCCCGCCTTGAACCCTGAGAGGCCAGCCCTGCTGTTGAGCCCTGCTTATTTACCTGCACTCAGGCCTACTAGGAGTAACTCCAAGGGCTAGATTGCTGGCATCCTGTTCAGAGACAAGGGGACATAAAAGCTTCCACTGCCTTGGACTCACATCAGGACCCAGCCTGAGTGAGTCATAAACCCTTGCATGTATCCCAACAGTTGTGGTCCCTTGACTGTGGTGCTGAAGCTATCCAGATGGCCAATTTACAAATCTTAGGACACAATTTAGCTAAACCGTAGTCTGAGAACCAGGAGGAGGCCAGGACCAACCTGCTCACGTATCTGCCTGAGGTGCATAATGGGTTGACTTTGTGGCTATTCCCAGCACATTCTTCTCTGCAGCAGCAAATACATTTCAGAGGTCTTTCTCTAAAGGTGTATTCGCCCTCGTGGAACTCTCTTTGGCTACAGCTCTCTGCTTTGTCCCACTGGAGTTTTTCGATTTCCATTTCAGTGACTAAGGGCCTGATTTAGAGTTTGACAGAGGTTTCGCCATCACAAATGTGACAGATATCCTGTCCATCGTATTACAAGTTCCAAAGGCTATAATGGAATTGTAGTACAGCAGACAGAATATCTGTTATGTTTGTGATGGAGTAACCCCTTCCGCCAAACTCTAAATCAGGCCATTAGTCCAAACATAGAAATCTTCACCATGGCTTCAACTTTACATTCTCAAGCATTTTTCTTCAAAAATGTCTCTATGTCCAAAGGTAAACCATGACAAGGTCCTATCCACTTCTTGTATCCAACTTGTGCTCCATCTTGCTCAGCCTTAACTTTCAACTTTGAACAGGTCTTGCTCAAGTGGATGTCTGTGTTTGGTGCTTTGATCTTTTAGATTTAATTTACAAGTTTTAGAATTCATAACTCTAATTCTACTGATTGAATTTTTGACATTTTGGTGTCAAATAATGTATTACAATGTATTCTATTTTTCTACATTGGTTTGGCATTTTTCTTGTGTTCTGTTTTCACTTGCTTGGTCTTTGTGTCTGCATAAATACTTTACACATTGCCTCTAAGGTTAAGTTTAAGATACATTTAGTGATGTTTTGTGGTTACCCTGCAAGGAACTGTGTCTGTTGCCTGATCAGGGCTCAAACCCCAGTCTACCAACAAACCAATTTCTTACACATTTCAAGTGCACAGATGTGTTGCCTTACCGTGACTCCAGACTAACTACAGAGGATATGCAGCCATTTGTGTGGAGACAGGACACAGCCAATTCATGTTTAAGTGGGGCTGTGCCCAGCTCCTCCCTCCCATCCTACTAATGATAGCCCATCCAGTCACACCTAGGCTCCCCATTGTGTGGGGGCCTAGGAGGAATACACAAAGCCCAACTGTCAGCTAGATCTAGACGTGTGACCAGAAACAGGCACCAAATGGCAACTGCAAGAACATTCCAAAAGTGGCATTTTCAGAAATGCAGTCTAAAATCCGACTGCACCATAAGTTAGGATTTTAATTTTGATTGCAGAGACACTAAACATGAACTGGTTATCTCTTCCCATTTGGAAATTACAGCTTATAAACTGTAATAAAGCAATTACAATGTTATCCTATGGGAGTGATAGGCTTTGCAGTAGTGAAAAATGAATTTAAGAGTTTTTCACGAGCAGGACATGTAAAACTTAAAAGTACATGTCCAAATTTTTAATATATACTTCTAAAAGGGTGTTGGGGGGAATGGTAGGAGCCATGGTTCATCCACTCATAAAGTTATATACACAACCTAACAGGATCCTGGGTCACATCTGTGTCAAAAACTAACTCCTGAAGAGAGGGAAGCAGGAAAACTAATTAGTTTTCTACAATAACCCTCACCTATCAGGGTTACCTCTTGGTGGAAAGATCCATCATCGGGCCCTTCACGTTCCATTTTGGAACGAACTGCAAGGGAGCACTTATTATGACTATAATTATGATGGTTAGTGAATCAGCGGTGCGGAGTTTAAAAAAAGAAGGGTCAAAATACCTGCCACTTGGGAAAACCTTTGTTTTAGTGCTTATTCCTGTGGCTGTTTGATTAAAAGTGGGGTAGTTGGAAAGGATAATGTTACACTGTGAACTGACCTTTCATATCATGGTCTACATGTTTCAAGGCTTTTCATCAGGATCAGTACCACCTCTCTGGTGCCACTCCTTAAAAATAGTGCCAGTACACGCCTAATGTGTGGATAATAAAGGTACTACTACACAGATTTGCATGCTTGTTTCAAAAGATTTAACTAAAATACGCAAGGGAAGAGAGTTAGCCTGCCCAACACAGTTTATTGCTGTTTGCACAAATGTTGTATCTTTCCAATCTTAAATATCACCTTCAAATGTGAAATGCACTTGTGATAAAAGAATACATGAAGATGTGATAGCTGACCAACCTTCATGAGATACAACACAAAATTACACTACACACATACATATTGTGGACACATACATTATTGATACTGTTTAATGGTATCATGGATCCTCCAGTGGGGGCTTGTAGTCACACTCTGTGAACAAAAAACATCAGTTATTGGCAAATGGTTGTGGAGCTACCTTTGCTGCTGTTAGAGAAGAGAGCCTCATACTCACTACTCCAAAGCTCCTGAACCTACTTATTTCCTGCCCTGGGTCCGAACATTGACGTGCGGCCGTGGGCACAGTGTGTTTAAGCACTGAGCAGCCCGTGTGTCTGTCAGCTAGGTCCTTGTTACCTCATGTGTCTAACAACTAGACCTCCTAGTGAATCCAAGATGGTGGGCAGTTTTCGGAACACACAAGGATAGTCTAATAGCATCCCTATTTGTTTTAGATGGTTACGAAAATGCCTGTACAGAAAAAAGCAGACGATGCATGAACAATACTGCTAGGCTTCCTATAAAGGATATTTCAGTTTAAGGACATGGACTGAGATTTAATTAGTCCTAAAAGGTTGAAATATGTGTAAAGAGTATATAAAAAAATGTTCATGTCCAAAACGTGCATGTTTTTATGAAATCGGGCAATCACCTCTGGCTGGTGGGCAATTATTTATTATGGACTGAAATCACTATTGAAGAAAAATAATTTGTAATGCTGTAGACCTCATCTAGATTTAGACAGGGTTATCAGTGGGACTTTCAGTCTGTCTGTCCCTTTCTTTGAGAGTTAGTTTCTGACGCACATGTAGTGGCACTTTACTTGGGACTTACAAGTAAATTAAATATGTCAATTGGATATGTCAGTGTTACCATATTTTAGGGATAGCACAAGCAATCTAGCCCTGGTTTGTAGTGGTAAAGTGCAGAGAGTCCTGAGGCCAGCAAAAACAATTCCAGCATAAAGTGGAGGGCAAAATTAAAAAGTTTGGAGGGTGACTCTGCGAAACGAACTGGTCTAACAGTGATTTTTTAACAAGATTGCAGGTTTTGTCTCTGGGGAGTTAGGGTTTAAACTAAGGGTAGGTGGTGAACTCTGCTGCGCTTGTGGAGCTTGCAGAGTTTTTCCCACTACACGCTCTGTTTGGCATAGTGGAGTTTATTCCTCATTCTCACTCACCAACATTAAGTTGGTGAGCGCGAGCAAGGAAAATCTTACTCCAGACCACCTCCCATTGAGAAGGTTGCTACTGCCCAGATGGAGAAATTTTCCGCTCATGCTGAGGAAGCTGACGCTCGAGTAGAAAATCTTCTCTAGCAGCAGAAAAGAAGCAGAGCCCTCTCGCACTGCAGATGGTGCTGTTCACTTTGATTTTTCAGTGTGAGACAAACACCTGGTGCTACAAATCTGCGCAAATGTTGGGACCTAATGCACTCTGCCGCTTGAGGAACTTCGCCTAGCATGGTGGAGTTATTTGGGCACTTCGCTCTGCCGGGGCCTAGTTTAAATATACAGGTTTTAATGCAGCTGTGGTGCAGAATTCAGAAAGAAAATCTATTACCTGCTACTGCATGAAATCATCTTTTTAGTAACGGCCTCAATGATGTCATCCCTCAGTTTATTTGACTTGTTTAAGCTACAAATATCTAAATGGTGCTTTTGCATGAAATTTAAATTCTATTGTCAAAGGTTTGCAAAAAAGATAACATTTACATCTTTGGTATCATTTTTGAATGAGCTTACTAACACAAAAACGGAGGCCTGATTTAGAGTTTGTGGAGAGTGTACTCAGCCACATTAGTGAGAGTACCCTCTTTGCCAAACTTGTGGCCTGCCTGTCTGATTTAGATGCAGGCATTTTGCAAGTATCTGACTTACTGCTGCAATAGCTTGGCAGATTACAGGTCACCAGAGGTTAGCCATCCGACTGACTGCTCAATTAAGAGTGAGTGAATGGATAGCATTCATTTTTCTGTCCATCACCACCAGGTAAATTAAAAAAATAATGACCCCACACCATGGGAGTTTGTTTTTGAAAAATGAAAAACTGTAAAGGTGTCCATCCTGTTTGACAGAGCTGCCTGTCAAGCTTTTACAACATTGATAGGAACCTCAGTGATGGCTATTCCAGTCACTGTTAAGAATTATCAGGCCTTCTGGTGAACACCTTTAGATTAGCATCTGGAAGTCTGTTGGGATGACAAGGGCAATTTCCTCCACCATTACAATGGAGTACCTTCCATCAGCAAAACTTTAAATCAGTCTCTAGTTTTGCAGGTATTTTTACAAAAATGTTCCTGGTATAATAAAGTCAACAGAAGTAACTAAGCAATAAAACAAAACCAACTTTATGAAGATGATAAAATCTAACTTTACACATACTTGTTCAATCAGCCTTTACCCATTGCTAGAGGTGAGCAACTGATTTCTTCCTCTCTTCCATCACCATATTCATGTTTTCTTTTCACCTAAAGGCCTTTGTAATTTTAAAACCTACTTTTTTGGATTAGTTCTTGCCACATTGGTATTCATAATATGTGTATAATTGGGATAATGAGCAATATGCATGTGCCAAATATATTGCAATTCCAATTTAACTGATCATCACAGTACAAACGTGTGCTTTTCAGTATGCATACCCCACAAACTTTAAAGTTTTGGGTTTTCCAACCAGTACCCAGAGGAACATTTCCTAAACTTAAATCAGGTCAAATCTGTTCTAATTTTGGTATTTCTGCCACTGCTGTGCTGATAATGTAATCCGGAATCAGCAGTTATTGTCTGCAGTGTAGTAGAAGTAGTAGCAAAAAAATATTTATTATTTAGACACTTCTAAAAAGCAATATACTCACACACAGTAAAATCCCCCAATCTTTGGCCACCCCTACCCAATTTACAGCCATTAAAATCATTCAAACAACCAGCTCCTTCCCCCCACACTTCAAACCTACCACAAAAATGCAACCTAAAATCACTGACTGACGCCCCTCCTCCGATAAATTAACATAAAATTAAACCTGTGTTGACCACTAATAAAAAACTTCACCATAGTTCTAGGACAAGTTTGCTTTTAGGAAATGTACTGTCCACAGGCCACATCAAAGAACTCCATGTTCATGAGAAGTGCCAATGCCTCTTTTCGATGACGGATCCCATAATTTAAAAAGAGCGGCTTTAAAATCAGATGCTTTATTTTTAAAAAGTGCAGGCAGACGAAAATAAAACATTTGGATTTGTCACTCGCAACCAACAGGAGCAATTGTTTGCAGTGTCAAATAATACATTAAACACCAGAAATTCAGCGCCACCTGAAATTTTAATAACAACGTGCTGTTCTGGGGGATAGGAAATGCTGATATGTGAGGATACCTTCTTGAGTTGTCCCAAGCCTCTAGCATGTAACTTGCAGAGAGTTTTCCTGCAACATAATTAAGTTCTGTTATCCTAGATTCTCTCTTGCAGGCCTCTCTCAGTTCCCCCTCCAACAAGTGGGATGCCTCTGTTACTCTACATTTTCCCACCTTCAACCTCACTGGGATTTTCACTATTCTATTCCTAACAAGCACATCCCATTTTAATTCACTTCTTGAGATTTCCACAGTGCAAAGGCCTTGGATTATTGGTAAGGGCAGGTAAGTACCTACACTTAGCAATAGGCCACTAGCGCCCACTAGGTCCAGTCAGGTCTCAATAAGTGAATCCCCGCTAAACCCTTCGTAGCTTGGCAATGAGCAACAAGGTTTAACTTTGGAGACAAGTGTGTAAAGCATTTAAAAATCACAAAACAATAAATAAGTAAAACATAAAACACAATAAAAATCCAACAGCAATTCATAACAATAGATCATATTTTTATCTTTATAATGACACCAAAATTATTAAAATCGGATAAGGGGTACCGGAGATATGATTTTTTAAAGAATTAATGTTTTCTAGCGTATAGAAATTAAAAGCTCCAATCTGGTCATCTGGTCGCACTAGACCGGGTCTGAGTCAAAGTCTGAGGCCAACCACAATGAAGCCCTTCTTGGCTACAGCAAGTGGGAGGCCTCGGTCAAATGTTTATCTTCGGGCTCAGCTTTTTTTTGAAGATTTTCTTCAGTGGAACGAAGTCACCAATCCGATCCAACCTCCCTGGAACACTCTTCGGAAACACGTAGCAGGAGACTTTGGTGAAGAATTCTACCTTCTGATGTAGATGATTTTTCAGGATGTAAATCTTTGTCCGGGCTGAGGTTGAATTTCGATCTGACGACCCTGGAGCCCTCCTGAGATACGTTGTGCAGGAAGGCCCAATCAATTTTTTACGTTCGGACTTTGTCACTTTTTTGGCGCTTTCTCTCTCCGATGTCGGACGACCCTCGACAGCAAGCCAACTTCAAGTTGACATTGTCGGATTGCCGGAGCCCATAGTGAAGTCCTTCAGCAGGATGAACCTGCAAGTAAGGCTGGGTCATGGTTGAGTTAAGCCAGCTTGACTCACAACGTCGGGTCAGTCCCTTTATAGAGCATTTTTACCAAAAGTTCTACAATCTTCCTCAAACTTCTGGATCTTCTTCCAGAAGATTTTTGAAGGCCCTTTAGGTGTCCACGACTCACCCAAGGTTCCAGAAGTTCAGAGATGTTGCTCGAGGGTTAGGACTCCAACTCACAGAATCCACTGGCTCAAACTCCAAAATGACCACTGGACAGTGGTCAGCTGGCCAGTTCCTTCAGGATTTAAAGCAGGGGATTCTGGCTAGCTAGTTTTCACCTGCAACAAGCAGGGAGTCCCTCCTTGAACCAGTTGAAGCCAGGCAAAGTCCTTTTTATGGTGGACCCCATTAGCATTAGCAATAAAATATCCAGGGGCTCAACAGTAAAGAGTCTTCATTTACCATTGATGTAACATGGTTCCCTTGCTTACCCCCTTGGGGTAACAGCCTTGACCAATATATTGTGGCAGAATTACCTTCCAGAAACCTACTGGTTCCAGATAACCCCCCACCACTCCTAGCCTCTCCATCCCCCCATGTCACCCAACTCCTTCTCTGAGGTTGCAAAACGTAACTCTGATGGCTGAAACATAGAGGAGGATAGTTGGGGTGGATCTCATCAAAAGCCTCAAACATATCCAAGGTTTCCCCCTCTGTTCTCTCAGTAGCCCCTCCCCGTTGCCCACCTAGAGGGGATACCACAGGAGTGGGACTCTAAGAGACTTGAGGGGCTAAATTATTAAAGTGTTTGCCAATGAGGTCCTTCATAGTGGCAGCTACATACTCTGCTGAGGAATGTCTGGTCACACTCCCTTGAGATTGGTCTGCTTGGAGGCTTACTGGCTCCCCTTCTGTTTGCAGGATACATTCTTGACTCAATTGGTCTCTCAAAGCAGCTTCTGGGCCCTTTGTGCCCAAGCTCTCCTCAGGTTTTTAAATGGAGCCTTTACACCCCTTTTGTTTAGGATACATCCCCACACAAAATCCCCAAGTAACTGAGGGGCCTAATATTCAATATTTATTGCTTGCAGAATGCAAGTTAAACGTCCTGAGGAAGCGTTTGATCACAGCACAGATAACTTACCTTCTCCTGGACACAGATGCTACTCTGAGCTGCCATCGCTACCATCCCAACTGCAACTTAACAGTGCCCACTTAGTGCCCTTCATTATGCAAAAAAGCAGGAACCCGATAACCCTCACCTGACCTGGGTTCAATAACAATATATAAACAAAGAAATGGTTTAACGGTAGTGATTAATTAAATCAATATTTTTGAAAAACTGTGCTCATTACTGTCTTTATGGATTAATTACTTTCCAAAATGTATTCAAACTGATTACGTGCGAGGCAAAACAATGACTCATTAATACATTATACAGAATACAAAATATTTACAAGAACAAAAACATTACACACATCTAATTCAATTCACATTTTCTTCTTGATTCGACCCAGAACAGCTTTTAGCTTCTCGCAGTCTTGAGGCTGGCCATACCGTCATTAGAGGGTTGTGCCCAGCAACCTTTCTTTGTAAAATACTAGTGGTCACAGTATCAAATTTATAATTGTAATACACTCTATTGCGATGATTGAAAGTTCACGGACAATCATCTGACAAGTACCTATAAGTTTTTTTATGGTACCTTGCAGTGCATATTAAGTGATTTTTTATAAAACTGACTCCGATTAGAGAACACAATCTTGCCGGTATATGTGTTAACGCATTTCGGCCTCTTCAGTCAGGGCCTCATCAGGACTATCGAGCGACAACGTCGCCTCTACAAAAGTTAAAAACATGGAGACTTGCTAAAAGTATACTTCAACGATAACTAACACAAGAGAGCTCTACTGTGTGCATCAGTGTTGGATTAACACCAAGAATCCCTGTGTTCCAAACTCCTTCTACCAGTGGGACACACATAATTACTACCCACTCGTGTCTATGGCACCACATTTCTGTCGGTGTGTCTAAATGTGAAAATATAAAAATATCAAAACATACTGTACTCAAACATGCACATTAACCCCTTCGCTGCCAGGCCTTTTCCCCCTCCTGTGCCGAGCCTTTTTTTGGCTATTTGGAGCAGTTCGCGCTTAGGCCCTCATAGCTTTTTATTCACATAAGCTACCCACGCCAAATTTGCGTCCTTTTTTTTCCAACATCCTAGGGATTCTAGAGGTACCCAGACTTTGTGGGTTCCCCAGAAGGAGGCCAAGAAATTAGCCAAAAAACAGTGAAAATTTCGTTTTTTTCAAAAAATGGGAAAATGGGCTGCAGAAGAAGGCTTGTGGTTTTTCCCCTGAAAAGAGCATCAACAAAGGGTTTGCGGTGCTAAAATCACCAGCTTCCCAGCTTTCAGGAACAGGCAGACTTGAATCAGAAAACCCAATTTTTCAATACAATGTTGGCATTTCACTAGGACATACCCCATTTTTAAGATTTTTTGTGCTTTCAGCCTCCTTCCAGTCAGTGACAGAAATGGGCATGAAACCAATGCTGGATCCCAGAAACCGCAACATTTCTGAAAAGTAGACAAAATTCTGAATTCAGCAAGGGGTAATTTGTGTAGATCCTACAAGGGTTTCCTACAGAAAATAACAACTGAAAAAGAAAAATATTGAAATTGAGGTGAAAAAAACATACATTTTTCTCTACGTTTTACTCTGTAACTTTTTCCTGCAATGTCAGATTTTCGAAAGCAATATAACGTTACGTCTGCTGGACTCTTCTGGTTGCAGGGATATATAGGGCTTGTAGGTTCATCAAGAACTCTAGGTACCCAGAGCCAATAAATGACCTGCACCCTGCAGTGGGTTTTCATTCTATGCCGGGTATACAGCAATTCATTTGCTGAAATATAAAGAGTAAAAAATAGCTATCAAGAAAACCTTTGTATTTCCAAAATGGGCAGAAGATAAGGTGTTGAGAAGCAGTGGTTATTTGCACATCTCTGAATTCCGGGGTGCCCATACTAGCATGTGAATTACAGGGCATTTCTCAAATAGACGTCTTTTTTACACACTGTCTTACATTTGGAAGGGAAAAATTTTGAGAAAAACAAGGGGCAATAACACTTGTTTTGCTATTCTATGTTCCCCCAAGTCTCCCGATAAAAATGATACCTCACTTGTGTGGGTAGGCCTAGCGGCCGCGACAGAATATACCCCAAAACACAACGTGGACACATCACAGAAAACAGAGCTGTTTTTAGCAAAGTGCCGACCTGTAGATTTTTGCCTCTAGCTCAGCCGCCACCTAGGGAAACCTACCAAACCTGTGCATTTCTGAAAACTAGAGACCTAGAGAAATCCAAGATGGGGTGACTTGTGTGGCTCGGACCAGGTTCTGTTACCCAGAATCCTTTGCAAACCTAAAAATTTGGCTAAAAAAACACATGTTCCTCACATTTCTGTGGCATAAAGTTCTGGAATCTGAGAGGAGCCACAAATTTCCTTCCACCCAGCGTTCCGCCACGTCTCCCGATAAAAATGATACCTCACTTGTGTGGGTAGGCCTAGCGCCCGTGACAGGAAACGCCCCAAAGCACAACATGGACACAGCCAAATATTTGAAGGAAAACAGAGGTGTCTTTTGCAAAGTGCCTACCTGTAGATTTCGGCCTGTAGCTCAGCCGCCACCTAGGGAAACATACCAAACCTGTGCATTTCTGAAAACTAGAGACCTAGGGGAATCCAAGATGGGGTGACTTGTGTGGCTCGGACCAGGTTCTGTTACCCAGAATCCTTTGCAAACCTCAAAATTTGGCTAAGAAAAACACATGTTCCTCACATTTCTGTGGCAGAAAGTTCTGGAATCTGAGAGGAGCCACAAATTTCCTTCCACCCAGCGTTCCCCCACATCTCCCGATAAAAATGATACCTCACTTGTGTGGGTAGGCCTAGCGCCCACGACAGGAAACGCCCCAAAGCACAACATGGACACAGCCAAATATTTGAAGGAAAACAGAGGTGTCTTTTGCAAAGTGCCTACCTGTAGATTTCGGCCTGTAGCTCAGCCGCCACCTAGGGAAACCTACCAAACCTGTGCATTTCTGAAAACTAGAGACCTAGGGGAATCCAAGATGGGGTGACTTGTGTGGCTCGGACTAGGTTCCGTTACCCAGAATCCTTTGCAAACCTCAAAATTTGGCTAAAAAAACACATATTTCTAACATTTCAGTGGCAGAAAGTTCTGGAATCTGAGAGGAGCCACAAATTTCCTTCCACCCAGCGTTCCCCCATGTCTCCCGATAAAAATGATACCTCACTTGTGTGGGTAGGCCTAGCGCCCGCGACAGGAAACGCCCCAAAGCGCAACGTGGACACATCCAAATTTTTGAAGGAAAACAGAGGTGTTTTTTGCAAAGTGCCTACCTGTAGATTTTGGCCTGTAGCTCAGCCACCACCTAGGGAAACCTATCAAACCTGTGCATTTCTGTAAACTAGAGACCTAGGGGAATCGAAGATGGGGTGACTTGTGTGGCTCGGACCAGGTTCTGTTACCCAGAATCCTTCGCAAACCTCAAAACTTGGCTAAAAAAACACATGTTCCTCACATTTCTGTGGCAGAAAGTTCTGGAATCTGAGAGGAGCCACAAATTTCCTTCCACCCAGCGTTCCCCCACGTCTCCCGATAAAAATGATACCTCACTTGTGTGGGTAGGCCTAGCGCCCGCGACAGGAAACGCCCCAAAGCGCAACGTGGACACAGCCAAATTTTTGAAGGAAAACAGAGGTGTTTTTTGCAAAGTGCCTACCTGTAGATTTTGGCCTGTAGCTCAGCCGCCACCGAGGGAAACCTACCAAACCTGTGCATTTCTGAAAACTAGAGACCTAGGGGAATCGAAGATGGGGTGACTTGTGTGGCTCGGACCAGGTTCTGTTACCCAGAATCCTTTGCAAACCTCAAAATTTGGCTAAAAAAAAAAACATGTTCCTCACATTTCTGTGGCAGAAAGTTCTGGAATCTGAGAGGAGCCACAAATTTCCTTCCACCCAGCGTTCCCCCACGTCTCCTGATAAAAATGATACCTCCCTTGTGTGGGTAGGCCTAGCGCCCGCGACAGGAAGTGCCCCAAAGCGCAACGTGGACACAGCCAAATTTTTTAAGGAAAACAGAGGTGTTTTTTGCAAAGTGCCTACCTGTAGATTTTAGCCTGTAGCTCAGCCGCCACCTAGGGAATCCTACCAAACCTGTGCATTTCTGAAAACTAGAGACCTAGGGGAATCCAAGATGGGGTGACTTGTGTGGCTCGGACCAGGTTCTGTTACCCAGAATTCTTTGCAAACCTCAAAATTTGGCTAAATAAACACATGTTCCTCACATTTCAGTGGCTGAAAGTTCTGGAATCTGAGAGGAGCCACAAATTTCCTTCCACCCAGCGTTCCCCCACGTCTCCCGATAAAAATGATACCTCACTTGTGTGAATAGGCCTAGCGCCCGCGACAGGAAACGCCCCAAAGCGCAACATGGACACATCCAAATTTTTGAAGGAAAACAGAGGTGTTTTTTGCAAAGTGCCTACCTGTAGATTTTGGCCTGTAGCTCAGCCGCCACCTAGGGAAACCTACCAAACCTGTGCATTTCTGAAAACTAGAGACCTAGGGGAATCCAAGATGGGGTGACTTGTGTGGCTCGGACCAGGTTTTGTTACCCAGAATCCTTCGCAAACCTCATAACTTGGCTAAAAAAACACATGTTCCTCACATTTCAGTGGAAGAAAGTTCTGGAATCTGAGAGGAGCCACACATTTCCATCCACCCAGCGTTCCCCCACGTCTCCGCCCCAAAGCGCAACGTGGACACAGCCAAATTTTTGAAGGAAAACAGAGGTGTTTTTTGCAAAGTGCCTACCTGTTGATTTTGGCCTGTAGCTCGGCCGCCACCTAGGGAAACCTACCAAACCTGTGCATTTCTGAAAACTAGAGACCTAGGGGAATCCAAGATGGGGTGACTTGTGTGGCTCGGACCAGGTTCTGTTACCCAGAATCCTTCGCAAACCTCAAAACTTGGCTAAAAAAACACATGTTCCTCACATTTCTGTGGCAGAAAGTTCTGGAATCTGAGAGGAGCCACAAATTTCCTTCCACCCAGCGTTCCCCCACGTCTCCCGATAAAAATGATACCTCACTTTTGTGGGTAGGCCTAGCGCCCGCGACAGGAAACGCCCCAAAGCGCAACGTGGACACAGCCAAATTTTTGAAGGAAAACAGAGGTGTTTTTTGCAAAGTGCCTACCTGTAGATTTTGGCCTGTAGCTCAGCCGCCACCTAGGGAAACCTACCAAACCTGTGCATTTCTGAAAACTAGAGACCTAGGGGAATCGAAGATGGGGTGACTTGTGTGGCTCGGACCAGGTTCTGTTACCCAGAATCCTTTGCAAACCTCAAAATTTGGCTAAAAAAAAAAACATGTTCCTCACATTTCTGTGGCAGAAAGTTCTGGAATCTGAGAGGAGCCACAAATTTCCTTCCACCCAGCGTTCCCCCACGTCTCCTGATAAAAATGATACCTCACTTGTGTGGGTAGGCCTAGCGCCCGCGACAGGAAGTGCCCCAAAGCGCAACGTGGACACAGCCAAATTTTTGAAGGAAAACAGAGGTGTTTTTTGCAAAGTGCCTACCTGTAGATTTTAGCCTGTAGCTCAGCCGCCACCTAGGGAATCCTACCAAACCTGTGCATTTCTGAGAACTAGAGACCTAGGGGAATCCAAGATGGGGTGACTTGTGTGGCTCGGACCAGGTTCTGTTACCCAGAATTCTTTGCAAACCTCAAAATTTGGCTAAATAAACACATGTTCCTCACATTTCAGTGGCTGAAAGTTCTGGAATCTGAGAAGAGCCACAAATTTCCTTCCACCCAGCGTTCCCCCAAGTCTCCCGATAAAAATGATACCTCACTTGTGTGAATAGGCCTAGCGCCCGCGACAGGAAACGCCCCAAAGGGCAACATGGACACATCCAAATTTTTGAAGGAAAACAGAGGTGTTTTTTGCAAAGTGCCTACCTGTAGATTTTGGCCTGTAGCTCAGCCGACACCTGGGGAAACCTACCAAACCTGTGCGTTTCTGAAAACTAGAGACCTAGGGGAATCCAAGATGCGGTGACTTGTGTGGCTCGGACCAGGTTTTGTTACCCAGAATCCTTCGCAAACCTCAAAACTTGGCTAAAAAAACACATGTTCCTCACATTTCTGTGGCAGAAAGTTCTGGAATCTGAGAGGAGCCACACATTTCCATCCACCCAGCGTTCCCCCACGTCTCCTGATAAAAATGATACCTCACTTGTGTGGGTAGGCCTAGCGCCCGCGACAGGAAACGCCCCAAAGCGCAACGTGGACACAGCCAAATTTTTGAAGGAAAACAGAGGTGTTTTTTGCAAAGTGCCTTCCTGTTGATTTTGGCCTGTAGCTCGGCCGCCACCTAGGGAAACGTACCAAACCTGTGCATTTCTGAAAACTAGAGACCTAGGTGAATCCAAGATGGGGTGACTTGTGTGGCTCGGACCAGGTTCTGTTACCCAGAATCCTTTGCAAACCTCAAAATTTGGCTAAAAAAACACATGTTCCTCACATTTCTGTGGCAGAAAGTTCTGGAATCTGAGAGGAGCCACAAATTTCCTTCCACCCAGCGTTCCCCCACGTCTCCCGATAAAAATGATACCTCACTTGTGTGGGAAGGCCTAGCGCCCGCGACAAGAAACGCCCCAAAGCGCAACGTGGAAACAGCCAAATTTTTGAAGGAAAACAGAGGTGTTTTTTGCAAAGTGCCTACCTGTAGATTTTGGCCTGTAGCTCAGCCGCCACCTAAAGAAACCTACCAAACCTGTGCATTTCTGAAAACTAGAGACCTAGGGGAATCGAAGATGGGGTGACTTGTGTGGCTCGGACCAGGTTCTGTTACCCAGAATCCTTTGCAAACCTCAAAATTTGGCTAAAAAAAACCACATATTCCTCACATTTCTGTGGCAGAAAGTTCTGGAATCTGAGAGGAGCCACAAATGTCCTTCCACCCAGCGTTCCCCCACGTCTCCTGATAAAAATGATACCTCACTTGTGTGGGTAGGCCTAGCAACCGCGACAGGAAATGCCCCAAAGCGCAACGTGGACACAGCCAAATTTTTGAAGGAAAACAGAGGTGTTTTTTGCAAAGTGCCTACCTGTAGATTTTGGCCTGTAGCTCAGCCGCCACCTAGGGAAACCTCCCAAACCTGTGCATTTCTGAAAACTAGAGACCTAGGGGAATCCAAGATGGGGTGACTTGTGTGGCTCGGACCAGGTTCTGTTACCCAGAATCCTTTGCAAACCTCAAAATTTGGCTAAAAAAACACATGTTTCTCAAATTTCAGTGGCAGAAAGTTCTGGAATCTGAGTGGAGCCACAAATTTCCTTCCACCCAGCGTTCCCCCATGTCTCCCGATAAAAATGATACCTCACTTGTGTGGGTAGGCCTAGCGCCCGCGACAGGAAACGCCCCAAAGCGCAACGTGGACACATCCAAATTTTTGAAGGAAAACAGAGGTGTTTTTTGCAAAGTGCCTACCTGTAGATTTTGGCCTGTAGCTCAGCCGCCACCTAGGGAAACCTACCAAACCTGTGCATTTCTGAAAACTAGAGACCTAGGGGAATCGAAGATGGGGTGACTTGTGTGGCTCGGACCAGGTTCTGTTACCCAGAATCCTTTGCAAACCTCAAAATTTGGCTAAAAAAAAAAACATGTTCCTCACATTTCTGTGGCAGAAAGTTCTGGAATCTGAGAGGAGCCACAAATTTCCTTCCACCCAGCGTTCCCCCACGTCTCCTGATAAAAATGATACCTCACTTGTGTGGGTAGGCCTAGCGCCCGCGACAGGAAGTGCCCCAAAGCGCAACGTGGACACAGCCAAATTTTTTAAGGAAAACAGAGGTGTTTTTTGCAAAGTGCCTACCTGTAGATTTTAGCCTGTAGCTCAGCCGCCACCTAGGGAATCCTACCAAACCTGTGCATTTCTGAAAACTAGAGACCTAGGGGAATCCAAGATGGGGTGACTTGTGTGGCTCGGACCAGGTTCTGTTACCCAGAATTCTTTGCAAACCTCAAAATTTGGCTAAATAAACACATGTTCCTCACATTTCAGTGGCTGAAAGTTCTGGAATCTGAGAGGAGCCACAAATTTCCTTCCACCCAGCGTTCCCCCACGTCTCCCGATAAAAATGATACCTCACTTGTGTGAATAGGCCTAGCGCCCGCGACAGGAAACGCCCCAAAGCGCAACATGGACACATCCAAATTTTTGAAGGAAAACAGAGGTGTTTTTTGCAAAGTGCCTACCTGTAGATTTTGGCCTGTAGCTCAGCCGCCACCTAGGGAAACCTACCAAACCTGTGCATTTCTGAAAACTAGAGACCTAGGGGAATCCAAGATGGGGTGACTTGTGTGGCTCGGACCAGGTTTTGTTACCCAGAATCCTTCGCAAACCTCATAACTTGGCTAAAAAAACACATGTTCCTCACATTTCAGTGGAAGAAAGTTCTGGAATCTGAGAGGAGCCACACATTTCCATCCACCCAGCGTTCCCCCACGTCTCCGCCCCAAAGCGCAACGTGGACACAGCCAAATTTTTGAAGGAAAACAGAGGTGTTTTTTGCAAAGTGCCTACCTGTTGATTTTGGCCTGTAGCTCGGCCGCCACCTAGGGAAACCTACCAAACCTGTGCATTTCTGAAAACTAGAGACCTAGGGGAATCCAAGATGGGGTGACTTGTGTGGCTCGGACCAGGTTCTGTTACCCAGAATCCTTCGCAAACCTCAAAACTTGGCTAAAAAAACACATGTTCCTCACATTTCTGTGGCAGAAAGTTCTGGAATCTGAGAGGAGCCACAAATTTCCTTCCACCCAGCGTTCCCCCACGTCTCCCGATAAAAATGATACCTCACTTTTGTGGGTAGGCCTAGCGCCCGCGACAGGAAACGCCCCAAAGCGCAACGTGGACACAGCCAAATTTTTGAAGGAAAACAGAGGTGTTTTTTGCAAAGTGCCTACCTGTAGATTTTGGCCTGTAGCTCAGCCGCCACCTAGGGAAACCTACCAAACCTGTGCATTTCTGAAAACTAGAGACCTAGGGGAATCGAAGATGGGGTGACTTGTGTGGCTCGGACCAGGTTCTGTTACCCAGAATCCTTTGCAAACCTCAAAATTTGGCTAAAAAAAAAAACATGTTCCTCACATTTCTGTGGCAGAAAGTTCTGGAATCTGAGAGGAGCCACAAATTTCCTTCCACCCAGCGTTCCCCCACGTCTCCTGATAAAAATGATACCTCACTTGTGTGGGTAGGCCTAGCGCCCGCGACAGGAAGTGCCCCAAAGCGCAACGTGGACACAGCCAAATTTTTGAAGGAAAACAGAGGTGTTTTTTGCAAAGTGCCTACCTGTAGATTTTAGCCTGTAGCTCAGCCGCCACCTAGGGAATCCTACCAAACCTGTGCATTTCTGAGAACTAGAGACCTAGGGGAATCCAAGATGGGGTGACTTGTGTGGCTCGGACCAGGTTCTGTTACCCAGAATTCTTTGCAAACCTCAAAATTTGGCTAAATAAACACATGTTCCTCACATTTCAGTGGCTGAAAGTTCTGGAATCTGAGAAGAGCCACAAATTTCCTTCCACCCAGCGTTCCCCCAAGTCTCCCGATAAAAATGATACCTCACTTGTGTGAATAGGCCTAGCGCCCGCGACAGGAAACGCCCCAAAGGGCAACATGGACACATCCAAATTTTTGAAGGAAAACAGAGGTGTTTTTTGCAAAGTGCCTACCTGTAGATTTTGGCCTGTAGCTCAGCCGACACCTGGGGAAACCTACCAAACCTGTGCGTTTCTGAAAACTAGAGACCTAGGGGAATCCAAGATGCGGTGACTTGTGTGGCTCGGACCAGGTTTTGTTACCCAGAATCCTTCGCAAACCTCAAAACTTGGCTAAAAAAACACATGTTCCTCACATTTCTGTGGCAGAAAGTTCTGGAATCTGAGAGGAGCCACACATTTCCATCCACCCAGCGTTCCCCCACGTCTCCTGATAAAAATGATACCTCACTTGTGTGGGTAGGCCTAGCGCCCGCGACAGGAAACGCCCCAAAGCGCAACGTGGACACAGCCAAATTTTTGAAGGAAAACAGAGGTGTTTTTTGCAAAGTGCCTTCCTGTTGATTTTGGCCTGTAGCTCGGCCGCCACCTAGGGAAACGTACCAAACCTGTGCATTTCTGAAAACTAGAGACCTAGGTGAATCCAAGATGGGGTGACTTGTGTGGCTCGGACCAGGTTCTGTTACCCAGAATCCTTTGCAAACCTCAAAATTTGGCTAAAAAAACACATGTTCCTCACATTTCTGTGGCAGAAAGTTCTGGAATCTGAGAGGAGCCACAAATTTCCTTCCACCCAGCGTTCCCCCACGTCTCCCGATAAAAATGATACCTCACTTGTGTGGGAAGGCCTAGCGCCCGCGACAAGAAACGCCCCAAAGCGCAACGTGGAAACAGCCAAATTTTTGAAGGAAAACAGAGGTGTTTTTTGCAAAGTGCCTACCTGTAGATTTTGGCCTGTAGCTCAGCCGCCACCTAAAGAAACCTACCAAACCTGTGCATTTCTGAAAACTAGAGACCTAGGGGAATCGAAGATGGGGTGACTTGTGTGGCTCGGACCAGGTTCTGTTACCCAGAATCCTTTGCAAACCTCAAAATTTGGCTAAAAAAAACCACATATTCCTCACATTTCTGTGGCAGAAAGTTCTGGAATCTGAGAGGAGCCACAAATGTCCTTCCACCCAGCGTTCCCCCACGTCTCCTGATAAAAATGATACCTCACTTGTGTGGGTAGGCCTAGCAACCGCGACAGGAAATGCCCCAAAGCGCAACGTGGACACAGCCAAATTTTTGAAGGAAAACAGAGGTGTTTTTTGCAAAGTGCCTACCTGTAGATTTTGGCCTGTAGCTCAGCCGCCACCTAGGGAAACCTCCCAAACCTGTGCATTTCTGAAAACTAGAGACCTAGGGGAATCCAAGATGGGGTGACTTGTGTGGCTCGGACCAGGTTCTGTTACCCAGAATCCTTTGCAAACCTCAAAATTTGGCTAAAAAAACACATGTTTCTCAAATTTCAGTGGCAGAAAGTTCTGGAATCTGAGTGGAGCCACAAATTTCCTTCCACCCAGCGTTCCCCCATGTCTCCCGATAAAAATGATACCTCACTTGTGTGGGTAGGCCTAGCGCCCGCGACAGGAAACGCCCCAAAGCGCAACGTGGACACATCCAAATTTTTGAAGGAAAACAGAGGTGTTTTTTGCAAAGTGCCTACCTGTAGATTTTGGCCTGTAGCTCAGCCGCCACCTAGGGAAACCTACCAAACCTGTGCATTTCTGAAAACTAGAGACATAGGGGAATCCAAGATGGGGTGACTTGTGTGGCTCGGACCAGGTTCTGTTACCCAGAATCCTTCGCAAACCTCAAAACTTGGCTAAAAAAACACATGTTCCTCACATTTCTGTGGCAGAGAGTTCTGGAATCTGAGAGGAGCCACAAATTTCCTTCCACCCAGCGTTCCCCCACGTCACCCGATAAAAATGATACCTCACTTGCGTGGGTAGGCCTAGCGCCCGCGACAGGAAGTGCCCCAAAGCGCAACGTGGATACAGCCAAATTTTTGAAGGAAAACAGAGGTGTTTTTTGCAAAGTGCCAACCTGTAGATTTTGGCCTGTAGCTCAGCCGCCACCTAGGGAAACCTACCAAATCTGTGCATTTCTGAAAACTAGAGACCTAGGGGAATCCAAGATGGGGTGACTTGTGTGGCTCGGGCCAGGTTCTGTTACCCACAATCCTTTGCAAACCTCAAAATATGGCTAAAAAAACACATTTTCCTCACATTTCTGTGGCAGAAAGTTCTGGAATCTGAGAGGAGCCACAAATTTCCTTACACCCAGCGTTCCCATACGTCTCCCGATAAAAATGATACCTCACTTGTGTGGGTAGGCCTAGCGCCCGCGACAGGAAACGCCCCAAAGCGCAACGTGGACACAGCCAAATTGTTGAAGGAAAACAGAGGTGATTTTTGCAAAGTGCCTACCTGTAGATTTTGGCCTGTAGCTCAGCCGCCACCTAAAGAAACCTACCAAACCTGTGCATTTCTGAAAACTAGAGACCTAGGGGAATCGAAGATGGGGTGACTTGTGTGGCTCGGACCAGGTTCTGTTACCCAGAATCCTTTGCAAACCTCAAAATTTGGCTAAAAAAAACACGTTCCTCACATTTCTGTGGCAGAAAGTTCTGGAATCTGAGAGGAGCCACAAATTTCCTTCCACCCAGCGTTCCCCCAAATCTCCTGATAAAAATGATACCTCACTTGTGTGGGTAGGCCTAGCGCCCGCAACAGGAAATGCCCCAAAGCGCAACGTGGACACAGCCAAATTTTTGAAGGAAAACAGAGGTGTTTTTTGCAAAGTGCCTACCTGTAGATTTTGGCCTGTAGCTCAGCCGCCACCTAGGGAATCCTACCAAACCTGTGCATTTCTGAAAACTAGAGACCTAGGGGAATCCAAGATGGGGTGACTTGTGTGGCTCGGACCAGGTTCTGTTACCCAGAATCCTTTGCAAACCTCAAAATTTGGCTAAATAAACACATGTTCACCACATTTCAGTGGCAGAAAGTTCTGGAATCTGAGAGGAGCCACAAATTTCCTTCCACCCAGTGTTCCCCCACGTCTCCCGATAAAAATGTGTGGGTAGGCCTAGCGCCCGCGACAGGAAACGCCCCAAAGCGCAACGTGGACACATCCAAATTTTTTAAGGAAAACAGAGGAGTTTTTTGCAAAGTGCCTACCTGTAGATTTTGGCCTGTAGCTCAGCCGCCACCTAGGGAAAGCTACCAAACCTGTGCCTTTCTGAAAACTAGAGACCTAGGGGAATCGAAGATGGGGTGACTTGTGTGGCTCGGACCAGGTTCTCTTACCCAGAATCCTTCGCAAACCTCAAAACTTGGCTAAAAAAACACATGTTCCTCACATTTCTGTGGCAGAAAGTTCTGGAATCTGAGAGGAGCCACAAATTTCGTTCCACCCAGCGTTCCCCCACGTCTCCCGATAAAAATGATACCTCACTTGTGTGGGTAGGCCTAGCGCCCGTGACAGGAAACGCCCCAAAGCGCAACGTGGACACAGCCAAATTTTTGAAGGAAAACAGAGGTGTTTTTTGCAAAGTGCCTACCTGTAGATTTTGGCCTGTAGCTCAGCCGCCACCTAGGGAAACCTACCAAACCTGTGCATTTCTGAAAACTAGAGACCTAGGGGAATCGAAGATGGGGTGACTTGTGTGGCTCGGACCAGGTTCTGTTACCCAGAATCCTTTGCAAACCTCAAAATTTGGCTAAAAAAAAAACATGTTCCTCACATTTCTGTGGCAGAAAGTTCTGGAATCTGAGAGGAGCCACAAATTTCCTTCCACCCAGCGTTCCCCCACGTCTCCTGATAAAAATGATACCTCACTTGTGTGGGTAGGCCTAGCGCCCGCGACAGGAAGTGCCCCAAAGCGCAACGTGGACACAGCCAAATTTTTGAAGGAAAACAGAGGTGTTTTTTGCAAAGTGCCTACCTGTAGATTTTAGCCTGTGGCTCAGCCGCCAGCTAGGGAATCCTACCAAACCTGTGCATTTCTGAAAACTAGAGACCTAGGGGAATCCAAGATGGGGTGACTTGTGTGGCTCGGACCAGGTTCTGTTACCCAGAATTCTTTGCAAACCTCAAAATTTGGCTAAATAAACACATGTTCCTCACATTTCAGTGGCTGAAAGTTCTGGAATCTGAGAGGAGCCACAAATTTCCTTCCACCCAGCGTTCCCCCACGTCTCCGGATAAAAATGATACCTCACTTGTGTGATTAGGCATAGCGCCCGCGACAGGAAACGCCCCAAAGCGCAACATGGACACATCCAAATTTTTGAAGGAAAACAGAGGTGTTTTTTGCAAAGTGCCTACCTGTAGATTTTGGCCTGTAGCTCAGCCGCCACCTAGGGAAACCTACCAAACCTGTGCATTTCTGAAAACTAGAGACCTAGGGGAATCCAAGATGGGGTGACTTGTGTGGCTCGGACCAGGTTCTGTTACCCAGAATCCTTCGCAAACCTCAAAACTTGGCTAAAAAAACACATGTTCCTCACATTTCTGTGGCAGAAAGTTCTGGAATCTGAGAGGAGCCACAAATTTCCATCCACCCAGCGTTCCCCCACGTCTCCCGATAAAAATGATACCTCACTTGTGTGGGTAGGCCTAGCGCCCGCGACAGGAAACGCCCCAAAGCGCAACGTGGACACAGCCACATTTTTGAAGGAAAACAGAGGTGTTTTTTGCAAAGTGCCTACCTGTAGATTTTGGCCTGTAGCTCGGCCGCCACCTAGGGAAACCTACCAAACCTGTGCATTTCTGAAAACTAGAGACCTAGGGGAATCCAAGATGGGGTGACTTGTGTGGCTCGGACCAGGTTCTGTTACCCAGAATACTTTGCAAACCTCAAAATTTGGATAAAAAAACACATGTTCCTCACATTTCTGTGGCAGAAAGTTCTGGAATCTGAGAGGAGCCACAAATTTCCTTCCACCCAGCGTTCCCCCACGTCTCCCGATAAAAATGATACCTCACTTGTTTGGGAAGGCCTAGCGCCCGCGACAAGAAACGCCCCAAAGAGCAACGTGGACACAGCCAAATATTTGAAGGAAAACAGAGGTGTTTTTTGCAAAGTGCCTACCTGTAGATTTTGGCCTGTAGCTCAGCCGCCACCTAAAGAAACCTACCAAACCTGTACATTTCTGAAAACTAGAGACCTAGGGGAATCCAAGATGGGGTGACTTGTGTGGCTCGGACCAGGTTCTGTTACCCAGAATCCTTTGCAAACCTCAAAATTTGGCTAAAAAAACACATGTTCCTCACATTTCTGTGGCAGAAAGTTCTGGAATCTGAGAGGAGCCACAAATTTCCTTCCACCCAGCGTTCCCCCAAGTCTCCCGATAAAAATGATACCTCACTTGTGTGGGAAGGCCTAGCGCCCGCGACAAGAAACGCCCCAAAGCGCAACGTGGACACAGCCATATTTTTGAAGGAAAACAGAGGTGTTTTTTGCAAAGTGCCTACCTGTAGATTTTGGCCTGTAGCTCAGCCGCCACCTAAAGAAACCTACCAAACCTGTGCATTTCTGAAAACTAGAGACCTAGGGGAATCGAAGATGGGCTGACTTGTGTGGCTCGGACCAGGTTCTGTTACCCAGAATCCTTTGCAAACCTCAAAATTTGGCTAAAAAAAACCACATGTTCCTCACATTTCTGTGGCAGAAAGTTCTGGAATCTGAGAGGAGCCACAAATTTCCTTCCACCAAGCGTTCCCCCACGTCTCCTGATAAAAATGATACCTCACTTGTGTGGGTAGGCCTAGCGCCCGCTACAGGAAATGCCCCAAAGCGCAACGTGGACACAGCCAAATTTTTGAAGGAAAACAGAGGTGTTTTTTGCAAAGTGCCTACCTGTAGATTTTGGCCTGTAGCTCAGCCGCCACCTAGGGAAACCTACCAAACCTGTGCATTCCTGAAAACTAGAGACCTAGGGGATTCCAAGATGGGGTGACTTGTGTGGCTCGGACCAGGTTCTGTGACCCAGAATCCTTTGCAAACCTCAAAATTTGGCTAAAAAAACACATGTTTCTCAAATTTCAGTGGCAGAAAGTTCTGGAATCTGAGAGGAGCCACAAATTTCCTTCCACCCAGCGTTCCCCCATGTCTCCCGATAAAAATGATACCTCACTTGTGTGGGTAGGCCTAGCGCCCGCGACAGGAAGTGCCCCAAAGCGCAACGTGGACACAGCCAAATTTTTGAAGGAAAACAGAGGTGTTTTTTTCAAAGTGCCTACCTGTAGATTTTAGCCTGTAGCTCAGCCGCCACCTAGGGAATCCTACCAAACCTGTGCATTTCTGAAAACTAGAGACCTAGGGGAATCCAAGATGGGGTGACTTGTGTGGCTCGGACCAGGTTCTGTTACCCAGAATTCTTTGCAAACCTCAAAATTTGGCTAAATAAACACATGTTCCTCACATTTCAGTGGCTGAAAGTTCTGGAATCTGAGAGGAGCCACAAATTTCCTTCCACCCAGCGTTCCCCCACGTCTCCCGATAAAAATGATACCTCACTTGTGTGATTAGGCCTAGCCCCCGCGACAGGAAACGCCCCAAAGCGCAACATGGACACATCCAAATTTTTGAAGGAAAACAGAGGTGTTTTTTGCAAAGTGCCTACCTGTAGATTTTGGCCTGTAGCTCAGCCGCCACCTAGGGAAACCTACCAAACCTGTGCATTTCTGAAAACTAGAGACCTAGGGGAATCCAAGATGGGGTGACTTGTGTGGCTCGGACCAGGTTCTGTTACCCAGAATCCTTCGCAAACCTCAAAATTTGGCTAAATAAACACATGTTCCTCACATTTCAGTGGCTGAAAGTTCTGGAATCTGAGAGGAGCCACGAATTTCCTTCCACCCAGCGTTCCCCCACGTCTCCCGATAAAAATGATACCTCACTTGTGTGATTAGGCCTACCGCCCGCGACAGGAAACGCCCCAAAGCGCAACATGGACACATCCAATTTTTTAAGGAAAACAGAGGTGTTTTTTGCAAAGTGCCTACCTGTAGATTTTGGCCTGTAGCTCAGCCGCCACCTAGGGAAACCTACCAAACCTGTGCATTTCTGAAAACTAGAGACCTAGGGGAATCCAAGATGGGGTGACTTGTGTGGCTCGGACCAGGTTCTGTTACCCAGAATCCTTTGCAAACCTCAAAATTTGGCTAAAAAAACACATGTTCCTCACATTTCTGTGGCAGAAAGTTCTGGAATCTGAGAGGAGCCACAAATTTCCTTCCACCCAGCGTTCCCCTTCGTCTCCCGATAAAAATGATACCTCACTTGTGTGGGAAGGCCTAGCGCCCGCGACAAGAAACGCCCCAAAGCGCAACGTGGACACAGCCATATTTTTGAAGGAAAACAGAGGTGTTTTTTGCAAAGTGCCTACCTGTAGATTTTGGCCTGTAGCTCAGCCGCCACCTAAAGAAACCTACCAAACCTGTGCATTTCTGAAAACTAGAGACCTAGGGGAATCGAAGATGGGGTGACTTGTGTGGCTCGGACCAGGTTCTGTTACCCAGAATCCTTTGCAAACCTCAAAATTTGGCTAAAAAAACCCACATGTTCCTCACATTTCTGTGGCAGAAAGTTCTGGAATCTGAGAGGAGCCACAAATGTCCTTCCACCCAGCGTTCCCCCACGTCTCCTGATAAAAATGATACCTCACTTGTGTGGGTAGGCCTAGCAACCGCGACAGGAAATGCCCCAAAGCGCAACGTGGACACAGCCAAATTTTTGAAGGAAAACAGAGGTGTTTTTTGCAAAGTGCCTACCTGTAGATTTTGGCCTGTAGCTCAGCCGCCACCTAGGGAAACCTCCCAAACCTGTGCATTTCTGAAAACTAGAGACCTAGGGGAATCCAAGATGGGGTGACTTGTGTGGCTCGGACCAGGTTCTGTTACCCAGAATCCTTTGCAAACCTCAAAATTTGGCTAAAAAAACACATGTTTCTCAAATTTCAGTGGCAGAAAGTTCTGGAATCTGAGTGGAGCCACAAATTTCCTTCCACCCAGCGTTCCCCCATGTCTCCCGATAAAAATGATACCTCACTTGTGTGGGTAGGCCTAGCGCCCGCGACAGGAAACGCCCCAAAGCGCAACGTGGACACATCCAAATTTTTGAAGGAAAACAGAGGTGTTTTTTGCAAAGTGCCTACCTGTAGATTTTGGCCTGTAGCTCAGCCGCCACCTAGGGAAACCTACCAAACCTGTGCATTTCTGAAAACTAGAGACATAGGGGAATCCAAGATGGTGTGACTTGTGTGGCTCGGACCAGGTTCTGTTACCCAGAATCCTTCGCAAACCTCAAAACTTGGCTAAAAAAACACATGTTCCTCACATTTCTGTGGCAGAGAGTTCTGGAATCTGAGAGGAGCCACAAATTTCCTTCCACCCAGCGTTCCCCCACGTCACCCGATAAAAATGATACCTCACTTGCGTGGGTAGGCCTAGCGCCCGCGACAGGAAGTGCCCCAAAGCGCAACGTGGACACAGCCAAATTTTTGAAGGAAAACAGAGGTGTTTTTTGCAAAGTGCCAACCTGTAGATTTTGGCCTGTAGCTCAGCCGCCACCTAGGGAAACCTACCAAATCTGTGCATTTCTGAAAACTAGAGACCTAGGGGAATCCAAGATGGGGTGACTTGTGTGGCTCGGACCAGGTTCTGTTACCCACAATCCTTTGCAAACCTCAAAATATGGCTAAAAAAACACATGTTCCTCACATTTCTGTGGCAGAAAGTTCTGGAATCTGAGAGGAGCCACAAATTTCCTTACACCCAGCGTTCCCATACGTCTCCCGATAAAAATGATACCTCACTTGTGTGGGTAGGCCTAGCGCCCGCGACAGGAAACGCCCCAAAGCGCAACGTGGACACAGCCAAATTTTTGAAGGAAAACAGAGGTGATTTTTGCAAAGTGCCTACCTGTAGATTTTGGCCTGTAGCTCAGCCGCCACCTAAAGAAACCTACCAAACCTGTGCATTTCTGAAAACTAGAGACCTAGGGGAATCGAAGATGGGGTGACTTGTGTGGCTCGGACCAGGTTCTGTTACCCAGAATCCTTTGCAAACCTCAAAATTTGGCTAAAAAAAACACGTTCCTCACATTTCTGTGGCAGAAAGTTCTGGAATCTGAGAGGAGCCACAAATTTCCTTCCACCCAGCGTTCCCCCAAATCTCCTGATAAAAATGATACCTCACTTGTGTGGGTAGGCCTAGCGCCCGCAACAGGAAATGCCCCAAAGCGCAACGTGGACACAGCCAAATTTTTGAAGGAAAACAGAGGTGTTTTTTGCAAAGTGCCTACCTGTAGATTTTGGCCTGTAGCTCAGCCGCCACCTAGGGAATCCTACCAAACCTGTGCATTTCTGAAAACTAGAGACCTAGGGGAATCCAAGATGGGGTGACTTGTGTGGCTCGGACCAGGTTCTGTTACCCAGAATCCTTTGCAAACCTCAAAATTTGGCTAAATAAACACATGTTCACCACATTTCAGTGGCAGAAAGTTCTGGAATCTGAGAGGAGCCACAAATTTCCTTCCACCCAGTGTTCCCCCACGTCTCCCGATAAAAATGTGTGGGTAGGCCTAGCGCCCGCGACAGGAAACGCCCCAAAGCGCAACGTGGACACATCCAAATTTTTGAAGGAAAACAGAGGTGTTTTTTGCAAAGTGCCTACCTGTAGATTTTGGCCTGTAGCTCAGCCGCCACCTAGGGAAACCTTCCAAACCTGTGCCTTTCTGAAAACTAGAGACCTAGGGGAATCGAAGATGGGGTGACTTGTGTGGCTCGGACCAGGTTCTGTTACCCAGAATCCTTCGCAAACCTCAAAACTTGGCTAAAAAAACACATGTTCCTCACATTTCTGTGGCAGAAAGTTCTGGAATCTGAGAGGAGCCACAAATTTCCTTCCACCCAGCATTCCCCCATGTCTCCCGATAAAAATGATACCTCACTTGTGTGGGTAGGCCTAGCGCCCGCGACAGGAAACGCCCCAAAGAGCAACGTGGACACATCCAAATTTTTTAAGGAAAACAGAGGTGTTTTTTGCAAAGTGCCTACCTGTAGATTTTGGCCTGTAGCTCAGCCGCCACCTAGGGAAACCTACCAAACCTGTGCATTTCTGAAAACTAGAGACCTAGGGGAATCCAAGATGGGGTGACTTGTGTGGCTCGGACCAGGTTCTGTTACCCAGAATCCTTTGCAAACCTCAAAATTTGGCTAAAAAAACACATGTTCCTCACATTTCTGTGGCAGAAAGTTCTGGAATCTGAGAGGAGCCACAAATTTCCTTCCACCCAGCGTTCCCCTTCGTCTCCCGATAAAAATGATACCTCACTTGTGTGGGAAGGCCTAGCGCCCGCGACAAGAAACGCCCCAAAGCGCAACGTGGACACAGCCATATTTTTGAAGGAAAACAGAGGTGTTTTTTGCAAAGTGCCTACCTGTAGATTTTGGCCTGTAGCTCAGCCGCCACCTAAAGAAACCTACCAAACCTGTGCATTTCTGAAAACTAGAGACCTAGGGGAATCGAAGATGGGGTGACTTGTGTGGCTCGGACCAGGTTCTGTTACCCAGAATCCTTTGCAAACCTCAAAATTTGGCTAAAAAAAAACACATGTTCCTCACATTTCTGTGGCAGAAAGTTCTGGAATCTGAGAGGAGCCACAAATGTCCTTCCACCCAGCGTTCCCCCACATCTCCTGATAAAAATGATACCTCACTTGTGTGGGTAGGCCTAGCAACCGCGACAGGAAATGCCCCAAAGCGCAACGTGGACACAGCCAAATTTTTGAAGGAAAACAGAGGTGTTTTTTGCAAAGTGCCTACCTGTAGATTTTGGCCTGTAGCTCATCCGGCACCTAGGGAACCCTACCAAACCTGTGCATTTCTGAAAACTAGAGACCTAGGGGAATCCAAGGAGGGGTGACTTGCGGGGCTCGGACCAGGTTCTGTTACCCAGAATCCTTTGCAAACCTCAATATTTGGCTAAAAAAACACATGTTTCTCAAATTTCAGTGGCAGAAAGTTCTGGAATCTGAGTGGAGCCACAAATTTCCTTCCACCCAGCGTTCCCCCATGTCTCCCGATAAAAATGATACCTCACTTGTGTGGGTAGGCCTAGCGCCCGCGACAGGAAACGCCCCAAAGCGCAACGTGGACACATCCAAATTTTTGAAGGAAAACAGAAGTGTTTTTTGGAAAGTGCCTACCTGTAGATTTTGGCCTGTAGCTCAGCCGCCACCTAGGGAAACCTACCAAACCTGTGCATTTCTGAAAACTAGAGACATAGGGGAATCCAAGATGGGGTGACTTGTGTGGCTCGGACCAGGTTCTGTTACCCAGAATCCTTCGCAAACCTCAAAACTTGGCTAAAAAAACACATGTTCCTCACATTTCTGTGGCAGAGAGTTCTGGAATCTGAGAGGAGCCACAAATTTCCTTCCACCCAGCGTTCCCCCACGTCACCCGATAAAAATGATACCTCACTTGCGTGGGTAGGCCTAGCGCCCGCGACAGGAAGTGCCCCAAAGCGCAACGTGGACACAGCCAAATTTTTGAAGGAAAACAGAGGTGTTTTTTGCAAAGTGCCAACCTGTAGATTTTGGCCTGTAGCTCAGCCGCCACCTAGGGAAACCTACCAAATCTGTGCATTTCTGAAAACTAGAGACCTAGGGGAATCCAAGATGGGGTGACTTGTGTGGCTCGGACCAGGTTCTGTTACCCACAATCCTTTGCAAACCTCAAAATATGGCTAAAAAAACACATGTTCCTCACATTTCTGTGGCAGAAAGTTCTGGAATCTGAGAGGAGCCACAAATTTCCTTACACCCAGCGTTCCCATACGTCTCCCGATAAAAATGATACCTCACTTGTGTGGGTAGGCCTAGCGCCCGCGACAGGAAACGCCCCAAAGCGCAACGTGGACACAGCCAAATTTTTGAAGGAAAACAGAGGTGATTTTTGCAAAGTGCCTACCTGTAGATTTTGGCCTGTAGCTCAGCCGCCACCTAAAGAAACCTACCAAACCTGTGCATTTCTGAAAACTAGAGACCTAGGGGAATCGAAGATGGGGTGACTTGTGTGGCTCGGACCAGGTTCTGTTACCCAGAATCCTTTGCAAACCTCAAAATTTGGCTAAAAAAAACACGTTCCTCACATTTCTGTGGCAGAAAGTTCTGGAATCTGAGAGGAGCCACACATTTCCTTCCACCCAGCGTTCCCCCAAATCTCCTGATAAAAATGATACCTCACTTGTGTGGGTAGGCCTAGCGCCCGCAACAGGAAATGCCCCAAAGCGCAACGTGGACACAGCCAAATTTTTGAAGGAAAACAGAGGTGTTTTTTGCAAAGTGCCTACCTGTAGATTTTGGCCTGTAGCTCAGCCGCCACCTAGGGAATCCTACCAAACCTGTGCATTTCTGAAAACTAGAGACCTAGGGGAATCCAAGATGGGGTGACTTGTGTGGCTCGGACCAGGTTCTGTTACCCAGAATCCTTTGCAAACCTCAAAATTTGGCTAAATAAACACATGTTCACCACATTTCAGTGGCAGAAAGTTCTGGAATCTGAGAGGAGCCACAAATTTCCTTCCACCCAGTGTTCCCCCACGTCTCCCGATAAAAATGTGTGGGTAGGCCTAGCGCCCGCGACAGGAAACGCCCCAAAGCGCAACGTGGACACATTCAAATTTTTGAAGGAAAACAGAGGTGTTTTTTGCAAAGTGCCTACCTGTAGATTTTGGCCTGTAGCTCAGCCGCCACCTAGGGAAACCTTCCAAACCTGTGCCTTTCTGAAAACTAGAGACCTAGGGGAATCGAAGATGGGGTGACTTGTGTGGCTCGGACCAGGTTCTGTTACCCAGAATCCTTCGCAAACCTCAAAACTTGGCTAAAAAAACACATGTTCCTCACATTTCTGTGGCAGAAAGTTCTGGAATCTGAGAGGAGCCACAAATTTCCTTCCACCCAGCATTCCCCCATGTCTCCCGATAAAAATGATACCTCACTTGTGTGGGTAGGCCTAGCGCCCGCGACAGGAAACGCCCCAAAGAGCAACGTGGACACATCCAAATTTTTGAAGGAAAACAGAGGTGTTTTTTGCAAAGTGCCTACCTGTAGATTTTGGCCTGTAGCTCAGCCGCCACCTAGGGAAACCTACCAAACCTGTGCATTTCTGAAAACTAGAGACATAGGGGAATCCAAGATGGGGTGACTTGTGTGGCTCGGACCAGGTTCTGTTACCCAGAATCCTTCGCAAACCTCAAAACTTGGCTAAAAAAACACATGTTCCTCACATTTCTGTGGCAGAAAGTTCTGGAATCTGAGAGGAGCCACAAATTTCGTTCCACCCAGCGTTCCCCCACGTCTCCCGATAAAAATGATACCTCACTTGTGTGGGTAGGCCTAGCGCCCGTGACAGGAAACGCCCCAAAGCGCAACGTGGACACAGCCAAATTTTTGAAGGAAAACAGAGGTGTTTTTTGCAAAGTGCCTACCTGTAGATTTTGGCCTGTAGCTCAGCCGCCACCTAGGGAAAACTACCAAACCTGTGCATTTCTGAAAACTAGAGACCTAGGGGAATCGAAGATGGGGTGACTTGTGTGGCTCGGACCAGGTTCTGTTACCCAGAATCCTTTGCAAACCTCAAAATTTGGCTAAAAAAAAAAACATGTTCCTCACATTTCTGTGGCAGAAAGTTCTGGAATCTGAGAGGAGCCACAAATTTCCTTCCACCCAGCGTTCCCCCACGTCTCCTGATAAAAATGATACCTCACTTGTGTGGGTAGGCCTAGCGCCCGCGACAGGAAGTGCCCCAAAGCGCAACGTGGACACAGCCAAATTTTTGAAGGAAAACAGAGGTGTTTTTTGCAAAGTGCCTACCTGTAGATTTTAGCCTGTGGCTCAGCCGCCAGCTAGGGAATCCTACCAAACCTGTGCATTTCTGAAAACTAGAGACCTAGGGGAATCCAAGATGGGGTGACTTGTGTGGCTCGGACCAGGTTCTGTTACCCAGAATTCTTTGCAAACCTCAAAATTTGGCTAAATAAACACATGTTCCTCACATTTCAGTGGCTGAAAGTTCTGGAATCTGAGAGGAGCCACAAATTTCCTTCCACCCAGCGTTCCCCCACGTCTCCCGATAAAAATGATACCTCACTTGTGTGATTAGGCATAGCGCCCGCGACAGGAAACGCCCCAAAGCGCAACATGGACACATCCAAATTTTTGAAGGAAAACAGAGGTGTTTTTTGCAAAGTGCCTACCTGTAGATTTTGGCCTGTAGCTCAGCCGCCACCTAGGGAAACCTACCAAACCTGTGCATTTCTGAAAACTAGAGACCTAGGGGAATCCAAGATGGGGTGACTTGTGTGGCTCGGACCAGGTTCTGTTACCCAGAATCCTTCGCAAACCTCAAAACTTGGCTAAAAAAACACATGTTCCTCACATTTCTGTGGCAGAAAGTTCTGGAATCTGAGAGGAGCCACAAATTTCCATCCACCCAGCGTTCCCCCACGTCTCCCGATAAAAATGATACCTCACTTGTGTGGGTAGGCCTAGCGCCCGCGACAGGAAACGCCCCAAAGCGCAACGTGGACACAGCCACATTTTTGAAGGAAAACAGAGGTGTTTTTTGCAAAGTGCCTACCTGTAGATTTTGGCCTGTAGCTCGGCCGCCACCTAGGGAAACGTACCAAACCTGTGCATTTCTGAAAACTAGAGACCTAGGGGAATCCAAGATGGGGTGACTTGTGTGGCTCGGACCAGGTTCTGTTACCCAGAATACTTTGCAAACCTCAAAATTTGGATAAAAAAACACATGTTCCTCACATTTCTGTGGCAGAAAGTTCTGGAATCTGAGAGGAGCCACAAATTTCCTTCCACCCAGCGTTCCCCCATGTCTCCCGATAAAAATGATACCTCACTTGTGTGGGAAGGCCTAGCGCCCGCGACAAGAAACGCCCCAAAGAGCAACGTGGACACAGCCAAATATTTGAAGGAAAACAGAGGTGTTTTTTGCAAAGTGCCTACCTGTAGATTTTGGCCTGTAGCTCAGCCGCCACCTAAAGAAACCTACCAAACCTGTACATTTCTGAAAACTAGAGACCTAGGGGAATCCAAGATGGGGTGACTTGTGTGGCTCGGACCAGGTTCTGTTACCCAGAATCCTTTGCAAACCTCAAAATTTGGCTAAAAAAACACATGTTCCTCACATTTCTGTGGCAGAAAGTTCTGGAATCTGAGAGGAGCCACAAATTTCCTTCCACCCAGCGTTCCCCCAAGTCTCCCGATAAAAATGATACCTCACTTGTGTGGGAAGGCCTAGCGCCCGCGACAAGAAACGCCCCAAAGCGCAACGTGGACACAGCCATATTTTTGAAGGAAAACAGAGGTGTTTTTTGCAAAGTGCCTACCTGTAGATTTTGGCCTGTAGCTCAGCCGCCACCTAAAGAAACCTACCAAACCTGTGCATTTCTGAAAACTAGAGACCTAGGGGAATCGAAGATGGGCTGACTTGTGTGGCTCGGACCAGGTTCTGTTACCCAGAATCCTTTGCAAACCTCAAAATTTGGCTAAAAAAAACCACATGTTCCTCACATTTCTGTGGCAGAAAGTTCTGGAATCTGAGAGGAGCCACAAATTTCCTTCCACCAAGCGTTCCCCCACGTCTCCTGATAAAAATGATACCTCACTTGTGTGGGTAGGCCTAGCGCCCGCTACAGGAAATGCCCCAAAGCGCAACGTGGACACAGCCAAATTTTTGAAGGAAAACAGAGGTGTTTTTTGCAAAGTGCCTACCTGTAGATTTTGGCCTGTAGCTCAGCCGCCACCTAGGGAAACCTACCAAACCTGTGCATTTCTGAAAACTAGAGACCTAGGGGAATCCAAGATGGGGTGACTTGTGTGGCTCGGACCAGGTTCTGTGACCCAGAATCCTTTGCAAACCTCAAAATTTGGCTAAAAAAACACATGTTTCTCAAATTTCAGTGGCAGAAAGTTCTGGAATCTGAGAGGAGCCACAAATTTCCTTCCACCCAGCGTTCCCCCATGTCTCCCGATAAAAATGATACCTCACTTGTGTGGGTAGGCCTAGCGCCCGCGACAGGAAGTGCCCCAAAGCGCAACGTGGACACAGCCAAATTTTTGAAGGAAAACAGAGGTGTTTTTTTCAAAGTGCCTACCTGTAGATTTTAGCCTGTAGCTCAGCCGCCACCTAGGGAATCCTACCAAACCTGTGCATTTCTGAAAACTAGAGACCTAGGGGAATCCAAGATGGGGTGACTTGTGTGGCTCGGACCAGGTTCTGTTACCCAGAATTCTATGCAAACCTCAAAATTTGGCTAAATAAACACATGTTCCTCACATTTCAGTGGCTGAAAGTTCTGGAATCTGAGAGGAGCCACAAATTTCCTTCCACCCAGCGTTCCCCCACGTCTCCCGATAAAAATGATACCTCACTTGTGTGATTAGGCCTAGCCCCCGCGACAGGAAACGCCCCAAAGCGCAACATGGACACATCCAAATTTTTGAAGGAAAACAGAGGTGTTTTTTGCAAAGTGCCTACCGGTAGATTTTGGCCTGTAGCTCAGCCGCCACCTAGGGAAACCTACCAAACCTGTGCATTTCTGAAAACTAGAGACCTAGGGGAATCCAAGATGGGGTGACTTGTGTGGCTCGGACCAGGTTCTGTTACCCAGAATCCTTCGCAAACCTCAAAATTTGGCTAAATAAACACATGTTCCTCACATTTCAGTGGCTGAAAGTTCTGGAATCTGAGAGGAGCCACGAATTTCCTTCCACCCAGCGTTCCCCCACGTCTCCCGATAAAAATGATACCTCACTTGTGTGATTAGGCCTATCGCCCGCGACAGGAAACGCCCCAAAGCGCAACATGGACACATCCAAATTTTTTAAGGAAAACAGAGGTGTTTTTTGCAAAGTGCCTACCTGTAGATTTTGGCCTGTAGCTCAGCCGCCACCTAGGGAAACCTACCAAACCTGTGCATTTCTGAAAACTAGAGACCTAGGGGAATCCAAGATGGGGTGACTTGTGTGGCTCGGACCAGGTTCTGTTACCCAGAATCCTTTGCAAACCTCAAAATTTGGCTAAAAAAACACATGTTCCTCACATTTCTGTGGCAGAAAGTTCTGGAATCTGAGAGGAGCCACAAATTTCCTTCCACCCAGCGTTCCCCTTCGTCTCCCGATAAAAATGATACCTCACTTGTGTGGGAAGGCCTAGCGCCCGCGACAAGAAACGCCCCAAAGCGCAACGTGGACACAGCCATATTTTTGAAGGAAAACAGAGGTGTTTTTTGCAAAGTGCCTACCTGTAGATTTTGGCCTGTAGCTCAGCCGCCACCTAAAGAAACCTACCAAACCTGTGCATTTCTGAAAACTAGAGACCTAGGGGAATCGAAGATGGGGTGACTTGTGTGGCTCGGACCAGGTTCTGTTACCCAGAATCCATTGCAAACCTCAAAATTTGGCTAAAAAAACCCACATGTTCCTCACATTTCTGTGGCAGAAAGTTCTGGAATCTGAGAGGAGCCACAAATTTCCTTCCTCCCAGCGTTCCCCCACGTCTCCCGATAAAAATGATACCTCACTTGTGTGGGTAGGCCTAGCGCCCGCGACAGGAAACGCCCCAAAGCGCAACGTGGACACAGCCAATTTTTTTAAGGATAACAGAGGTGTTTTTTGCAAAGTGCCTACCTGTAGATTTTGGCCTGTAGCTCAGCCGCCACCTAGGGAAACCTACCAAACCTGTGCATTTCTGAAAACTAGAGACCTAGGGGAATCCAATATAGGGTGACTTGTGTGGCTCGGACCAGGTTCTGTTACCCAGAATCCTTCGCAAACCTCAAAATATGGCTAAAAAAACACATGTTCCTCACATTTCTGTGGCAGAAAGTTCTGGAATCTGAGAGGAGCCACAAATTTCCTTCCACCCAGCGTTCCCCCACGTCTCCCGATAAAAATGATACCTCACTTGTGTGGGTAGTCCTAGCGCCCGCGACAGGAAACGCCCCAAAGCGCAACGTGGACACAGCCAAATTTTTGAAGGAAAACAGAGGTGTTTTTTGCAAAGTGCCTACCTGTAGATTTTGGCCTGTAGCTCAGCGGCCACCTAGGGAAACCTACCAAACCTGTGCATTTCTGAAAACTAGAGACCTAGGGGAATCTAAGATGGGGTTACTTGTGTGGCTCGGACCAGGTTCTGTTACCCAGAATCCTTTGCAAACCTCAAAATTTGGCTAAAAAAACACATGTTCCTCACATTTCTGTGGCAGAGAGTTCTGGAATCTGAGAGGAGCCACAAATTTCCTTCCACCCAGCGTTCCCCTTCGTCTCCCGATAAAAATGATACCTCACTTGTGTGGGAAGGCCTAGCGCCCGCGACAAGAAACGCCCCAAAGCGCAACGTGGACACAGCCATATTTTTGAAGGAAAACAGAGGTGTTTTTTGCAAAGTGCCTACCTGTAGATTTTGGCCTGTAGCTCAGCCGCCACCTAAAGAAACCTACCAAACCTGTGCATTTCTGAAAACTAGAGACCTAGGGGAATCGAAGATGGGGTGACTTGTGTGGCTCGGACCAGGTTCTGTTACCCAGAATCCTTTGCAAACCTCAAAATTTGGATAAAAAAACACATGTTCCTCACATTTCTGTGGCAGAAAGTTCTGGAATCTGAGAGGAGCCACAAATTTCCTTCCACCCAGCGTTCCCCCACGTCTCCCGATAAAAATGATACCTCACTTGTGTGATTAGGCCTAGCGCCCGCGACAGGAAACGCCCCAAAGCGCAACATGGACACATCCAAATTTTTGAAGGAAAACAGAGGTGTTTTTTGCAAAGTGCCTACCTGTAGATTTTGGCCTGTAGCTCAGCCGCCACCTAGGGAAACCTACCAAACCTGTGCATTTCTGAAAACTAGAGACCTAGGGGAATCCAAGATGGGGTGACTTGTGTGGCTCAGACCAGGTTCTGTTACCCAGAATCCTTCGCAAACCTCAAAACTTGGCTAAAAAAACACATGTTCCTCACATTTCTGTGGCAGAAAGTTCTGGAATCTGAGAGGAGCCACAAATTTCCATCCACCCAGCGTTCCCCCACGTCTCCCGATAAAAATGATACCTCACTTGTGTGGGTAGGCCTAGCGCCCGCGACAGGAAACGCCCCAAAGCGCAACGTGGACACAGCCAAATTTTTGAAGGAAAACAGAGGTGTTTTTTGCAAAGTGCCTACCTGTAGATTTTGGCCTGTAGCTCGGCCGCCACCTAGGGAAACCTACCAAACCTGTGCATTTCTGAAAACTAGAGACCTAGGGGAATCCAAGATGGGGTGACTTGTGTGGCTCGGACCAGGTTCTGTTACCCAGAATCCTTTGCAAACCTCAAAATTTGGATAAAAAAACACATGTTCCTCACATTTCTGTGGCAGAAAGTTCTGGAATCTGAGAGGAGCCACAAATTTCCTTCCACCCAGCGTTCCCCCACGTCTCCCGATAAAAATGATACCTCACTTGTGTGGGAAGGCCTAGCGCCCGCGACAAGAAACGCCCCAAAGCGCAACGTGGACACAGCCAAATTTTGAAAGGAAAACAGAGGTGTTTTTTGCAAAGTGCCTACCTGTAGATTTTGGCCTGTAGCTCAGCCGCCACCTAAAGAAACCTACCAAACCTGTGCATTTCTGAAAACTAGAGACCTAGGGGAATCGAAGATGGGGTGACTTGTGTGGCTCGGACCAGGTTCTGTTACCCAGAATCCTTTGCAAACCTCAAAATTTGGCTAAAAAAACCCACATGTTCCTCACATTTCTGTGGCAGAAAGTTCTGGAATCTGAGAGAAGCCACAAATTTACTTCTCACCCAGCGTTCCCCCACGTCTCCCGATAAAAATGATACCTCACTTGTGTGGATAGGCCTAGCGCCCGCGACAGGAAACGCCCCAAAGCGCAACGTGGACACATCCAAAATTTTGGAAGAAAACAGAGGTGTTTTTTGCGAAGTGCCTACCTGTAGATTTTGGCCTCTAGCTCAGCCGGCACCTAGGGAAACCTACCAAACCTGTGCATTTCTGAAAACTAGAGACCTAGGGCAATCCAAGATGGGGTGACTTGTGTGGCTCGGACCAGGTTCTGTTACCCAGAATCCTTTGCAAACCTCAAAATTTGGCTAAATAAACACATGTTCCTCACATTTCAGTGGCAGAAAGTTCTGGAATCTGAGAGAAGCCACAAATTTCCTTCCACCCAGCGTTCCCCCACGTCTCCCGATAAAAATGATACCTCACTTGTGTGGATAGGCCTAGCGCCCGCGACAGGAAACGCCCCAAAGCGAAACGTGGACACATCCAAATTTTTTAAGGAAAACAAAGGTGTTTTTTGAAAAGTGCCTACCTGTAGATTTTGGCCTGTAGCTCAGCCGCCACCTAGGGAAAACTATCAAACCTGTGCATTTCTGAAAACTAGAGACCTAGGGGAATCCAAGATGGGGTGACTTGTGTGGCTCGGACTAGGTTCTGTTACCCAGAATCCTTTGCAAACCTCAAAATTTGGCTAAATAAACACATGTTCCTCACATTTCAGTGGCAGAAAGTTCTGGAATCTGAGAGGAGCCACAAATTTCCTTCCACCCAGCGTTCCCCCACGTCTCCCGATAAAAATGATACCTCACTTGTGTGGATAGGCCTAGCGCCCGCGACAGGAAACGCCCCAAAGCGCAACGTGGACACATCCAAATTTTTGAAGGAAAACAGAGGTGTTTTTTGCAAAGTGCCTACCTGTAGATTTTGGCCTGTAGCTCAGCCGCCACCTAGGGAAACCTACCAAACCTGTGCATTTCTGAAAACTAGAGACCTAGGGGAATCCAAGATGGGGTGACTTGTGTGGCTCGGACCAGGTTCTGTTACCCAGAATCCTTCGCAAACCTCAAAATTTGGCTAAAAAAACACATGTTCCTCACATTTCTGTGGCAGAAAGTTCTGGAATCTGAGAGGAGCCACAAATTTCCTTCTTCCCAGCGTTCCCCCACGTCTCCCGATAAAAATGATACCTCACTTGTGTGGGTAGGCCTAGCGCCCGCGACAGGAAACGCCCCAAAGCGCAACGTGGACACAGCCAATTTTTTGAAGGATAACAGAGGTGTTTTTTGCAAAGTGCCTACCTGTAGATTTTGGCCTGTAGCTCAGCCGCCACCTAGGGAAACCTACCAAACCTGTGCATTTCTGAAAACTAGAGACCTAGGGGAATCCAATATAGGGTGACTTGTGTGGCTCGGACTAGGTTCTGTTACCCAGAATCCTTTGCAAACCTCAAAATTTGGCTAAATAAACACATGTTCCTCACATTTCAGTGGCAGAAAGTTCTGGAATCTGAGAGGAGCCACAAATTTCCTTCCACCCAGCGTTCCCCCACGTCTCCCGATAAAAATGATACCTCACTTGTGTGGATAGGCCTAGCGCCCGCGACAGGAAACGCCCCAAAGCGCAACGTGGACACATCCAAATTTTTGAAGGAAAACAGAGGTGTTTTTTGCAAAGTGCCTACCTGTAGATTTTGGCCTGTAGCTCAGCCGCCACCTAGGGAAACCTACCAAACCTGTGCATTTCTGAAAACTAGAGACCTAGGGGAATCCAAGATGGGGTGACTTGTGTGGCTCGGACCAGGTTCTGTTACCCAGAATCCTTCGCAAACCTCAAAATTTGGCTAAAAAAACACATGTTCCTCACATTTCTGTGGCAGAAAGTTCTGGAATCTGAGAGGAGCCACAAATTTCCTTCCTCCCAGCGTTCCCCCACGTCTCCCGATAAAAATGATACCTCACTTGTGTGGGTAGGCCTAGCGCCCGCGACAGGAAACGCCCCAAAGCGCAACGTGGACACATCCAATTTTTTGAAGGATAACAGAGGTGTTTTTTGCAAAGTGCCTACCTGTAGATTTTGGCCTGTAGCTCAGCCGCCACCTAGGGAAACCTACCAAACCTGTGCATTTCTGAAAACTAGAGACCTAGGGGAATCCAATATAGGGGTGACTTGTGTGGCTCGGACCAGGTTCTGTTACCCAGAATCCTTCGCAAACCTCAAAATTTGGCTAAAAAAACACATGTTCCTCACATTTCTGTGGCAGAAAGTTCTGGAATCTGAGAGGAGCCACAAATTTCCTTCCACCCAGCGTTCCCCCACGTCTCCCGATAAAAATGATACCTCACTTGTGTGGGTAGTCCTAGCGCCCGCGACAGGAAACGCCCCAAAGCGCAACGTGGACACAGCCAAATTTTTGAAGGAAAACAGAGGTGTTTTTTGCAAAGTGCCTACCTGTAGATTTTGGCCTGTAGCTCAGCGGCCACCTAGGGAAACCTACCAAACCTGTGCATTTCTGAAAACTAGAGGCCTAGGGGAATCCAAGATGGGGTGACTTGTGTGGCTCGGACCAGGTTCTGTTACCCAGAATCCTTCGCAAACCTCAAAATTTGGCTAAAAAAACACATGTTCCTCACATTTCTGTGGCAGAAAGTTCTGGAATCTGAGAGGAGCCACAAATTTCCTTCCACCCAGCGTTCCCCCACGTCTCCCGATAAAAATGATACCTCACTTGTGTGGGTAGGCCTAGCGCCCGCGACAGGAAACGCCCCAAAGCGCAACGTGGACACATCCAAATTTTTGAAGGAAAACAGAGGTGTTTTTTGCAAAGTGCCTAACTGTAGATTTTGGCCTGTAGCTCAGACGCCACCTAGGGAAACCTACCAAACCTGTGCATTTCTGAAAACTAGAGACCTAGGGGAATCCAAGATGGGGTGACTTGTGTGGCTCGGTCCAGGTTCTGTTACCCAGAATCCTTCGCAAACCTCAAAATTTGGCTAAAAAAACACATGTTCCTCACATTTCTGTGGCAGAAAGTTCTGGAATCTGAGAGGAGCCACAAATTTCCTTCCACCCAGCGTTCCCCCACGTCTCCTGATAAAAATGATACCTCACTTGTGTGGGTAGGCCTAGCGCCCGCGACATGAAACACCCCAAAGCGCAACGTGGAGACATCCAAATCTTTGAAGGAAAACAGAGGTGTTTTTTGCAAAGTGCCTACCTGTAGATTTTGGCCTGTAGCTCAGCCGCCACGTAGGGAAACCTACCAAACCTGTGCATTTCTGAAAACTAGAGACCTAGGGGAATCCAAGATGGGGTGACTTGTGTGGCTCGGACCAGGTTCTGTTACCCAGAATCCTTTGCAAACCTCAAAATTTGGCTAAAAAAACACATGTTCCTCACATTTCTGTGCCAGAAAGTTCTGGAATCTGAGAGGAGCCACAAATTTCCTTCCACCCAGCGTTCCCCCACGTCTCCCCATAAAAATGATACCTCACTTGTGTGGGTAAGCCTAGCGCTCGCGACAGGAAATGGCCCAAAACACAACGTGGACACATCACATTTTTTCATAGAAAACAGTGCCTACGTGTGGATTTTGGCCTCTAGCTCAGCCGGCACCTGGGGAAACCTAGCAAACCAGCACATTTCTGAAAACTAGAGACCTAGGGGAATCCAAGATGGGGTGATTTGCGGGGCTGTGACCAGGTTCTGTTACCCAGAATCCTTTGCAAACATCAAAATCTGGCCAAAAAACACTTTTTCCTCTCATTTCGGTGACAGAAAGTTCTGGAATCTGAGAGGAGCCAGGGGGGCAGAAATGGCCTAAAATAAATTAGCATCCCCAACCCCAACCCCCCCACCAGGAGCGACCCTTGCCTACGGGGTCGCTCCCCCTGCGTGACATTGGCGCCAAAAAACGAATCCCAGGTGCCTAGTGGTTTCTGCCCCCTTGGGGCAGATTGACCTAAAATCGACCAATCTGCCCCCAAGGGGGGCAGAAATGCTCTAAATACAGTTTTCCCCCCAGGGGAGCGACCCTTGTCTGATGGGTCGCTCCCCATCTCTAAAAAAACAAACAAACAAAAAAAAAAAACACACAAAAAGAATTTGCCCTGGTGCCTAGAGGTTTCTGCCCCCCCCCCGGTGGCAGATCGGCCTAATAATAGGCCGATCTGCCCCCAGGGGGTGGCAGAAATTGCCTAAAATAAATTTGCATCCCCAACCCCCCCCCCCCACCAGGAGCGACCCTTGCCTACGGGGTCGCTCCCCCTGCATGACATTGGCGCCAAAAAACGAATCCCCGGTGCCTAGTGGTTTCTGCCCCCTTGGGGCAGATTGACCTAAAATCGACCAAAATGGTCTAAATACAATTTGCCCCCCAGGGGAGCGACCCTTGCCTGATGGTTCGCTCCCATCTCTAAAAAAAACCAAACAAACAAAAAAAAAAACACAAAAAAAAATTTGGCCCTGGCGCCTAGAGGTTTCTGCCCCCCCTGGGGGTAGATCGGCCTAATACCAATAGGCCGATCTGCCCCCAGGGGGGGCAGAGATGGCCTAAAATAATTTTGCTCCCTCCTTTCCCCCCCCCTCCGGAGAGCGACCCTTGACTACAAGGTCGCTCCCCTTGCGTGACGGCGCAAAAAAAAGATCCCTGGTGCCTAGTGGTTTCTGCCCCCCTTGGGGGCAGATTGACCTAAAATCGGCCGATCTGCCCCCAAAGCGGGCAGAAATGGCCTAAATACATTTTGCCCCTCCAGGGGAGCGACTCTTGTCCAAGGGGTCGCTCCCCATCTGTAAAACAGAAAAACAAAAAAATCCCTGGTGCCTTGTGGTTTCTGCCCCCCTTGGGGGCAGATCAGCTGAATCAAAATAGGCTGATCTACCCCCCAGGGGGGCTGAAATGGCCTAAAATAATCTCCCCCCCCCAGGGATCGACCCTTGCCTAAGGGGTCGCTCCCCTTGCGTGAAATTCACGCAAAAAAAAAAACTCCCTGGTGTCTAATGGTTTCTGCCCCCATTGGGGGCAGATTGGCCTCATCAAAATAGGCCAATCTGCCCCCAAGGGGGGCAGAAATGGTCTAAATATAATTTGCCCCCTAGGGGAGCGACCCTTGCCTAAGGGGTCGCTCCCCACCTAAAAAAAAAAGAAAACATAACAAAAAGAAAAAAAAAAGAAATGATCCCTGGTGCCGAGAGGTTTCTGCCCCCCCTGGGAGAAGATCGGCCTAATAATAGGCCGATCTGCCCCCAGGGGGTCAGAAAAGGCCTTCCCCAAAAAATGCCCCCCCCTGGGAGCGACCCTTGCCCAAGGGGTCGCTCCCGTTGCGTGAAATTCGCGCAAAAAAAAAACTCCCTGGTGTCTAATGGTTTCTGCCCCCCTTGGGGGCAGATTGGCCTCATCAAAATAGGCCAATCTGCCCCCAAGGGGGGTAGAAATGGCCTAAATATATATTGCCCCGTAGGGGAGCGACCCTTGCCTAAGGGATCGCTCCCCACCTAAGAAAAAAGAAAACATCACAAAAACAAAAACAAAAAAAGGTCCTTGGTGCCTAGAGGTTTATGCCCCCCCTGGGGGCAGATCGGCCTAATAATAGGCCAATCTGCCCCCAGGGGGGGCAGAAAAGGCCTTCCTAAAAAAATGCCCCCCCTGGGAGCGACCCTTGCCCAAGGGGTCGCTCCCTTTTGACAATTTCATTGAAAAAAAAAAAATCCCTGGTGTCTAGTGGGGTTTCAGAAGCCGGATTGCAAGCAATCCGGCTTTTGAAACCTGTGAGAGACTTCAAAGGGAACGAAATACATTTCCTTCCCTTTGAAGCCTCTCGGGGCCTCCCCCATGGGATTGAAAGAGAAATGCAAAAGCATTTCTCTTTCAATAGCGCTGGAAGCTCCGCTTCCAGCGCGATGGGGGAGACCCTGTGACTAATCAGCGCGCGCTCGCGCGCTGACGTCACAGGGGGGGTTGGGGGGGTCGGGGGTGGGAGGGGAAGGGCTTCCCCTTCCATCCCTGACTTGGGGGGGTGGGGGGGAACCCCACAGAGGGAGCGCTAACGCTCCCTCTGGGCTCTGTGCACAGGACGTAATGGTTACGTCCTGGGCACAGCAGCACTGTGCCTCAGGACGAAACCATTACGTCCTGGGCACAGAAGGGGTTAAAATCCCTCCGCAAGACAAACTCTGGGAAATACCTGTAAACGGTAGTGTCCATATCAACATCAACATTGCCAATATAATACATAGCGGCCGTCTACAAATAGACCCAAGTTGTCAAGTATTTGCACATGTTACAATGTCTTTTTTTCAGCATTCAGATACTTAGGCCCATATTTATACTTTTTTAGCGCCGCATGTGCGTCGTTATTTGACGCAAAAGCGGCGCAAACTTACAAAATACAATTGTATTTTGTAAGTTTGCGCCGATTTTGCATCAAAAAACGACGCACATGTGGCGCTAAAAAAGTATAAATACAGGCCTTAGTTCCCCTGCCGGGGTATTGTTTCACCATCATCCAATTAATGTCCAAACTTCATCAATGTCATTCAGCCCATTCCGTGCTGTTTGGTATTTTTCTATCAGAATGGCTTCCAATTTCAGAAGTGTATTTGTTGTTGGTAATCCATCTGATTTAGGTTGCACCACAGCCAGTACTGTCCAACGAATGTCTTCTGCTTTGTGTTTGTACTCAATAAAATATTCAACCAAGGGGGCTCCCTTTATCGCGCATTTAATTCTTGATCGATGTTGTAAAATACGAGCTTTAGCCGGTTGAGAAGTCTGTCCTATATAGACTTTGTCATAAGGACACATTATACAATAAATTACATTTTTTGTGTTGCAGTTCGATTTGCACATGTACTTTTCCATTTAGTAGTATTTCTTTAGAGTCTTGTGTATACTGACATGCCATACATTTACAACACCTGTAATGGCCCTGGAGAGCTTGTAGTTGTAGCATTGATCTCAAATTTTTCTCTTCTGTTTGTATGTGGGCTGCTTTAACCTATTGGTCTTTCAGGCTTCCTGCTTTTTTAAATGCAAAAAGTGGTTAGTCTATATTTAGATCTTTAATGATTTTCCAGTTCTTTTCTATGATCGAACGTATTTTGTTGGCCTTTGGACTATATGTAATGAAACAAGTTAGAGGGGTTTGTTTTGCTTTCACTTTGGGAATTAAGAGTGTCTCTCTTGGTGTAAACCAGGCTCTTTTAGCCGCTGTTTTAACCAGTTTTTTGGGGTATCCTCTGCTCACTAATTTTTCTGTGAGTTCCCATGCATTATGAAAATAATCTTCTTTCTCAGTGCAATTTCTCCTAATTCTCAGGAATTGACCATTTGGAAGATTCTCTTTAAGTGTTCTAGGGTGCCCACTGGAAAAATGTAGCTTTACATATAGTCCAAAGGCCAACAAAATACGTTCGATCATAGAAAAGAACTGGAAAATCATTCAAGATCTAAATATAGACAAACCACTTTTTGCATTTAAAAAAGCACGAAGCTCGAAAGACCAATGGGTTAAAGCAGCCCACATACAAACAGAAGAGAAAAAATTGAGATCAATGCTACAACTACCAGCTTTCCAGGGCCATTACAGGTGTTGTAAATGTATTGCATGTCAGTATACACAAGACTCTAAAGAAATACTACTAAATGGAAAAGTACATGTGCAAAACGATTTTTTGAACTGCAACACAAAAAATTTCATTTATTGTATAATGTGTCCTTGTGACAAAGTCTATATAGGATAGACGTCTCAACTGGCTAAAACTCGTATTTTACAACATCGATCAAGAATCAAATGTGCGATGAAGGGAGCCCCCTTGGTTAAACATTTTATTGAGTACAAACTCAAAGCAGAAGACATTCATTGGACAGTACTGGCTGTGGTGCAACCTAAATCAGATGGATTACCAACAACAAATAAACTTCTGAAAGTGGAAGCCAGACTGATAGAAAAATACCAAACAGCACAGAATGGGCTGAATGGCATTGATGAAGTTTGGACATTGATTGGATGATGGTGAAACAATACCCCGGCAGGGGAACTAAGTATCTGAATGCTGAAAAAAAGACATTGTAATATGTGCAAATACTTGACAACTTGGGTCTACTTGTAGACGGCCCCTATGTATTATATTGGCAATGTTGATGTAATCATTTATTTTTTAAAGAAGATTTTGTACAATTGGTAGATGCTTGACTTATGAGATAGAGGTCTTGCATATGGCTAGATAATGATATACTTTATTGTTACAATTGACACACATTTGCCACTAGGCTCGAGTATAGGAACCACCAAAAATATTTTACAATGCCATACACGAGGAACGGCCTTTATAGCATAGACCCAGGGAACTGAGCTTATGTTTTTCATTGATGAGTATGGTTGCATATTGTGTACCTAAGGACTCATACCCCTCCTACTTAAGATGGCCGTCTTCCGTCCTCATGCATTAATCTAGGTTTGCCGATCTAGTTGCCTGCAAGCTAGAAATAAACGCGAATGACCACGCGCTGCATTAGTTTGATGTGGCATGCTGTTTCAGCTCAGACGCGGTCAGACACGGGCTTGACCTAGGCCGAATATCAGTCGCATTGTCTGGTGAGGTTCACTCATTTGGAAGCTGTTTGTGAGTGTCACAAGCCACGTGAAAAATTAAGTAAGTTTTGAACCCCGGGAATACCGATACGTTTATATTTAACGTGGCGACAGAGGAAGTTTGCCCTGACCTTACTTTACTCTGCTTTCATTTTGGCAGCCGGTGCGTGTTATAAACGCCGCACAGACATACCCATTTTACATAAGCAGCTACGGAGCGGTTTCCGTACCTCCAGTGGCACAGTGAGTTCTTATCTTGATTAGTCATGATTAATCTCTACTTATCCTTACTGTAATACATGTGAGTAAGGATTCTATTATTTTGCTCACTCAGCACCAGTATTAGATAAGACGCGGTGCTTCCTGGTATAGAATATGGACACTACCGTTTACAGGTATTTCCCAGTGTTTGTCTTGCGGAGGGATTTTAACATGCATGTTTGAGTACAGCATGTTTTGATATTTTTATATTTTTATATTTTCACATTTAGTCACACCGACACAAATGTGGTGCCATAGACACAAGTGGGTAGAAATTATGTGTGTCCCACTGGTAGAAGGAGTTTGGAACACAGGGATTCTTTGGTGTTAATCCAACACTGATGCACACAGTAGAGCTCTCTTGTGTTAGTTATCGTTGAAGTATACTTTTACCAAGTCTCCATGTTTTTCACTTTTGTAGAGGCGATGTTGCCCCTCGATAGTCCTGATGAGTCCCTGACTGAAGAGGCCGAAACGCGTTGACACATATACCGGTGAGATTGTGTTCTCTAATCGGAGTCAGCTTTATAAAAAATCACTTAATATGCACTGCAAGGTACCATAAAAAAACATATAGGTAGTTGTCAGTTGCTTGTCCGTGAACTTTCAATCATCGCAATAGAGTGGATTACAATTATAAATTTGATACTGTGACCACTAGTATTTTACAAAGAAAGATTGTTGGGCACAACCCTCTACTGACGGTATGGCCAGCCTCAAGACTGCGAGAAGCTGTCCTTGGTCGAATCAAGAAGAAAATGTGAATTGAATTAGATGTGTGTAATGTTTTTGTTCTTGTAAATATTTTGTATTCTGTATAATGTATTAATGAGTCATTGTTTTGCCTCGCACGTAATCAGTTTGAATACATTTTGGAAAGTAATTTATCCATAAAGAGAGTAATGAGCACTGTTTTTCAAAAATATTGATTTAATTTATCCCTACCGTTAGACCATTTCTTTGTTTACACTTAGTGCCCTTCAACGCATTCTCAGGGTCATGAATACCTCTGTGACTGCACCAGTGCGCAACTGTGCCCAAAAGATCATACTGTCATCTGGGGTATGCGAGCAGTTTGTCAGCCAGAAAGCCCCACAGTTCATCTCTCAACAGCAACCTTGTACTGACCCGAGACAGCATGACCACAAATAACACAATCAAGTAGGGACACAGCTTCTTCTACGCCTCCCTGAACTGAGGTGGCTGACCTTTTTTTTAGAACCTTTACAGCTTCAGTCTCGGAGGCAGCAGGCGATTTACAGCATCCAGCTTCTCTATTCATGTACCCAATCCTTCCAACTATTCAACAGTGCATCCACAGAGTCCTCAGGGTAAAGTAGGGGGGTAAAGTTGCAACCAACATGTAGATAAAGGAAATTCCATGAAAATTCACATGAGGGAGCTGTAGTACAGCAGGAGTGAGTCGTAACAACAGGAGCAAGCCGGCAGGCCGAGCGCATCCTCAGAGTGAATGCATGTGCAACAGCTTCAAGTCAGCTTCAGGAGGAAGGGCTGGAAGCATTGTGAATTAAAAAATCCACTCTGGGACTTTATCTGGATTTGACAGATCTCACAAGAATAACTAAAATAGGTGCATGCGGCATAATTTACCAGATTTTCCAGTCTTGCGGCTCCATCAGATATGCTGTCAGTGCCCCTTCCCTTCACCAGCACCTCTGGCAGCCACAATCCGCCTTGCACAGGACCTCCAAGCTGCCCTCTATCACACACACCCTCGCTCTTTGTTCTTGTTCTGCACCGCAAACCCCTAATTTGCCAGCAGGAGGGTAGGCAGGTGGCCTCCTACCAAATGCAGGAGTCTGTTGCAAGCCAGCCAAGCCCGCTTTGTCAGCATTGTCGGCTCTGCTGTGGTGGTCTGGCAACCTCTACAGCTGAGCTGCTGCCGCCCTGTCACTACAGTTGTGGTGTTACAGCCCAACCCCTAAAGAATCCATAATCTAGAGGTGGGTAAGGGTCAAAATCCCAGGGCAGGGCTGCGGTTCTTGGCTTGTGTTGGGGCTGCAAAACCAGTGGGTCTCACCCAGTCAGCTCACTCGCTTCTGGCCCCTCCCTCTGTTCCGCATCTGCATCCCTTTATCCGCCTGTAGCGTAAGAGGGGGACCATTTTTGCACAGCACAGTGCCCACACAATAGAACCCCCTTATTCTCCTACCTACATATGGTGGTGAATACCCACTCATGAGAGTCATAGCTGGTGTTTCTGTATTTGGCACTAACTTCCATTCGGTAGTAGTCCCACCAGCTCCTGCGTTTAAGTTACCACCCTTTTTTGTATTGTGGGCCATTACTACACATCAGCAAAACACGGTTCAAAAATCTCCCATCAGCCATTACAAAAGCATTTGAAAGCCAATGTGTCTGGATTTAATGTGCTAACATGTAAGCACAGGCAGTGAAAAAGGCTGCTTGTATGTGTTGCATGCACAAATGCTGCTAATCACGTTAAAGTCTGCCATATTGGCTTGCCCTTAATGAGACAAAAATCAGCAATAAAGGGTTGCTCTTGTGTGGAATGCATATAACATATAATTATTTGAATGCCACAAACTACAGGCCAATAGAGTGTATTTTTCAGTTGTGAAATCGTCTTTAGTTTGTTCTATTAAAGAACTTCTAGGAAGGTAAAAGGGTACACCAAATTACCAATAGTTTGAGGTGGGGCCAAAGCTACCTCTATCTATATACCAGCAATTTATAGCAATACGTCCTACAGACAGCTGCGATGTCCTGCCAGGCCTAAAAAGGGAGCAAAACAGCAGAAAACCTAGTTCAGCACGGTAGAAAAAGCGATTGTTCTGGCGGGAAGTCCATTGGCTGATGAGCTCAGCAGCACGATGCAGACTTGAGCCACCAGGGATCTGCTTTGCATCAGTGAATTGATAGCGCCCGAAGCAGGCACGAGCTATACTTCAATTTCTAGCCCTGTTTATCGAGATTGAAAGATACACGTAGATACGGAGAATAGCAAGCGATGTCTGTGGAAACCCACGGATTTTTGGAATGTGCAGCTGGGTTCACTGTACGAGGTAATGAAAACATATTTCACAGAAAATGTGTTTTATATTCAAATGAACTACAGCAGGTGGTTAGTGCATAAAAGCGTCACATAGTGTTTGGTATTTTTATTTCCGAAATCACTTCGAGGCCACGTATGTTTGAGATACATGTTGCTTTATGGGCGTGTCGCAAGCAAATTGAAAAACACCATAGACCTATATTTACAGGAAATGCTATCCCTACCGAAGATACACCTTGCCGTGCCTCTGCTCGGTAGCCTTCAGCAAAGGGTACAGCTCATCAGTGTACGAAACTTTTCATGTAAAATCGATGTGTACTATGTCCTCTGTTTCATTAGTGAACACACTACTTCAGTTAAAGTAGCTGATTGTTTTTGATTTCCACAATGTTTTTGATTTCCACAAGCGGTCGTCTCGTTCAATCATGACTTATTACATCAATTTTTTGGCCTGGCTGTGCTTCTCGTATTCTAAACATCATTTGATGGTTCTGTGTAATGGTTTCACGCTGCGGTTTATTTGGAAAAAAAATAAAGGCTTTCGCTAAGCCGATAGATAGATAGGTCTGGCCTTTTGACTGATAGTATTTTGATTGTGACAGTCTATTTTGTTTTGTCATGATGAAACCTGGGCAATGTACATATACATAAAAAATGTCATTGTCTTAAAGCAAAAAAAGTTTTTGGACTCATAAACCTCATATTGCCATAGTAGTTCTTGGCCCTACAGGAAGTACTTTAGGCCTCATTTACAAGTCCTTTGTGCCACCATGGAGTCTTTTTCTTGCCACAGCAGTGGCCCTAAGCAGTGCTTTACACTTCTCCAGATTTATAAACAGATGCATTAGGCCTAATGCATCAGTTTATAAACATGTGCTCCTAATTCTACCTGTGCCACGTATAATGCATGCAAGATAGGCGTTCCCAGGCAAAAAGCAACGCAGAACTGACGCAGCAAAATATACATTTCACTGCATCATTCTGTGACTTAACTGAGTCAAAATGTTACAGCCTGCTCAAAGCAGGCTTAAAAATGATGCAACTATTATTTTTTTTTTACAATGGGGGCCACCTCTCATTGCTGGACTAGTGTCATTTTTAATGCTATCTTATGCTAGTCCAGCAATTTGTCAGTTTAGCGCCATAGATGCATCAGAATTTCTGACGCATCTGTGAAAACATGCACCATGGAGGTCTGTATAGTAAATATAACACATCCATGGCGTTGTTATGGAATCGTTTGGCAGCGCAAGAAATCTGACACATCGCTGATGCATTAGTTTCTTGTAAATGTGGACCTTTGTGTAGATGTACCCCTTATGAAATATCAGAATGCTGTCACTCAAAGTAATTTAAGCCAGTCACTCTCACCACTGTGTAGTCATAATTAGGAGAAGCTTTCAATAGGATGGATCTTTTGGTTTGCTGATAACTTTCGCGCTTAAAAAAACACAAGGATCATTTTCCTCAGCTCCTTCCTGGAAAGTTTCAGGGTAACCTGTCAAGCAGGAGCTGAGAAAAAAGGGTTGCCAAAATGTGTTTTCCACATTCAATTTCCCCTAGGAACTTTAGACACTGCTGCAGCCAAAACAACTGAAATCAGTCATACCAAATTTTATAGCATTCTTGATCTTTACCAAGAAAGTGTGCTTTTTGTGATTTGGTGTAAATCTAATCAGTGTTTATTGAGAAATTAAGGTTCAAAATGTATAGATATCTTACAACACAATACTCGAGATGTGCTTCTAAGAGTCTCCCACAGGTCCGAGAAGGCTTTAACACAATTTGATAGGCTAGTCTGCTGGAGTCCAGCAGGATTAACCAATGTGACTAGTTGGCTGCAACAGAGGAAAATGTTGTGGCTGCTTTTACAGGACTCATGGACTTGGTCCCCAAGTCTTGAATATTGTAATACAAAGTGATATAAAGGGCATGGTATGCACATACTTACCACCAAGCCATTTTGGGAATGACATAAGGACCCACCCAGCTCAAAATAAAAATAAAAAAACATTAAAATGCTGTCACAGTCCTGCAGGACTCCCATAGTACTCACTGCTGACATCATGTGGTCCTGCTGGAGTCCCACAGGACAAACAAAATAAGAACATCAAACGCTACCACACACAGTCTTCATACTGTACAGAGGTCTTTGCACCTATTGGGTGTTGGATGCAGGACCTGGTCACAGGTGACTTGCACAGTATATTTATGGCAACAAGTACATTTTTTTCCATGCTGTGCGTCATTACAGGAACGCTAGAATCTCTCCATGTTTCAACACAGCATGTTTTGGAATCTAACGTCCATAAAACTGCTTATATTGTTTGCTCAAAACTACAAACTGCTTTTTAGTGTGTACATTTTGCAGTGCAGGTTCTACTTTTATTCATTGTGTCTACAGTGAACATGAAGGAGCAAGATACCAAGGGGCATATTTCTAAGAAAGTGATGGATCGGTCCCGATACGCCACTTTTCTTGCATGCCCCTACCACAACCTGACAACACCACGGTTGCTCCATATTTAAAACATGGCACACCATTGCAGTCTTTAGGAAATATTTTGATGCTATTGTGGCGCTGTGCAGGACTAGCAACAAAAACGATGGCCCTAGTTCTGCAAAGTAAGGGGAGGCCCATTTAAAATAATGGGAGCGTCATTTTAACGCTTGCCTTAGGCAGGCGTTAAAAATGACGCTAAAATGGCCCAGTGAAAGCTTGTAAATTTCAGTGCACCATTTTTACAGGCATCCTAATGATGGAACACCCCCCTTGCACATATTTTGCCTGGTGCAGGCATAATGTGGCGCAAGGGGTTATAAAGTGGTGCAATGAATGCATTGCGCCACTTTGTAAATATGGCGCAATGAAAAGGCCACCTTAGCGCCACATTAGCATAATAAAGAATAGGGCTAACATGATGCAAGGTGACACAAGGGGATTGTAAATATGCCTCCAAGAATTCTAGAGATTTCTGGGAAGGGTGATTGAGTGACCATGTATTATAAGTAAGAAAGTAGCCTTAGACGTACATTAAAAGGATACTGCACGTCATCTCACTGTTCCATGACCTTATAAAAGAACTCGACCTTTGTCATCAATCCTCTATGTATGAGAACTACTCTGTGACTTGCAATATGCTTATAATGTACGGCAGGTAGTACTTTATGCTGTATATAAATTGGTTTCCAGGAACCTGGTTCGATGCAATGCACCACAGAATAGAACAATTGTGAGACAGTATTACATTGATAAAAATATTGTTCATAGCAGTAAAGCATGTAATTGAATATTACTTTGAGCACAAAGGATCTTAAGTGACACAGAATCAAAGCAAGGTATTTGTGTGATAATAAAGACACAGGATAGGCCCCACAGACCTTCAGAGAGCAGAACAGACCTCTTTATGACTGTGAAATTCACTGATCCCACCTTAGAAATGGTGCCACTGCATTTGTATTTATACAGTGTTTTATATAACATTGATACATCACTTTGGTCACTTCAGGGCATTGTAATGGCTTTGGCAAAACAGCTGGACTTAAGCAATCAAATCCTTTACAAAGTTTTGTGAGTGTAAGGACGCCTGTATTTTTCTAAGTATTCACTTTGCAATAATACGTGTGTATAATCAGTCTTGCTCAGTCAGAGATTTGGTTTACAAACTTTAGCTTCATCTTATTGCAGAAGTTGAGAAGCGAATCTGACAGAAATTTTAACAGCAAGACTTTTAAGTCTGCAGCCTTTATTGTTAAAACACCTCATTGGTAGCAGAGTTTAGTGCTTAATTTATTAAGGAATGAGTGCTGGTGCCCAAAGCTCTACCCACAAGACTGCAGTCAGTGCTATTGAATATGGGTGCACCAAATGCATAGTAATGAATCCACCTCATGTCCCTTTAATCCACTGCCAGACACACACTGCCCCTTTATCTCTCTCTTACAGGTCCCTGCTTTCTGTTTTTGGGGTATGTCTGTGTTTCTTGCCGTAAACTGCTTCCTTAGGGCAGCAGTGGGCATGGTGGACACTGGAATGCCAAATTAACTATTCTAACTCTAGTCTTAGAAAATTTAGGGAAAGGGCAAAATTACTACCACATACTCAAGGAGGCTTATTTGGGATTCTAACCCCAGTCCTGGAATATTTAAGGGAAAGTTTTAAAGTCTCCAAGTATTTTAGCAATGGTTGAAAAGTAGTGTTTTTGACTTGTGGAAAGTGCTGTCCTGAGGATAAAGGTCAGGACAAAAATCTAGGAAAGCTCTCTTTGTGACAGTTTTGCCCTCATCCTCTTCTGCCTTCTTTCCCCTGTGTTTGTTTTTCAATCTCTGGCTGTGGGTAAAAGTCTGCAGAGGGAAAAACGTGCTTGTGCCCAGATATGAGTGCAGTCGATCCCACTGGCCCTTATTAAGCACGAGCAAAACTGTTAATTCCTGGAATGTTCCTAATTAAAGAGAAATGTAACGTGATGAAATGTAATTTGTGATTTTGATGTTTTCAAAACCCAATTCCATAGAGCCCTTGCCACTGGTTATCACAATGACTAGAAAAGTTATGGTTTGTAGCCATGTTGGGCAGAACCATTCTTGGATATGAAACAATCTTCAGGCTTTCATGATGTGTTAGTCGAAAAAGTGCTATCACACGGTATGTTGCTATAGTAAAAATGGCCTGAAAGGAGCAGCAAGGGAAATACAAAATCATGGTAAGAATGTAGCAGAATGCAGTAGAACCTTTAAGGGTTCCCATTAGAAGCTCATTTTGTTGGTCACATTAAGGAGTTAGTACCTACACTTCGGTTTGGTGACCATTCTAAACGATGTTTTTTTACTTTTGTTAAAGTGTGGGGGATGGCTCAGACTTCTAGTTGATTGTAGCCCATTAGTAGAGCGAAATAAAACTGCACAAAGTAATCCATCCCTGCAAGGGAGGGAGGGACGAAGACGTCATTTTGCACCCAGCACTTCATTGTTCGCTCTGTGTATTAGCGTGCCCAACATGTGTTCTTCAGAGCAGGTGGAAGGCTGCGTGATAACACTCCTGGCTTCCAGCAGAAGACCAGAGGAAACGGACAAGATGTGATGGGTTTCCTCTGTAAGGTCTCAGGAAGACTCACAGGGGCATATTTATGAAAAATGGTGCTGCACTTAGCACTGTGCCACTTTCCTTGAGCCCCTTAGCGCCCCCCCCTAATGCCAACATGTGTGCACTGCACTTAATATACGGCGCACCATGGCAGTACTTAGGGAACTAGCATCAGAACTTTTGACGCTAGTTTGGCATTTTGCAGGATTAGCGTAAACATTTTTGACGCTAAGCTTGAATAGCACTTAGAGACCCATTGTAACCAATGGCAGCCTCCTTTTAACGCCTGTTCAGAGCAGGCAATAAAAGTGCTGAAAAAAGTGATGGAAAGAAATCTCTTAGATTTTTTTGCATCATTTTTCGGACCCTCTCACGTGGGAATGCACCCTTTCCATACATTATGCATGGCGCAGACATAATGTATTGAACCACTTCGTAAATATAATGCTGCATTTTTGGTCATCTAACGCCACAATAGCATCAAAGAAATTATGCTAATGTGTCATCAGAATATTAAAGCCATGCCAGGCGGTACAAGACCCATGCCACATTTTGAAAAAGAAGTGTTATTTGCATATTGTGCACTATTTCACATAACACAAAGTACACAAAATGAAAAACATTACTCCCGTCACAAAATATCTTAAAAATGCTGGCTGCGGATGAGTCGACCTGAAAATATCTAGCATGAAACAGGCTCCAGCAGAAAATATGCCCCGCCATATATTTCGTCTGCGAACCAATTCCCTTGCCGGTATTTTAAGTGCTTTTTGAGCACGTTATGACACCACGTTCAGTTTTTACTTAAGATACCGTAGGTGCTTTTTACATAATTTACAAAGAATTTTGCATAACTTTACTGCCATTTGCATACCTTTGAGGAAAAATGTTGTAATTTCACGCACACTTGGGCATTTTGTCCTTTTTGGGGTGGAAACCCAAATGTCCGAATGTAATATTCTAAATCAGTCAGCCAGTAAACAGTACAATATTCAAACTCATAAGAGAAGGGCTTGCTTGGATGCCTCTAAAGACAATTCTAAGATCCTCTGGTGTTCTAGACACAGCGCCAAGTCAAGACAACAACACCGGGGCCTGTGATTGCCCTGTTGATCTGTACACAGCTGGAGTCTACTTGCTATGGACGTCAGATAAATTGTGTCAAATCCCTTCCCTGTGACATGGCCGTTTGTGACCCACTTTAACGTTTACACACAGATCCTCTCCCATGTACCGGGCATAGCAATCTCAATAATAGGTGCTGTTTTCATCGAAGTAATGGTAGTTTTCAATTTTGAGATGCTTCATGATTAATCCATTATTCTTTACAGCTGTCATCTTTAAAGCAGCAGGGTAAGTCTGAGAGCAGGAATAATCAAAAGTGGCAGACTGTGAGACACAGAATAGCGAGAGCTGGGTGCACGCATAGCTAGGAAGATGCATCAACATGGAGACAAAGCACCACTGTTACAATATCAGCAACACAATCTTGACGTACAAGACTGCCGAATTTTCCATTATATCGACACAACCTAGAAATCAATGTTAGTGCAGATTGACATTATCCCAGCTTCAAATGTTGATGCCAGAAATGTTTATAGCAAAATTTAGGGGTCATAAGGATGCTTTGCAATCGCTTAAAGGCACTGGATGTGATTCTTAAAAAAATGCAAATCTGTTCAAGACTTTAGTGCACTCACAACGTGCAAGTCGCTGACCCCCACGAAGAAGACTCACAAGGAGAGAGTCAACTTTGATTTTGGTTTCGCCAAGGCGTAGCCCTTTATCTTTATTCACACAGCATCAGTGAGAAATGAGAATCATAGTTGGGCAGACATTATAGTTTTGAAAATACAGATCATAAAATCAGCAAAGTGCTCAAAGATTGTACATACAATACAACAATTGTCTCCACTTTCCATTTCAGGAGAACACACCAGAATGCATAGTGCTTGAAGGCCCCTATTACTTTCCCATCACCCATGCCCTCAACCAAGGGCATTCCGGGGACTATTGGCAAGCATACCTGTTTGGCAGCTTCCCACTTCCTCTCCGTCCTCAGCGGGTGGAAAATCTTTTTCATACCTGGCAGAAAAAGGATGGAACACCTTACCACCGCACCTCAGACAGTTGCAATCACTGCCTCAGTTCTGGAAGGACCTCAACACCTGGCTCTTCAATTGATCTCTGAGGTCACTCCTTAGCACCTTGAGACCCTATGGGTGAGTAGTGTGCTTTACAAGCTCGTGACTGATTGATTGATGGACATTACCCGAAGTTCCATACCAATGCGTACACCAAGGCACCGCAAAGCACTCCTTCCCTGCTGTGGTACATGTCACCAGGCAAATTCACCCAAAATGTGCAACTCCAGGCATCCCAGGTTAGGGCAGAGATGTCTAGGAGCACCAGCAGGTCAGCCTCCCCCCTCCTGCTGGCCCAGTGCCTACACAAATCAACACCCATCCACGGGGTCAGCTCAGTAAATCAGTCCATGGCAGCTGGAAGCTGCTCCACGGTGGAGAGAAAAAAGAGGCTGAACCCACACCTCCTGATGCTATAAAGCTCCCATAAGCCTCTTGATGACGCTGTGAAACCTCCTTGGTGGTGAAATAGAGAACGGCTCCCCTCTTTGGCTCCTGCCCGTCGAGCGACGAATGGCACCCCTCTGCTATTTGCTTGGGGTGCCTGGCCATATGGCGTATATGTTAGATCATAGGAATTAATAGAGCACACAGTTGCCAAGGCATCACTGCACTAAAAAAAACTTCTACTATTACCGAAAGGACTACCTAGAAATCATCATATTACATTGAATCAAAAAGAATAGTATTTAAGAGTTTCCTGAAACAAAAAAGATAATCTCAAAGATTGAGTGGCATACAGTTCTTTGCTCTTACAGCCACAAAAGTAAAGGCTCAGTTACCAAATTTACGAGTCTGGGGTTTTGGGAAGTTAAAGAGAAAAAGTATTTGCTGAATGTGATACTCTTGTAGGAGAATGCAATAAAGGTTTGGAAGACAGAACATTATATAAAAGTTGATAAACTGTTGACAATGATCCTGTCTTTAAACTTTGTCTTTTCACTACAGGTTGGTTGACATTCTAATCTGCATGAAATTGGAGTGATATGAGTCCTTTTAGATAAGTGCTAATTGGCATGAAATTTGAGACCTTTTAGAGGAGTGAGTGAAAAGACATGCAGTGGCATTCAGGACTAGTTGAAACTGATGGAAAAGACTTTTGGAGAAGCTAACTAGACAGTGTTGTCCTAGTCCATTCTGGATTTAAATAATACATTTGTTTACTGGTACATGATGAGTATAACCTGTTCGACCTGTCAGCCTTAGGGTGGTTTTTCCAAAAATCTTTTGCCTTCTCACCTCTTGTTTTGCTCAATTTGTTTTTGTTGCCCTTAGGACTGTAGACACATTATCACTGCTAACCAGTGTTAATGTGCCTTTGCCCAGTCCTCTAAACACTGTAAAATTGGCTTACATCCAATTGGCAAATTTAGTTTACTAGGCCCTAGAGAAGTGGCACTCCATGTACCCAAGACCTGTAAATTAAATATTTTTATTGTGCCTGCAACACTTATTGTGACACCCACTTAAGTAGCATTTTTTTATAACTCACTCCTGCTATTAGGTCTGTCCGCAAATTTTAGTTACAATTTCAACCAGGCAAAATGAACCTTTTGCCAGGCTTAAACCTTCCTTTGTAATACTTATTAGCCATCCTTCAGGTAGTCGCTAAACAGCCTGGGCAGGGTGCAGTGTGTTTAAAATGTTGGACAGGTATGTTTCAGTCTTACTTGTCCTGATAGTGGAAAACTGTTAAATTTGTTTTTCACTAGTGCAAGGCCTACCTCTTCAATAGGATAACATTGGGTTATCTTATTACATATGATAAGTGATAACCGTTGCTTGGGAAACAGTAGAAATATCATGTTTGGTCTCTAATGAATTGTAATTTAAAATCCTCTTTCATGGTAAGGTCATATTGTAAGTAACAATTCTAAAAATACCACTTTTAGAATGTTGGCATTGTTTTGTCCTTTGTCCTAAACATTTGGTTCCTGCAGCCTGCATCCTGGGTCACATGACTATGTGTGGTTGACTTCTGTGTATTTTCCCCAGACAGTGATACAAAGGGGGATTAGGTGTTATCAAGATGGGCCATCTTTTCAGGATAGTGAGGGGCTGAGCTGTCCCCTATCATATTTACATAAGGACTTCAAACTAGCCTTTTGTCACACCAGAAACCTTGACATCAGGGAGGGTAACAAAGGAAATTCCAGAGCCAGATGTGAAGAGAAGTCTAGAAATTCTTCAACTACAAAGCTTACAGCTATAGCCATCCGTGATGCTTTCCTTGCAGCCTCCTCAAATACGAACTGGACTCTATGCACCAGACTTTGAGAAGGTAGGTCCTTTAGCGGGACTAACCGGGTCACAGTCTACAGCCCAGGTTCTATTGCTATTGACCTGACCTTGAGACTTTTCCTCAGACTAGCATGAACAGATAACTATGAGTGCCACTTTGTGTTTTTAGGTGCTATACCTAAATCATTGAAATGACATATCTCTGGTTCTACTAATTAGATTTTTTTAATGTTGTTTTGGTGTCAAAAATTAATTACATTTTACCTCATTTTCTGAAGTGGTGTGGGATTTTTTTCTTGTGTTGTGTTTTCACCTTATTACTTTTTGTGTGCTCACAAATATATATTTTACACTTTGCCTCTACCTTAAGCCTAAGAGCTTCTGTGTTTTGTGCCAAGCTACTGTTGCAAGAGCTTTCATTACCCAAATGTAGCTGCTGGATTTTGGTTGCAGTATTCTCTGCATTATGGGGAACTGAGTCCAGTCCCACACCATGTGACAACTGTCGGCCTAATCCATTTCCGACCAACTAGCAGTGCCTCATCTCTGCCCAAGAGCAAGGATGATTTGTAGCAACTAAGAACATGACAACATGACTTCTCAGGGAAATCATGGTGTATCAGATCTCATTCTTTTTTCTCAATGACATTAGTCCCACAGATGCAAAGACAAACAGAGGCAGAAAACCGTTCAAGAAGATTTATTGAAAAGTTGGCAGCGCCTTAGAAAAAATGTCAAGAATTGCAAAAATTAGAATGATGAAACATAAGAGAAGGAAAATGATGACAAGAAAATTGACCCAGAGGAAAAGTCCCACCATACTGTCACTGTGCATAATATATTTGGTTCTCACCTAAGCTATGTTAGAGCACAGCATGATGAGCCCTAATCTGCCCTACAGGATCCCCGATAGGAAGACATCATCTCCCATACCTGAGCAAGGAAGCCTGTTGTCAATAGAGACACCATCCCCATGTAGGCCAGGGAATCTGTAGTGGCAGCAAGCAGCTGTAGCAAAGTCAATCAGTATGTGGTTGTGGTCATCTGGCTGGAACCTCCCTCAATCAGGCATGGGCCAAAGAAGTGTTTTTATAATAAAACAGCTGATCTAAGAAAATGTCCCCACGTAAGGATGTTTGTGCTTCTGTGAATGTTGGAGACACATTGTACCACTTTGCTGACAACCTTGTCTCGCTGCAGCCTTGAGGAAAGCACACAGTGAAAAGAATGTCTTGCTAAAAACACAATGCTTTCCTAGGCGACTGAACAAATAAAGAGAGTAAAACAATACCACAAATGCGGCTTATTCTGAAATAATAAAAATGAAGCTGAATAGAATGTCACTGGGCTAAAAGGCACAAGCAGCAGGCATAGTTGCTTATATTACATGCCAGAGGCATCACTAAAATGACTATACAACACCCTCCTCTTCCCGGTTCAAAGGTGGTATAAAGCCTAATATTAAAAATATAAAAACAAGTAAAATGCTATTTTCTAAACACATATACAAAAATGTCAATAATGACAAGTTAAAAGACACTTGAGCATGTGAAATATTGGAAGAAGTCAATTTGAAACATAAGCCGTGGCATCAATAGAACCAAACCTAAAAGTCAATGTAATTTTTAAAATCTCCAATTACATCCAGGACAACTGAAGCAAGAAAATGTTCCACTTCGGCAGGGATTAATGCGACCAAATCGTTTGCAAAGGAAACCAAAGAGCACTCATTTTCCAAAGACTGAGCTCCAGCTGAGGCAGCAGCATTCTGTGTTGTGCCCAATATTAAGTCAAGACCTGCATGATCCACCAAGGGCACTCATAGACAGCTTCTCATAGCAAACGCACCCTCAACACGCATGTCTGGTAATTAGCCCTTAACGAGAACATCAACAGATCAGCATTCAATGAAAGGGAAGGCAGCGTAGAAAGACAAACTTTCAGTGCACATTCAAAAAGGCACCAGACCATTGAAACAAGGGCTGCACACAATCTAAAACCAGTCTGAATGACAGAGAACAGTTTCACTGCCGTTCCTCCAGGAGTGGTGCTCCTAATTACTGCATCATGCGTTCACGACACAGTTGCATTGGTGGAAGCATTTTCAGTCCTCCTTGTTGTGAAGTGACAGCCATTGCGAATAAAAAATAGCAACAACAAGATCCCACCTATTATAGCCTAATCGGAAATCCACTGAGAATACACAAAAATATTAAGTGTGTTGCTGAAGGTATTAAGCCAAATATTAAGGAGAAGGTGTGAACAAAATCAGAACCAACAGCCTTATAAAATATACAATCCCAGTAGTACTGAATGAATTTAATATTTGTTCTGAGAGTTCACCAAAGTGTCTTAGAATGTTTGTTTTGAAAAAGGACTGTATTTCTGCAAATGACCTCAACATTTGGAGTGCATAGGTCTCGCGTGTAGATGTAAGTGCCACATATTTTTGAAACAATAAAGCCTTTAGTCTGCTCAACTTGTCAAAATTCACATTTGAAGAAACAATGTGAGGCCAAATAACTGCTACTTTTGTCTTTGTCTAGGAGGAAAAAGAACATTCCCGCAACAGGTGACCATTTGAGAGACCGAAACGATGTAAGCAATTCAGGCTCGCGTCCCCCATCAGCTCTAAACTGTTAAGAATCACATAGCTTCCATTAGAGAGCACATGGAACACAGGTCTAATCAAGGGGACTTAAACTCCCTCCAGATAGCAAGCTAATTTTGCTGCTGAAGTATTACACGCCCTGTGCAAGGACAACAGCTTACAAACCATTGAATGGTTCTCAGAAGACTGGCATTCGCTGCAGTCTAATAAAGACCTCTTTCATGCCATTGAGACGTTTGTGCGAGAAGAGAAGCTCCCACACCTCACGGATGTAACTATCTCCTGGGCTTCCCACTGGAATGTGTTTCAAGCAGGACATGGATTGAAGTGATGAAATAGACAGATTATTAACCCTGTGTATTAACCATTCAACTTTTCTAATTTCTTGATGTTGAGCATAACATAAGTTGCTTCCTTCTTAGCCATTATTTGTTGCTGTTGCATCAACTAAATGCAGAAAATATATCCCTCGCGCTGACTTACAGGGAACATGACCTGATGTCAGTGTTTGTAGTGACCAACCCAACTGCATGATAGACCTTATCTGACTCTGTCCATTTTGTAAGAATGACATGTCGCTTTGTACAATGTCTATTGCAGAAGAAATAATGTTGTTCAAGTGTAAATGCAGTCGGACAAGGTGTTAATCCCATTATCTACCGCAACTAATGCTTCCTGTAGGTTTTCTTGATCTATTTGCCTTGACCGGGCAGCAGCTTCTTGTTGGGAAAGTTTACAATTGTCATGTTAGACTGCATGTAGGAAGCACTTTTTACATTGTCTTCTGGAACCTAACAGGAAATCCTGCAAATCTGTGTCATTAGACAGGAGACTCAGGTGTTCTTTAATAGCATTCTGGGAGCAACTTTTTAACCATTGCTTGCACAATTTTCCTACACTGCATGTTGTAACTATACACAACTGTTCTGATGACAAACAGCTAGGGTCTGGCCTATTTGTTCTAAAAAAAAACCATGGAGTTTACAAAACGTGCATGACAACCATTTGTGGCCACAATAACCACCTGCCAGTTCGTGAAAGTGATGTATTAAATGTTCCATTTTGGACACAGTCATCAAGCTGATCTTCAATGGCATTATTTAATTTTAGCCATTTATAAAATTTAGCAGGGGCAGGGATACTGAGCAGATTCAAGTCCTTAATTTTTGCCAAGTCTAAACATTTTGTCTGTTGTACAGTTTCATATAAAAATATAATTTGAACAGGTATCAGGCATGCTCTCAACAGAGCTTCCTTTCCCTGTATTCGCCAATTTTCTGTTCAGCACACACTTTCTAAGTCAAAAACTTTACCCAATAGTCATAGTCTTCTTCAGTCAACAGGGAAACAAAGGAATCAGAATAAAAAAAATTGTATCAGTTAATGAAATATGTTGCATTTCCATCACTGGCAATTTAAAGTAATGCGACTCAGCATTTTTAACATTGTGCCCAAAAAAATATGCCAACTTTTCAGAATATGTTTTCGAACTCCCCATTGACGGAGTTGGACAATGTTCCTATTGTGTATAATTAAAAATTGTCTTTGGGGTACTTGACCTGTGAATGTAATGATGTCCATAATAACTATAACAGAACATATCAATATAATTTTCTTTTGATTGATGAACATGTTCACTTTTAAACACAGTAAAATATTGTAATTTATATATCATAGAATCAACTGTTTTTACATCCCAATCTTCAGAAACAACTCCAGATGTTATTGGATCATTAATTGAAAGTGTAAAAACATATAAAATTTAGATAACCTCCATTGGACCGAATAAATCAAAAGATACTTTATCCCAAACAGTCCCATCAGGTATTGATATGGTTGAAATGTTCACTAGGGACAAGTCTCTGCGGACCTCTAAGAGAAAAAATGTTGTTTTAGGACCTCCTCCACCAGTTCAATTGTAGAGCATTCTGGAAAGTAATGACCATGTATTAGTAATAAAAAGACGATTACAAACAGAATCCAAAGAAGAAAGGCAAGTCCAGTCAATAAGAGCCACAGAGTAAATTTTGAGCCAAATGATCAGCTTACGTGCTCTTGACAGTCCTGTTGCAGTAGAAGCAGATGTGTCAGTGAAAGTGGCATTGTTGTCCGCAAAGTATCCAGAAGCAGTGTGTGCAAAAACTGGAGCCGTGTTTAGAAGAGGAGAACTGGTAGAACTCTCCCTTGGTGGTTCATAATAGACTATTCCATCGGGTTGAGTTGAATTTTAGTAGAATCACTCAATTTTGTTGACATTGCTTGTCGCAGAAGTTCATAGTATTAATGAAAGATCATTTTCCACCCTCCCAAAGCTCAGAGAGGTGTCTGCGTTGCTGCTTAAAACCTGTAGAGGAACATCCTGGTCTGTAGTGAGATGGAGTCGGGTATTACCCAGGAGTCCTCTAGGTCTGTTGTGCAGGATCGGCTGGCTGTATGCTGTAACTTGACATTGTCGATGGGAACAAAGCGATTTTCTTTAGAACCAGACAGCGATGGTAGAATAACAATACTGGCCCCATGTATTCCCAGGACTGAAACCGGTGTGTGATAAGAAGGACCAAACTCCTTTTTCACAGCAATCATTTCACGCATTAGATCCTCAACTTTTGGAATCCTGCCGGTAGATGTTATTGGTGCATACCTTACTTCCCAAGGAGATTGCACTGGCAGATGCATTGTCATCACAGAACTGGCATTCAAATGGGTACGCCCTCCCAGGGACCTTCTGGGTAGATTATTAAGTGCTCTCTGTACTCCATACAGATGATTAAGCTAACTACGACCCCTTGCTGTTAAGGATTGCTTTAAATCTCAGTTTCTTCACTCCATAACCCTATTTCCCTCGATGATATGGAGACGAAGAATACAGTTAGAAGCCTAATGAAGCCATGGTGTCCCTGAATTCCCTTGAAGTGAAAGCAGGGCCCTGGTCTGAGTGGAAAGCCACAACTGCACATGTGCTGTTAAAGACTTGCAATTCTTTAATAACAGTTTGAGCGTCAGCTGAGCATTGTGGCCATACCCATAGAAATCTGGAGCCTGAGTCAACAGTTGCTAGGATGTATTTGTATGCACCATCAGGTGTGAGGGGACCACAATGGTCCAGTTACACATATTGTAAAAGTTTGTTGGAAATTAAATGGGGTGTCTGTGGTGGGGGTTTGACGGTGGACCCTTTTATTTGCTGACAAATGTCACAGCAAAGGACATACTGCTTGGTTTGTTTGTGTTGACCTGGCCACCAGTAGCTTGCTTGTAACAGTGAAATAGTAGCCGCCACACCAGCATGGGCAGAAGCAACTCCCTCATGCATTGCTTTTTTCAACTCAGGTCTTTGATCTTGGTTGGGGATCACAGGATCACCCACCCCTGGTATTGTTATAAGGCAGTATTGAGGCTAGATATGCAGTAGGAATATTTAACAGGTTATGTCTTTGGCATGGGCTTGCCTTTGGCCAAAGCTTTCACAGCAGCCACTGTTTCATCCAACCTCATCTGTGAATCAGTTATTGCAGCACCAGAAGCCATGGTATTGCCAGTAACATGTATTCCAATACTGTCCTAATATATGTACTACAAAGACATTGGGTTGTGTTTCTTTCATATCTTCTACTTTCACACACAGGAGTCTGCGTTTAATGGTGTTGCCTTTTAAATCTCTGAACCCATTCCAGCACCAGTAATGTAGGTATTCATTGAAGGACTGGACACAGTAATGCAAATCAGTGATAATTAGTGTTAACTGTCCTGGATTTGTGTGTTTCAGTGCCATCCACAGAGGGTTGAGCTCTGCTCATTGTGCAGTGCAGTCCCCTAAGGTCTGTGTGTAAGTGTGCTGTAGATGAAATACACCATCTTTCATGTAGCCATTCACGACTGCGCAAGTGGCATAGTGTTGATGTTTAGTGCCTACTGGAGGCTGGGCTGATCCATCAGTGTACATTATTATCTGATATTGTTCAATAGGCAATGTATTTTCTGGAAAATTTTCATATTGGAGAAATTCTTGAATTTGAAATTTTGAGTGAAAAACATAGTCAACATCAGAGGCCATCAGAGAAGTTGCCCATTAAATCCAACATGGATGTAGTTACTTAGCATTAGGAACGCTGGCTTTTTTGACAGCCTCAAGGGCTGGGTTCAGAGATAGAACAATTTTATCTTTCCCCTGGGCCAGATGTCTCTCTTTAATGACAGACATCGGAACAGCAGTCAGACTCTTTTTCTGTGGGAGCAAAGTGTTGTTCAGCTGTGGAATACAAATGTGATTTGTATGCAATCAGGGGGGTATAACTCTCATTAAATGTTACATAGGTGAAATCAATGGCACCAGCAATTAATCTGATGACCAAATGTGTTTTGGTGTCTCTTGTGTGTAAGTGTTTATGTGCAAGCATGTCTTGTTGCAATCCTCTGAGGGAAACATCCTAAACAATGCATCCTGAACAACCCAGACGTTTCCCACGCAGCGGAACAATGCTTGCCTGAACAATGACTGCTTTTTTCTCTGCCTTAACCGTACATGCGTGGTTAAGGCAGAGAAAAGGCATAGAGCAGTCTAGTGGATCGGGAGAGGACGCAGTGAGGTAAGTGGGGTTGGGGCAGGGTTTGGGTGGTAGTTTTTAAGGGCGTGGGGTGGATTTAGGGATTAGTGTTGGTTGTGCGTGGAGGTAATTTAGTTTTTAGGGTCTGGTGGGGGTTGGGGAAGCTTATTTTTTAGGGCTTAGGGTGGGTTTAGGGGTTGGCATTGTAGTTTATTTTTAGGGGTGGGGAAGATTTAAGGAAGTGCAGGAGAAGGGCATAGAGGAAGAAGAATTGGGAAAGGATGTGGTAAGGTGAGTGGAGCTGGAACATGGTTTGGGGTTCATTTTTAGCAGTGGGGTGGATTTAGGGCTTAGGGTGGGTATGGGGCTGGGATAGTTTATTTGTTATGGGTGGGGGGTCAAGATAGTTTACTTTTTAGGGCTTAGAGCGGGTGGAGGGTCAGGGTAGTTTACTTATTAGGGGTGGGGGAATATTTTAAGGCTCACAGTGGGTGGGCGCTGTCGGGTTATTTTATTTTTTAGGGGCAGGGGTGGGTGTCAGGGTAGTTAATTTTAGGGTTAGAGTGGATGGGGTCACGGTAGTTATTTGGGGTGGGGGAAGGTTTTAGAGCTTGTGGCATGTGGGAGCCGTTGGGGTAGTTTATTTTTAGGTGTAGGGTTAGGGAGTTGGAGTAGTTTATATTATAGGGTTTAAGGTGGGTGGGGGGTCAGCTAGTTTTGTTTTTAGGGTTGAGGGGAGGTTTTAGAGCTCAGGGCGGGTAGGGGTGTCAGGGAGGTTTAGTTTTTAGGTTTTAGGTGTGGGGGAGGTTTTAGGGTCCAAGGAGGGTGGGGAGTTGGGTTAGTTTATTTTATGTGAACAGGGGCCAGGGTTTTTTTGGGGAGGGGAGATTTTTAGGGGTTCAGGGTAGTTTTGAGCCTCAGGGCAGGGGGGAGTGTTGGGGTAGTTCATTAGGCTAATAGGGGTGGTTGTATGACACAACCACGCATGCCGTTTCCACATATGCCTTTACTAAGCATGCTTTTACAATGAAATTGATTGTAAAGCCATGTGTTGCAAAGGCATGCATGGAAAAGACACGGTTGTGGTTCCGACTGTGTTGTTAAGGCATACGTGGTTCTGGCATGCACGGTTGTGTCATACAGCCATGCTCTGAGAATGCATGTGTGGTCGACTGTCCAATATTTGCTTGAAATGTCAGGACATATCAAGTCATATAATGTTTTGATGCGTTCTGCATAATCTGTAATGTATTTTCTGCAAAAGTTTAAAAAGTCCAACAATGACTGGAGCTTTTTTAAAGTGTTTGGTTGTAGTAGTTGTGTGCATTTTTCTGAAAATTGGGGCGCTAGGCTCATGCCTTCATCTGATAATTCATAGCCCAAAAATAGGACACTAAGGAAGGAGTATATATATATATTTTTAATAATTAAGTTTGTAGCCTAATTTGGCAAATCCCACAATAATGCGGGCCACTTGTCTTGCATGTTGAACGAAATCATCATCCGTAAGGTAGATGTCTTCTATGTAGGACAACGCCTCAGGGTCAATGTCATGTAAAATTGAAGTAACATGAGCTCAAAACAATCATGGATTGTTTTTATACACTTGAAGGTGTCAGCAAAAATGTTTCTGTGAGGTTGCCGTAAGGGAAAAGAAATAACTGATTTTCGGGGTGCCATGTTAGACCGGAGAGAGATACATATACTGCAAAGTGTCTTTATGGGATTATGAATAAGGAAATATTTTGCCTAGATAGAACAAACCAATAATACAATATTAACTTGATACTTGTAGAGCAAAGAATAAGCGGCGCTCGTGTGCTGTGGCCGCATCCAATCAAAGGGACTCTCCTGGAGAGTTATCATAAGATGTGCACATGCAATTTGAACGCCGGACGTTCGTTTTCTAATCCTACTTCTTTTTTTAGTGTCTTAAATGGAAGGATAATTAAATGTAATGTTGCCATATTTTACGAGTTGCAAATGTAAACATACATAATGCTTAATTAATTTGAATATGCAGATTCATACTATGCCTAAGTCAATCGAAAGGGAGGTATGGAGCTATAATCAGGTGAAATTAATACTGACTACCCAGGGTCTATTAGCGTTGATTAAGGATGTCATATGTTCCAGAATTACTATATGATGCACCTCTCTATATGAATTCTTGCAATGATTATACATCATCAGATCTTCTGTTATACTGTACATGATTATTGTAATGGTATCATAGCTCTGCTGTACTATTTTGCTTATGATGTTTTGGAGCATGTAATACATTAACTTTGTGAGCATTTTCTACGTATCACTAGTACTACATCTCACTTTGTAATATTCGGTTGATGTACCAGCACCACTCCATGTATATTCTAAGTACTTCTAACTCACAAGTTCTCTCCTCTCCAGTATTATTCTGTTAAGGTAATTAATTTACCAATGAGATATGGATGACGGGAACCCTACAACCCTTCGGTGATTCTTCTGTTTTCACTTCACTGAATTTAATAACGCTAAACCAGGTTTTTATGGTGGTGTTTCTTCTTTCACCTCTTTCACTGAGTACTATAAAAAATTACACTCCATACCCCATCACTTGCCCTTCACTTACCG